>NC_092454.1:22966119-23339927 GCF_036169615.1 Heliangelus exortis | reverse complement strand
TAAGGCATGCCTTAGGCTGTTTGAAAGAAAAAATGCTCAACAATACACAGAAGGGAAGATTTGAGGTCACAGAGGCTTTGGTGACCCTGTGAGCTGAGAGGAAAAGCTACTCAAGACTCCTTGGTCTGCATCACTTGCCCAGTAAAGTGGGCCCCACCATTGCGGCCTAGCCATCGGGGAATACTAAACACAGGAAGGAACTGGATTTGTTCTTCTGAGGGTTGCTTTATCTGCAGGTTGACAAGGACAGGCCTCCATCATGAGAACATACCTAACCTGACAAGGCCATGCTCAAAGTTACAGTGCCTAGGCCTCTGAATATCGGAAAAGCGCCAATTCACAAGTACTCCCCGTGGTGTCAAGTGGGCATCTGTACTGGTCTTCACCTTCTGTCTTACATCGTTTTGTTGAAAGGTTGTCCTTTCAACACCACGGGCTGCAGGGAGGGACACCAGGAGAAGGGGCAGGTAGCAGCATCCAGAGACTGTGCGTGGCAAAGAGGAATTTATTTTGCTTCCCTGGAACACCGAGTTACTGCAGCCCTGCTAGTGGCCACGGGAAGAGGGGGCAGCCTCTTGCAGGGCTGGGGAGGGCCCAGGGGCTAGAAGGCCTCCTCTTTGGGGGGCGACAGAGTCCCCTAGGAGTGCCATCCCTACCCTATCCAGCAGGTGGACGTGTCGCCACTGCCACCTGGAACCCAGCAGTTAACTCAGGAGGTGCTGGGGCTGTCTGAAAGGCGCAGCCTCTTGCAGGGCTGGGGAGGGTCCAGGGGGCTGGAAGCCCTCCTCTTTGAGGGACGACAGGGTCCCCCAGGAGTGCCATCCCTGCCCCATCCAGCAGGTGGACGTGTCGCCACTGCCACCTGGGACTCAGCAGTTCCCCCGGAGGAAGACCGGCTGGGGCTTTCTGCAAAGCGCAGCCTCTTGCAGGGCTGGGGAGGGTCCAGGGGGCTGGAAGGCCTCCTCTTTGGGGGCGACAGGGTCCCCCAGGAGTGCCGTCCCTCCCCCATCCAGCAGGTGGACGTGTCGCCACTGCCTCCTGGAACCCAGCAGTTACCCCGCAGGAGGCGCTGGGGCTGTCTGCAAGGCGCAGCCTCTTGCAGGGCTGGGGACAGTCCAGGGGGCTGAGGGCCCTCCTCTTTGGGGGGTGACAGGGTCCCCTAGGAGTGCCATCCTGCCCCATCCAGCAGGTGGACGTGTCGCCGCTGCCAACCTGGGACTCAGCAGTTCCCCCGGAGGACCGGCTGGGGCTGTCTGCAAGGCGCAGCCTCTTGCAGGGCTGGGGAGGGTCCAGGGGGCTGGAAGCCCTCCTCTTTGGGAGATGCCGGGGTCCCATGGTTGAGTGGTCCATGCCCTGCCTGGGAGCAGAGGGGCTGCTGCTGCCACCTCCTCCGGCTCCTCGTGGAGCTGCCCGCACTTCACAGGGATGGGTAGAGAAAAGGGGAAGGTGAGGCCCCTGTGGAGTGCGGCCTCGGCAGTCCAGCTTCCTCCATCCCATCAGAGCCTGCAGATCTGCTGGCGGTGGCCAGGCTGGAGTCTGTTGTCAGTGTCCAGGAGATGCTGGGCCTGGCTCTGGCTGCAGAGCTGTCAGTGCCTGTGGTGGGGCTGCCTACAGGGTTGTTGTCCTCCCCACGGGCAGCACAGGTGTCCTGCTGGCCCAGGTACCGGCGCATCTGCCTCCCGCACAGGCGCTCGGTGGCGGCGATGAGCCGGCGGATGAACGGCCGCGTGTGTTCCTGCAGGCTGTTCTGCAGCTCCTGCACCAGCACCTCCTCATCCAGCCCGTAGCTGCAGAGGTAGCCAAAAAGGCTGCTCTGCCACGCAGTCACCCTCCACCACTGCTCCTCCAAGAGCACCTCGAGCTGCCATCGCAGCCACGGCAGCAGGGGCTTGATGTCATTTGGGTGTTTCTTGAAGAAGTCTGCCCAGACCTTAGCAGGGAAGCTGCCCACCTGAGACCTTGGCCCTGGCCCCAGAGCCCCCTGCTCCTCCTGCTGGTCTTCAGCTGGTGCTTTTGCAAGGCCTGGCAGGTCAAGCACAATACAGTCTTCATCCGAGCGCACCGAGAGCAAGACGGATGCTGTCCACGAGTTGCACAGGGGGCACTTGTGGTCCCGCAGTGCACAGTGCATCGCACAGCCACAGCAAAACTCATCGAGGCAAGGCAACATGTAGGCACTCTCCTCCTGAGTGCGGTGGCAGATGGGGCAGCGCCACTTGCCCTCGTCAGCCATGCTCTCTGCTCCCTGCACTGAGCCTGGGAACACTGAGGATAAGAAGCCGCTCCTGATCGCTGACACTGCAGCGGCGGGTGTTGTGTGCTGCAAAAGGGAGAGGTGACAGTCACTCACTGTCCCACGGAAGGGAGAGGAGGAAGAAAAGCCCAGGTTCCTCGAGAAGGACACCCTCCCAGCCTGCCACCACCCTGGCGGCACTTTGCCCACACAGCTCAGCTCACCTCTGCTGCTGCAAGCACGCTTGACAGTGCCCGGCTGCCTGAACCAGCCGGGGCCGGGGAAACACAAGGTTTGGCTCCGGGTTGGGCACACGGAGCTGCTGACAGCAGCCCCCAAAGCACCTCCCAGCACCAGCAGAAGCCTCGCTCAACCCTCCAGACCTCGCAGTCACGCTCAGTCGGAGGCCAGGCACGAGCCAGACTGAGCCGGGCTCTGCCAGCGCCCAAAGATAAGAATCCAGGGACCTGACGTCACAATGCGTCACCCGCTGACATCACCCTCCACCGTTCCAGAAGCCACCCTGGCTGGTCCACAGCATCAGGGGAGAAAAGAAAATGGTGTTTCTTTCTTCCAACATCTGCATTTCCCTGCTGCTACGGCTTGGTCCCCTGCAATGCACATCCATGATTCTGTGCACATCCCCACTCCTGATGCCTTGGAGAGGTCCCTTGGAGGAAGGGGGAGCATGGTGGGACCAGTCAGCAAGGCCTGCCCGTGGCTGGGTGATGGCTCCCCCAGCTCACCGCCTTTCCCTGTGGAACGCTGGGATCGGCAGGGAGGACCTGGGTGGTCAGTGGCCGGCCCAGGGTGAGAGTCTGACGCACCTCTGGGCCACGCCTCACACTGGCAAGGAGAAGCCAAACTGGGCATAGTGCTCCAGCCCCTGCCAGACTCTCACTGTCACCTGCCCACAGTCCTTGTCCCTCTGTGCTTGCCACATTTGTGCCCAGTCTCTGTAAAATATCGTTTTAAAATCAGACCTTCTCCTCTCTACAGCTACATTGGATTGCAGGTGATGAGCACCAGGACACCTTGGTTCTAGTTGCGGGGCTGCACAACTCTGCCTTACTTGCCCAGTAAAACGGGTCCCACCATTGCGGCCTAGACGCGTAGGGAATGCTAAACTCGGGAAGGAGCTGAATTTGAATCCTGTACAAGTAATACACTGTTGCCCAAATCCAAGGCATGCCTTAGGCTGTTTGAAAGAAAAAATGCTCAACAATACACAGAAGGGAAGATTTGAGGTCACAGAGGCTTTGGTGACCCTGTGAGCTGAGAGGAAAAGCTACTCAAGACTCCTTGGTCTGCATCACTTGCCCAGTAAAGTGGGCCCCACCATTGCGGCCTAGCCATCGGGGAATACTAAACACAGGAAGGAACTGGATTTGTTCTTCTGAGGGTTGCTTTATCTGCAGGTTGACAAGGACAGGCCTCCATCATGAGAACATACCTAACCTGACAAGGCCATGCTCAAAGTTACAGTGCCTAGGCCTCTGAATATCGGAAAAGCGCCAATTCACAAGTACTCCCCGTGGTGTCAAGTGGGCATCTGTACTGGTCTTCACCTTCTGTCTTACATCGTTTTGTTGAAAGGTTGTCCTTTCAACACCACGGGCTGCAGGGAGGGACACCAGGAGAAGGGGCAGGTAGCAGCATCCAGAGACTGTGCGTGGCAAAGAGGAATTTATTTTGCTTCCCTGGAACACCGAGTTACTGCAGCCCTGCTAGTGGCACGGGAAGAGGGGGCAGCCTCTTGCAGGGCTGGGGAGGGCCCAGGGGGCTAGAAGGCCTCCTCTTTGGGGGGCGACAGAGTCCCCTAGGAGTGCCATCCCTACCCTATCCAGCAGGTGGACGTGTCGCCACTGCCACCTGGAACCCAGCAGTTAACTCAGGAGGTGCTGGGGCTGTCTGAAAGGCGCAGCCTCTTGCAGGGCTGGGGAGGGTCCAGGGGGCTGGAAGCCCTCCTCTTTGAGGGACGACAGGGTCCCCCAGGAGTGCCATCCCTGCCCCATCCAGCAGGTGGACGTGTCGCCACTGCCACCTGGGACTCAGCAGTTACCCCGGAGGAAGACCGGCTGGGGCTTTCTGCAAAGCGCAGCCTCTTGCAGGGCTGGGGAGGGTCCAGGGGGCTGGAAGGTCTCCTCTTTGGGGGGCGACAGGGTCCCCCAGGAGTGCCGTCCCTCCCCCATCCAGCAGGTGGACGTGTCGCCACTGCCTCCTGGAACCCAGCAGTTACCCCGCAGGAGGCGCTGGGGCTGTCTGCAAGGCGCAGCCTCTTGCAGGGCTGGGGACAGTCCAGGGGGCTGAGGGCCCTCCTCTTTGGGGGGTGACAGGGTCCCCTAGGAGTGCCATCCCTGCCCCATCCAGCAGGTGGACGTGTCGCCGCTGCCACCTGGGACTCAGCAGTTCCCCCGGAGGACCGGCTGGGGCTGTCTGCAAGGCGCAGCCTCTTGCAGGGCTGGGGAGGGTCCAGGGGGCTGGAAGCCCTCCTCTTTGGGAGATGCCGGGGTCCCATGGTTGAGTGGTCCATGCCCTGCCTGGGAGCAGAGGGGCCTGCTGCTGCCACCTCCTCCGGCTCCTCGTGGAGCTGCCCGCACTTCACAGGGATGGGTAGAGAAAAGGGGAAGGTGAGGCCCCTGTGGAGTGCGGCCTCCGGCAGTCCAGCTTCCTCCATCCCATCAGAGCCTGCAGATCTGCTGGCGGTGGCCAGGCTGGAGTCTGTTGTCAGTGTCCAGGAGATGCTGGGCCTGGCTCTGGCTGCAGAGCTGTCAGTGCCTGTGGTGGGGCTGCCTACAGGGTTGTTGTCCTCCCCACGGGCAGCACAGGTGTCCTGCTGGCCCAGGTACCGGCGCATCTGCCTCCCGCACAGGCGCTCGGTGGCGGCGATGAGCCGGCGGATGAACGGCCGCGTGTGTTCCTGCAGGCTGTTCTGCAGCTCCTGCACCAGCACCTCCTCATCCAGCCCGTAGCTGCAGAGGTAGCCAAAAAGGCTGCTCTGCCACGCAGTCACCCTCCACCACTGCTCCTCCAAGAGCACCTCGAGCTGCCATCGCAGCCACGGCAGCAGGGGCTTGATGTCATTTGGGTGTTTCTTGAAGAAGTCTGCCCAGACCTTAGCAGGGAAGCTGCCCACCTGAGACCTTGGCCCTGGCCCCAGAGCCCCCTGCTCCTCCTGCTGGTCTTCAGCTGGTGCTTTTGCAAGGCCTGGCAGGTCAAGCACAATACAGTCTTCATCCGAGCGCACCGAGAGCAAGACGGATGCTGTCCACGAGTTGCACAGGGGGCACTTGTGGTCCCGCAGTGCACAGTGCATCGCACAGCCACAGCAAAACTCATCGAGGCAAGGCAACATGTAGGCACTCTCCTCCTGAGTGCGGTGGCAGATGGGGCAGCGCCACTTGCCCTCGTCAGCCATGCTCTCTGCTCCCTGCACTGAGCCTGGGAACACTGAGGATAAGAAGCCGCTCCTGATCGCTGACACTGCAGCGGCGGGTGTTGTGTGCTGCAAAAGGGAGAGGTGACAGTCACTCACTGTCCCACGGAAGGGAGAGGAGGAAGAAAAGCCCAGGTTCCTCGAGAAGGACACCCTCCCAGCCTGCCACCACCCTGGCGGCACTTTGCCCACACAGCTCAGCTCACCTCTGCTGCTGCAAGCACGCTTGACAGTGCCCGGCTGCCTGAACCAGCCGGGGCCGGGGAAACACAAGGTTTGGCTCCGGGTTGGGCACACGGAGCTGCTGACAGCAGCCCCCAAAGCACCTCCCAGCACCAGCAGAAGCCTCGCTCAACCCTCCAGACCTCGCAGTCACGCTCAGTCGGAGGCCAGGCACGAGCCAGACTGAGCCGGGCTCTGCCAGCGCCCAAAGATAAGAATCCAGGGACCTGACGTCACAATGCGTCACCCGCTGACATCACCCTCCACCGTTCCAGAAGCCACCCTGGCTGGTCCACAGCATCAGGGGAGAAAAGAAAATGGTGTTTCTTTCTTCCAACATCTGCATTTCCCTGCTGCTACGGCTTGGTCCCCTGCAATGCACATCCATGATTCTGTGCACATCCCCACTCCTGATGCCTTGGAGAGGTCCCTTGGAGGAAGGGGGAGCATGGTGGGACCAGTCAGCAAGGCCTGCCCGTGGCTGGGTGATGGCTCCCCCAGCTCACCGCCTTTCCCTGTGGAACGCTGGGATCGGCAGGGAGGACCTGGGTGGTCAGTGGCCGGCCCAGGGTGAGAGTCTGACGCACCTCTGGGCCACGCCTCACACTGGCAAGGAGAAGCCAAACTGGGCATAGTGCTCCAGCCCCTGCCAGACTCTCACTGTCACCTGCCCACAGTCCTTGTCCCTCTGTGCTTGCCACATTTGTGCCCAGTCTCTGTAAAATATCGTTTTAAAATCAGACCTTCTCCTCTCTACAGCTACATTGGATTGCAGGTGATGAGCACCAGGACACCTTGGTTCTAGTTGCGGGGCTGCACAACTCTGCCTTACTTGCCCAGTAAAACGGGTCCCACCATTGCGGCCTAGACGCGTAGGGAATGCTAAACTCGGGAAGGAGCTGAATTTGAATCCTGTACAAGTAATACACTGTTGCCCAAATCCAAGGCATGCCTTAGGCTGTTTGAAAGAAAAAATGCTCAACAATACACAGAAGGGAAGATTTGAGGTCACAGAGGCTTTGGTGACCCTGTGAGCTGAGAGGAAAAGCTACTCAAGACTCCTTGGTCTGCATCACTTGCCCAGTAAAGTGGGCCCCACCATTGCGGCCTAGCCATCGGGGAATACTAAACACAGGAAGGAACTGGATTTGTTCTTCTGAGGGTTGCTTTATCTGCAGGTTGACAAGGACAGGCCTCCATCATGAGAACATACCTAACCTGACAAGGCCATGCTCAAAGTTACAGTGCCTAGGCCTCTGAATATCGGAAAAGCGCCAATTCACAAGTACTCCCCGTGGTGTCAAGTGGGCATCTGTACTGGTCTTCACCTTCTGTCTTACATCGTTTTGTTGAAAGGTTGTCCTTTCAACACCACGGGCTGCAGGGAGGGACACCAGGAGAAGGGGCAGGTAGCAGCATCCAGAGACTGTGCGTGGCAAAGAGGAATTTATTTTGCTTCCCTGGAACACCGAGTTACTGCAGCCCTGCTAGTGGCACGGGAAGAGGGGGCAGCCTCTTGCAGGGCTGGGGAGGGCCCAGGGGGCTAGAAGGCCTCCTCTTTGGGGGGCGACAGAGTCCCCTAGGAGTGCCATCCCTACCCTATCCAGCAGGTGGACGTGTCGCCACTGCCACCTGGAACCCAGCAGTTAACTCAGGAGGTGCTGGGGCTGTCTGAAAGGCGCAGCCTCTTGCAGGGCTGGGGAGGGTCCAGGGGGCTGGAAGCCCTCCTCTTTGAGGGACGACAGGGTCCCCCAGGAGTGCCATCCCTGCCCCATCCAGCAGGTGGACGTGTCGCCACTGCCACCTGGGACTCAGCAGTTACCCCGGAGGAAGACCGGCTGGGGCTTTCTGCAAAGCGCAGCCTCTTGCAGGGCTGGGGAGGGTCCAGGGGGCTGGAAGGCCTCCTCTTTGGGGGGCGACAGGGTCCCCCAGGAGTGCCGTCCCTCCCCCATCCAGCAGGTGGACGTGTCGCCACTGCCTCCTGGAACCCAGCAGTTACCCCGCAGGAGGCGCTGGGGCTGTCTGCAAGGCGCAGCCTCTTGCAGGGCTGGGGACAGTCCAGGGGGCTGAGGGCCCTCCTCTTTGGGGGGTGACAGGGTCCCCTAGGAGTGCCATCCCTGCCCCATCCAGCAGGTGGACGTGTCGCCGCTGCCACCTGGGACTCAGCAGTTCCCCCGGAGGACCGGCTGGGGCTGTCTGCAAGGCGCAGCCTCTTGCAGGGCTGGGGAGGGTCCAGGGGGCTGGAAGCCCTCCTCTTTGGGAGATGCCGGGGTCCCATGGTTGAGTGGTCCATGCCCTGCCTGGGAGCAGAGGGGCCTGCTGCTGCCACCTCCTCCGGCTCCTCGTGGAGCTGCCCGCACTTCACAGGGATGGGTAGAGAAAAGGGGAAGGTGAGGCCCCTGTGGAGTGCGGCCTCCGGCAGTCCAGCTTCCTCCATCCCATCAGAGCCTGCAGATCTGCTGGCGGTGGCCAGGCTGGAGTCTGTTGTCAGTGTCCAGGAGATGCTGGGCCTGGCTCTGGCTGCAGAGCTGTCAGTGCCTGTGGTGGGGCTGCCTACAGGGTTGTTGTCCTCCCCACGGGCAGCACAGGTGTCCTGCTGGCCCAGGTACCGGCGCATCTGCCTCCCGCACAGGCGCTCGGTGGCGGCGATGAGCCGGCGGATGAACGGCCGCGTGTGTTCCTGCAGGCTGTTCTGCAGCTCCTGCACCAGCACCTCCTCATCCAGCCCGTAGCTGCAGAGGTAGCCAAAAAGGCTGCTCTGCCACGCAGTCACCCTCCACCACTGCTCCTCCAAGAGCACCTCGAGCTGCCATCGCAGCCACGGCAGCAGGGGCTTGATGTCATTTGGGTGTTTCTTGAAGAAGTCTGCCCAGACCTTAGCAGGGAAGCTGCCCACCTGAGACCTTGGCCCTGGCCCCAGAGCCCCCTGCTCCTCCTGCTGGTCTTCAGCTGGTGCTTTTGCAAGGCCTGGCAGGTCAAGCACAATACAGTCTTCATCCGAGCGCACCGAGAGCAAGACGGATGCTGTCCACGAGTTGCACAGGGGGCACTTGTGGTCCCGCAGTGCACAGTGCATCGCACAGCCACAGCAAAACTCATCGAGGCAAGGCAACATGTAGGCACTCTCCTCCTGAGTGCGGTGGCAGATGGGGCAGCGCCACTTGCCCTCGTCAGCCATGCTCTCTGCTCCCTGCACTGAGCCTGGGAACACTGAGGATAAGAAGCCGCTCCTGATCGCTGACACTGCAGCGGCGGGTGTTGTGTGCTGCAAAAGGGAGAGGTGACAGTCACTCACTGTCCCACGGAAGGGAGAGGAGGAAGAAAAGCCCAGGTTCCTCGAGAAGGACACCCTCCCAGCCTGCCACCACCCTGGCGGCACTTTGCCCACACAGCTCAGCTCACCTCTGCTGCTGCAAGCACGCTTGACAGTGCCCGGCTGCCTGAACCAGCCGGGGCCGGGGAAACACAAGGTTTGGCTCCGGGTTGGGCACACGGAGCTGCTGACAGCAGCCCCCAAAGCACCTCCCAGCACCAGCAGAAGCCTCGCTCAACCCTCCAGACCTCGCAGTCACGCTCAGTCGGAGGCCAGGCACGAGCCAGACTGAGCCGGGCTCTGCCAGCGCCCAAAGATAAGAATCCAGGGACCTGACGTCACAATGCGTCACCCGCTGACATCACCCTCCACCGTTCCAGAAGCCACCCTGGCTGGTCCACAGCATCAGGGGAGAAAAGAAAATGGTGTTTCTTTCTTCCAACATCTGCATTTCCCTGCTGCTACGGCTTGGTCCCCTGCAATGCACATCCATGATTCTGTGCACATCCCCACTCCTGATGCCTTGGAGAGGTCCCTTGGAGGAAGGGGGAGCATGGTGGGACCAGTCAGCAAGGCCTGCCCGTGGCTGGGTGATGGCTCCCCCAGCTCACCGCCTTTCCCTGTGGAACGCTGGGATCGGCAGGGAGGACCTGGGTGGTCAGTGGCCGGCCCAGGGTGAGAGTCTGACGCACCTCTGGGCCACGCCTCACACTGGCAAGGAGAAGCCAAACTGGGCATAGTGCTCCAGCCCCTGCCAGACTCTCACTGTCACCTGCCCACAGTCCTTGTCCCTCTGTGCTTGCCACATTTGTGCCCAGTCTCTGTAAAATATCGTTTTAAAATCAGACCTTCTCCTCTCTACAGCTACATTGGATTGCAGGTGATGAGCACCAGGACACCTTGGTTCTAGTTGCGGGGCTGCACAACTCTGCCTTACTTGCCCAGTAAAACGGGTCCCACCATTGCGGCCTAGACGCGTAGGGAATGCTAAACTCGGGAAGGAGCTGAATTTGAATCCTGTACAAGTAATACACTGTTGCCCAAATCCAAGGCATGCCTTAGGCTGTTTGAAAGAAAAAATGCTCAACAATACACAGAAGGGAAGATTTGAGGTCACAGAGGCTTTGGTGACCCTGTGAGCTGAGAGGAAAAGCTACTCAAGACTCCTTGGTCTGCATCACTTGCCCAGTAAAGTGGGCCCCACCATTGCGGCCTAGCCATCGGGGAATACTAAACACAGGAAGGAACTGGATTTGTTCTTCTGAGGGTTGCTTTATCTGCAGGTTGACAAGGACAGGCCTCCATCATGAGAACATACCTAACCTGACAAGGCCATGCTCAAAGTTACAGTGCCTAGGCCTCTGAATATCGGAAAAGCGCCAATTCACAAGTACTCCCCGTGGTGTCAAGTGGGCATCTGTACTGGTCTTCACCTTCTGTCTTACATCGTTTTGTTGAAAGGTTGTCCTTTCAACACCACGGGCTGCAGGGAGGGACACCAGGAGAAGGGGCAGGTAGCAGCATCCAGAGACTGTGCGTGGCAAAGAGGAATTTATTTTGCTTCCCTGGAACACCGAGTTACTGCAGCCCTGCTAGTGGCACGGGAAGAGGGGGCAGCCTCTTGCAGGGCTGGGGAGGGCCCAGGGGGCTAGAAGGCCTCCTCTTTGGGGGGCGACAGAGTCCCCTAGGAGTGCCATCCCTACCCTATCCAGCAGGTGGACGTGTCGCCACTGCCACCTGGAACCCAGCAGTTAACTCAGGAGGTGCTGGGGCTGTCTGAAAGGCGCAGCCTCTTGCAGGGCTGGGGAGGGTCCAGGGGGCTGGAAGCCCTCCTCTTTGAGGGACGACAGGGTCCCCCAGGAGTGCCATCCCTGCCCCATCCAGCAGGTGGACGTGTCGCCACTGCCACCTGGGACTCAGCAGTTACCCCGGAGGAAGACCGGCTGGGGCTTTCTGCAAAGCGCAGCCTCTTGCAGGGCTGGGGAGGGTCCAGGGGGCTGGAAGGTCTCCTCTTTGGGGGGCGACAGGGTCCCCCAGGAGTGCCGTCCCTCCCCCATCCAGCAGGTGGACGTGTCGCCACTGCCTCCTGGAACCCAGCAGTTACCCCGCAGGAGGCGCTGGGGCTGTCTGCAAGGCGCAGCCTCTTGCAGGGCTGGGGACAGTCCAGGGGGCTGAGGGCCCTCCTCTTTGGGGGGTGACAGGGTCCCCTAGGAGTGCCATCCCTGCCCCATCCAGCAGGTGGACGTGTCGCCGCTGCCACCTGGGACTCAGCAGTTCCCCCGGAGGACCGGCTGGGGCTGTCTGCAAGGCGCAGCCTCTTGCAGGGCTGGGGAGGGTCCAGGGGGCTGGAAGCCCTCCTCTTTGGGAGATGCCGGGGTCCCATGGTTGAGTGGTCCATGCCCTGCCTGGGAGCAGAGGGGCCTGCTGCTGCCACCTCCTCCGGCTCCTCGTGGAGCTGCCCGCACTTCACAGGGATGGGTAGAGAAAAGGGGAAGGTGAGGCCCCTGTGGAGTGCGGCCTCCGGCAGTCCAGCTTCCTCCATCCCATCAGAGCCTGCAGATCTGCTGGCGGTGGCCAGGCTGGAGTCTGTTGTCAGTGTCCAGGAGATGCTGGGCCTGGCTCTGGCTGCAGAGCTGTCAGTGCCTGTGGTGGGGCTGCCTACAGGGTTGTTGTCCTCCCCACGGGCAGCACAGGTGTCCTGCTGGCCCAGGTACCGGCGCATCTGCCTCCCGCACAGGCGCTCGGTGGCGGCGATGAGCCGGCGGATGAACGGCCGCGTGTGTTCCTGCAGGCTGTTCTGCAGCTCCTGCACCAGCACCTCCTCATCCAGCCCGTAGCTGCAGAGGTAGCCAAAAAGGCTGCTCTGCCACGCAGTCACCCTCCACCACTGCTCCTCCAAGAGCACCTCGAGCTGCCATCGCAGCCACGGCAGCAGGGGCTTGATGTCATTTGGGTGTTTCTTGAAGAAGTCTGCCCAGACCTTAGCAGGGAAGCTGCCCACCTGAGACCTTGGCCCTGGCCCCAGAGCCCCCTGCTCCTCCTGCTGGTCTTCAGCTGGTGCTTTTGCAAGGCCTGGCAGGTCAAGCACAATACAGTCTTCATCCGAGCGCACCGAGAGCAAGACGGATGCTGTCCACGAGTTGCACAGGGGGCACTTGTGGTCCCGCAGTGCACAGTGCATCGCACAGCCACAGCAAAACTCATCGAGGCAAGGCAACATGTAGGCACTCTCCTCCTGAGTGCGGTGGCAGATGGGGCAGCGCCACTTGCCCTCGTCAGCCATGCTCTCTGCTCCCTGCACTGAGCCTGGGAACACTGAGGATAAGAAGCCGCTCCTGATCGCTGACACTGCAGCGGCGGGTGTTGTGTGCTGCAAAAGGGAGAGGTGACAGTCACTCACTGTCCCACGGAAGGGAGAGGAGGAAGAAAAGCCCAGGTTCCTCGAGAAGGACACCCTCCCAGCCTGCCACCACCCTGGCGGCACTTTGCCCACACAGCTCAGCTCACCTCTGCTGCTGCAAGCACGCTTGACAGTGCCCGGCTGCCTGAACCAGCCGGGGCCGGGGAAACACAAGGTTTGGCTCCGGGTTGGGCACACGGAGCTGCTGACAGCAGCCCCCAAAGCACCTCCCAGCACCAGCAGAAGCCTCGCTCAACCCTCCAGACCTCGCAGTCACGCTCAGTCGGAGGCCAGGCACGAGCCAGACTGAGCCGGGCTCTGCCAGCGCCCAAAGATAAGAATCCAGGGACCTGACGTCACAATGCGTCACCCGCTGACATCACCCTCCACCGTTCCAGAAGCCACCCTGGCTGGTCCACAGCATCAGGGGAGAAAAGAAAATGGTGTTTCTTTCTTCCAACATCTGCATTTCCCTGCTGCTACGGCTTGGTCCCCTGCAATGCACATCCATGATTCTGTGCACATCCCCACTCCTGATGCCTTGGAGAGGTCCCTTGGAGGAAGGGGGAGCATGGTGGGACCAGTCAGCAAGGCCTGCCCGTGGCTGGGTGATGGCTCCCCCAGCTCACCGCCTTTCCCTGTGGAACGCTGGGATCGGCAGGGAGGACCTGGGTGGTCAGTGGCCGGCCCAGGGTGAGAGTCTGACGCACCTCTGGGCCACGCCTCACACTGGCAAGGAGAAGCCAAACTGGGCATAGTGCTCCAGCCCCTGCCAGACTCTCACTGTCACCTGCCCACAGTCCTTGTCCCTCTGTGCTTGCCACATTTGTGCCCAGTCTCTGTAAAATATCGTTTTAAAATCAGACCTTCTCCTCTCTACAGCTACATTGGATTGCAGGTGATGAGCACCAGGACACCTTGGTTCTAGTTGCGGGGCTGCACAACTCTGCCTTACTTGCCCAGTAAAACGGGTCCCACCATTGCGGCCTAGACGCGTAGGGAATGCTAAACTCGGGAAGGAGCTGAATTTGAATCCTGTACAAGTAATACACTGTTGCCCAAATCCAAGGCATGCCTTAGGCTGTTTGAAAGAAAAAATGCTCAACAATACACAGAAGGGAAGATTTGAGGTCACAGAGGCTTTGGTGACCCTGTGAGCTGAGAGGAAAAGCTACTCAAGACTCCTTGGTCTGCATCACTTGCCCAGTAAAGTGGGCCCCACCATTGCGGCCTAGCCATCGGGGAATACTAAACACAGGAAGGAACTGGATTTGTTCTTCTGAGGGTTGCTTTATCTGCAGGTTGACAAGGACAGGCCTCCATCATGAGAACATACCTAACCTGACAAGGCCATGCTCAAAGTTACAGTGCCTAGGCCTCTGAATATCGGAAAAGCGCCAATTCACAAGTACTCCCCGTGGTGTCAAGTGGGCATCTGTACTGGTCTTCACCTTCTGTCTTACATCGTTTTGTTGAAAGGTTGTCCTTTCAACACCACGGGCTGCAGGGAGGGACACCAGGAGAAGGGGCAGGTAGCAGCATCCAGAGACTGTGCGTGGCAAAGAGGAATTTATTTTGCTTCCCTGGAACACCGAGTTACTGCAGCCCTGCTAGTGGCACGGGAAGAGGGGGCAGCCTCTTGCAGGGCTGGGGAGGGCCCAGGGGGCTAGAAGGCCTCCTCTTTGGGGGGCGACAGAGTCCCCTAGGAGTGCCATCCCTACCCTATCCAGCAGGTGGACGTGTCGCCACTGCCACCTGGAACCCAGCAGTTAACTCAGGAGGTGCTGGGGCTGTCTGAAAGGCGCAGCCTCTTGCAGGGCTGGGGAGGGTCCAGGGGGCTGGAAGCCCTCCTCTTTGAGGGACGACAGGGTCCCCCAGGAGTGCCATCCCTGCCCCATCCAGCAGGTGGACGTGTCGCCACTGCCACCTGGGACTCAGCAGTTCCCCCGGAGGAAGACCGGCTGGGGCTTTCTGCAAAGCGCAGCCTCTTGCAGGGCTGGGGAGGGTCCAGGGGGCTGGAAGGCCTCCTCTTTGGGGGGCGACAGGGTCCCCCAGGAGTGCCGTCCCTCCCCCATCCAGCAGGTGGACGTGTCGCCACTGCCTCCTGGAACCCAGCAGTTACCCCGCAGGAGGCGCTGGGGCTGTCTGCAAGGCGCAGCCTCTTGCAGGGCTGGGGACAGTCCAGGGGGCTGAGGGCCCTCCTCTTTGGGGGGTGACAGGGTCCCCTAGGAGTGCCATCCCTGCCCCATCCAGCAGGTGGACGTGTCGCCGCTGCCACCTGGGACTCAGCAGTTCCCCCGGAGGACCGGCTGGGGCTGTCTGCAAGGCGCAGCCTCTTGCAGGGCTGGGGAGGGTCCAGGGGGCTGGAAGCCCTCCTCTTTGGGAGATGCCGGGGTCCCATGGTTGAGTGGTCCATGCCCTGCCTGGGAGCAGAGGGGCCTGCTGCTGCCACCTCCTCCGGCTCCTCGTGGAGCTGCCCGCACTTCACAGGGATGGGTAGAGAAAAGGGGAAGGTGAGGCCCCTGTGGAGTGCGGCCTCCGGCAGTCCAGCTTCCTCCATCCCATCAGAGCCTGCAGATCTGCTGGCGGTGGCCAGGCTGGAGTCTGTTGTCAGTGTCCAGGAGATGCTGGGCCTGGCTCTGGCTGCAGAGCTGTCAGTGCCTGTGGTGGGGCTGCCTACAGGGTTGTTGTCCTCCCCACGGGCAGCACAGGTGTCCTGCTGGCCCAGGTACCGGCGCATCTGCCTCCCGCACAGGCGCTCGGTGGCGGCGATGAGCCGGCGGATGAACGGCCGCGTGTGTTCCTGCAGGCTGTTCTGCAGCTCCTGCACCAGCACCTCCTCATCCAGCCCGTAGCTGCAGAGGTAGCCAAAAAGGCTGCTCTGCCACGCAGTCACCCTCCACCACTGCTCCTCCAAGAGCACCTCGAGCTGCCATCGCAGCCACGGCAGCAGGGGCTTGATGTCATTTGGGTGTTTCTTGAAGAAGTCTGCCCAGACCTTAGCAGGGAAGCTGCCCACCTGAGACCTTGGCCCTGGCCCCAGAGCCCCCTGCTCCTCCTGCTGGTCTTCAGCTGGTGCTTTTGCAAGGCCTGGCAGGTCAAGCACAATACAGTCTTCATCCGAGCGCACCGAGAGCAAGACGGATGCTGTCCACGAGTTGCACAGGGGGCACTTGTGGTCCCGCAGTGCACAGTGCATCGCACAGCCACAGCAAAACTCATCGAGGCAAGGCAACATGTAGGCACTCTCCTCCTGAGTGCGGTGGCAGATGGGGCAGCGCCACTTGCCCTCGTCAGCCATGCTCTCTGCTCCCTGCACTGAGCCTGGGAACACTGAGGATAAGAAGCCACTCCTGATCGCTGACACTGCAGCGGCGGGTGTTGTGTGCTGCAAAAGGGAGAGGTGACAGTCACTCACTGTCCCACGGAAGGGAGAGGAGGAAGAAAAGCCCAGGTTCCTCGAGAAGGACACCCTCCCAGCCTGCCACCACCCTGGCGGCACTTTGCCCACACAGCTCAGCTCACCTCTGCTGCTGCAAGCACGCTTGACAGTGCCCGGCTGCCTGAACCAGCCGGGGCCGGGGAAACACAAGGTTTGGCTCCGGGTTGGGCACACGGAGCTGCTGACAGCAGCCCCCAAAGCACCTCCCAGCACCAGCAGAAGCCTCGCTCAACCCTCCAGACCTCGCAGTCACGCTCAGTCGGAGGCCAGGCACGAGCCAGACTGAGCCGGGCTCTGCCAGCGCCCAAAGATAAGAATCCAGGGACCTGACGTCACAATGCGTCACCCGCTGACATCACCCTCCACCGTTCCAGAAGCCACCCTGGCTGGTCCACAGCATCAGGGGAGAAAAGAAAATGGTGTTTCTTTCTTCCAACATCTGCATTTCCCTGCTGCTACGGCTTGGTCCCCTGCAATGCACATCCATGATTCTGTGCACATCCCCACTCCTGATGCCTTGGAGAGGTCCCTTGGAGGAAGGGGGAGCATGGTGGGACCAGTCAGCAAGGCCTGCCCGTGGCTGGGTGATGGCTCCCCCAGCTCACCGCCTTTCCCTGTGGAACGCTGGGATCGGCAGGGAGGACCTGGGTGGTCAGTGGCCGGCCCAGGGTGAGAGTCTGACGCACCTCTGGGCCACGCCTCACACTGGCAAGGAGAAGCCAAACTGGGCATAGTGCTCCAGCCCCTGCCAGACTCTCACTGTCACCTGCCCACAGTCCTTGTCCCTCTGTGCTTGCCACATTTGTGCCCAGTCTCTGTAAAATATCGTTTTAAAATCAGACCTTCTCCTCTCTACAGCTACATTGGATTGCAGGTGATGAGCACCAGGACACCTTGGTTCTAGTTGCGGGGCTGCACAACTCTGCCTTACTTGCCCAGTAAAACGGGTCCCACCATTGCGGCCTAGACGCGTAGGGAATGCTAAACTCGGGAAGGAGCTGAATTTGAATCCTGTACAAGTAATACACTGTTGCCCAAATCCAAGGCATGCCTTAGGCTGTTTGAAAGAAAAAATGCTCAACAATACACAGAAGGGAAGATTTGAGGTCACAGAGGCTTTGGTGACCCTGTGAGCTGAGAGGAAAAGCTACTCAAGACTCCTTGGTCTGCATCACTTGCCCAGTAAAGTGGGCCCCACCATTGCGGCCTAGCCATCGGGGAATACTAAACACAGGAAGGAACTGGATTTGTTCTTCTGAGGGTTGCTTTATCTGCAGGTTGACAAGGACAGGCCTCCATCATGAGAACATACCTAACCTGACAAGGCCATGCTCAAAGTTACAGTGCCTAGGCCTCTGAATATCGGAAAAGCGCCAATTCACAAGTACTCCCCGTGGTGTCAAGTGGGCATCTGTACTGGTCTTCACCTTCTGTCTTACATCGTTTTGTTGAAAGGTTGTCCTTTCAACACCACGGGCTGCAGGGAGGGACACCAGGAGAAGGGGCAGGTAGCAGCATCCAGAGACTGTGCGTGGCAAAGAGGAATTTATTTTGCTTCCCTGGAACACCGAGTTACTGCAGCCCTGCTAGTGGCACGGGAAGAGGGGGCAGCCTCTTGCAGGGCTGGGGAGGGCCCAGGGGGCTAGAAGGCCTCCTCTTTGGGGGGCGACAGAGTCCCCTAGGAGTGCCATCCCTACCCTATCCAGCAGGTGGACGTGTCGCCACTGCCACCTGGAACCCAGCAGTTAACTCAGGAGGTGCTGGGGCTGTCTGAAAGGCGCAGCCTCTTGCAGGGCTGGGGAGGGTCCAGGGGGCTGGAAGCCCTCCTCTTTGAGGGACGACAGGGTCCCCCAGGAGTGCCATCCCTGCCCCATCCAGCAGGTGGACGTGTCGCCACTGCCACCTGGGACTCAGCAGTTACCCCGGAGGAAGACCGGCTGGGGCTTTCTGCAAAGCGCAGCCTCTTGCAGGGCTGGGGAGGGTCCAGGGGGCTGGAAGGTCTCCTCTTTGGGGGGCGACAGGGTCCCCCAGGAGTGCCGTCCCTCCCCCATCCAGCAGGTGGACGTGTCGCCACTGCCTCCTGGAACCCAGCAGTTACCCCGCAGGAGGCGCTGGGGCTGTCTGCAAGGCGCAGCCTCTTGCAGGGCTGGGGACAGTCCAGGGGGCTGAGGGCCCTCCTCTTTGGGGGGTGACAGGGTCCCCTAGGAGTGCCATCCCTGCCCCATCCAGCAGGTGGACGTGTCGCCGCTGCCACCTGGGACTCAGCAGTTCCCCCGGAGGACCGGCTGGGGCTGTCTGCAAGGCGCAGCCTCTTGCAGGGCTGGGGAGGGTCCAGGGGGCTGGAAGCCCTCCTCTTTGGGAGATGCCGGGGTCCCATGGTTGAGTGGTCCATGCCCTGCCTGGGAGCAGAGGGGCCTGCTGCTGCCACCTCCTCCGGCTCCTCGTGGAGCTGCCCGCACTTCACAGGGATGGGTAGAGAAAAGGGGAAGGTGAGGCCCCTGTGGAGTGCGGCCTCCGGCAGTCCAGCTTCCTCCATCCCATCAGAGCCTGCAGATCTGCTGGCGGTGGCCAGGCTGGAGTCTGTTGTCAGTGTCCAGGAGATGCTGGGCCTGGCTCTGGCTGCAGAGCTGTCAGTGCCTGTGGTGGGGCTGCCTACAGGGTTGTTGTCCTCCCCACGGGCAGCACAGGTGTCCTGCTGGCCCAGGTACCGGCGCATCTGCCTCCCGCACAGGCGCTCGGTGGCGGCGATGAGCCGGCGGATGAACGGCCGCGTGTGTTCCTGCAGGCTGTTCTGCAGCTCCTGCACCAGCACCTCCTCATCCAGCCCGTAGCTGCAGAGGTAGCCAAAAAGGCTGCTCTGCCACGCAGTCACCCTCCACCACTGCTCCTCCAAGAGCACCTCGAGCTGCCATCGCAGCCACGGCAGCAGGGGCTTGATGTCATTTGGGTGTTTCTTGAAGAAGTCTGCCCAGACCTTAGCAGGGAAGCTGCCCACCTGAGACCTTGGCCCTGGCCCCAGAGCCCCCTGCTCCTCCTGCTGGTCTTCAGCTGGTGCTTTTGCAAGGCCTGGCAGGTCAAGCACAATACAGTCTTCATCCGAGCGCACCGAGAGCAAGACGGATGCTGTCCACGAGTTGCACAGGGGGCACTTGTGGTCCCGCAGTGCACAGTGCATCGCACAGCCACAGCAAAACTCATCGAGGCAAGGCAACATGTAGGCACTCTCCTCCTGAGTGCGGTGGCAGATGGGGCAGCGCCACTTGCCCTCGTCAGCCATGCTCTCTGCTCCCTGCACTGAGCCTGGGAACACTGAGGATAAGAAGCCGCTCCTGATCGCTGACACTGCAGCGGCGGGTGTTGTGTGCTGCAAAAGGGAGAGGTGACAGTCACTCACTGTCCCACGGAAGGGAGAGGAGGAAGAAAAGCCCAGGTTCCTCGAGAAGGACACCCTCCCAGCCTGCCACCACCCTGGCGGCACTTTGCCCACACAGCTCAGCTCACCTCTGCTGCTGCAAGCACGCTTGACAGTGCCCGGCTGCCTGAACCAGCCGGGGCCGGGGAAACACAAGGTTTGGCTCCGGGTTGGGCACACGGAGCTGCTGACAGCAGCCCCCAAAGCACCTCCCAGCACCAGCAGAAGCCTCGCTCAACCCTCCAGACCTCGCAGTCACGCTCAGTCGGAGGCCAGGCACGAGCCAGACTGAGCCGGGCTCTGCCAGCGCCCAAAGATAAGAATCCAGGGACCTGACGTCACAATGCGTCACCCGCTGACATCACCCTCCACCGTTCCAGAAGCCACCCTGGCTGGTCCACAGCATCAGGGGAGAAAAGAAAATGGTGTTTCTTTCTTCCAACATCTGCATTTCCCTGCTGCTACGGCTTGGTCCCCTGCAATGCACATCCATGATTCTGTGCACATCCCCACTCCTGATGCCTTGGAGAGGTCCCTTGGAGGAAGGGGGAGCATGGTGGGACCAGTCAGCAAGGCCTGCCCGTGGCTGGGTGATGGCTCCCCCAGCTCACCGCCTTTCCCTGTGGAACGCTGGGATCGGCAGGGAGGACCTGGGTGGTCAGTGGCCGGCCCAGGGTGAGAGTCTGACGCACCTCTGGGCCACGCCTCACACTGGCAAGGAGAAGCCAAACTGGGCATAGTGCTCCAGCCCCTGCCAGACTCTCACTGTCACCTGCCCACAGTCCTTGTCCCTCTGTGCTTGCCACATTTGTGCCCAGTCTCTGTAAAATATCGTTTTAAAATCAGACCTTCTCCTCTCTACAGCTACATTGGATTGCAGGTGATGAGCACCAGGACACCTTGGTTCTAGTTGCGGGGCTGCACAACTCTGCCTTACTTGCCCAGTAAAACGGGTCCCACCATTGCGGCCTAGACGCGTAGGGAATGCTAAACTCGGGAAGGAGCTGAATTTGAATCCTGTACAAGTAATACACTGTTGCCCAAATCCAAGGCATGCCTTAGGCTGTTTGAAAGAAAAAATGCTCAACAATACACAGAAGGGAAGATTTGAGGTCACAGAGGCTTTGGTGACCCTGTGAGCTGAGAGGAAAAGCTACTCAAGACTCCTTGGTCTGCATCACTTGCCCAGTAAAGTGGGCCCCACCATTGCGGCCTAGCCATCGGGGAATACTAAACACAGGAAGGAACTGGATTTGTTCTTCTGAGGGTTGCTTTATCTGCAGGTTGACAAGGACAGGCCTCCATCATGAGAACATACCTAACCTGACAAGGCCATGCTCAAAGTTACAGTGCCTAGGCCTCTGAATATCGGAAAAGCGCCAATTCACAAGTACTCCCCGTGGTGTCAAGTGGGCATCTGTACTGGTCTTCACCTTCTGTCTTACATCGTTTTGTTGAAAGGTTGTCCTTTCAACACCACGGGCTGCAGGGAGGGACACCAGGAGAAGGGGCAGGTAGCAGCATCCAGAGACTGTGCGTGGCAAAGAGGAATTTATTTTGCTTCCCTGGAACACCGAGTTACTGCAGCCCTGCTAGTGGCACGGGAAGAGGGGGCAGCCTCTTGCAGGGCTGGGGAGGGCCCAGGGGGCTAGAAGGCCTCCTCTTTGGGGGGCGACAGAGTCCCCTAGGAGTGCCATCCCTACCCTATCCAGCAGGTGGACGTGTCGCCACTGCCACCTGGAACCCAGCAGTTAACTCAGGAGGTGCTGGGGCTGTCTGAAAGGCGCAGCCTCTTGCAGGGCTGGGGAGGGTCCAGGGGGCTGGAAGCCCTCCTCTTTGAGGGACGACAGGGTCCCCCAGGAGTGCCATCCCTGCCCCATCCAGCAGGTGGACGTGTCGCCACTGCCACCTGGGACTCAGCAGTTCCCCCGGAGGAAGACCGGCTGGGGCTTTCTGCAAAGCGCAGCCTCTTGCAGGGCTGGGGAGGGTCCAGGGGGCTGGAAGGCCTCCTCTTTGGGGGGCGACAGGGTCCCCCAGGAGTGCCGTCCCTCCCCCATCCAGCAGGTGGACGTGTCGCCACTGCCTCCTGGAACCCAGCAGTTACCCCGCAGGAGGCGCTGGGGCTGTCTGCAAGGCGCAGCCTCTTGCAGGGCTGGGGACAGTCCAGGGGGCTGAGGGCCCTCCTCTTTGGGGGGTGACAGGGTCCCCTAGGAGTGCCATCCCTGCCCCATCCAGCAGGTGGACGTGTCGCCGCTGCCACCTGGGACTCAGCAGTTCCCCCGGAGGACCGGCTGGGGCTGTCTGCAAGGCGCAGCCTCTTGCAGGGCTGGGGAGGGTCCAGGGGGCTGGAAGCCCTCCTCTTTGGGAGATGCCGGGGTCCCATGGTTGAGTGGTCCATGCCCTGCCTGGGAGCAGAGGGGCCTGCTGCTGCCACCTCCTCCGGCTCCTCGTGGAGCTGCCCGCACTTCACAGGGATGGGTAGAGAAAAGGGGAAGGTGAGGCCCCTGTGGAGTGCGGCCTCCGGCAGTCCAGCTTCCTCCATCCCATCAGAGCCTGCAGATCTGCTGGCGGTGGCCAGGCTGGAGTCTGTTGTCAGTGTCCAGGAGATGCTGGGCCTGGCTCTGGCTGCAGAGCTGTCAGTGCCTGTGGTGGGGCTGCCTACAGGGTTGTTGTCCTCCCCACGGGCAGCACAGGTGTCCTGCTGGCCCAGGTACCGGCGCATCTGCCTCCCGCACAGGCGCTCGGTGGCGGCGATGAGCCGGCGGATGAACGGCCGCGTGTGTTCCTGCAGGCTGTTCTGCAGCTCCTGCACCAGCACCTCCTCATCCAGCCCGTAGCTGCAGAGGTAGCCAAAAAGGCTGCTCTGCCACGCAGTCACCCTCCACCACTGCTCCTCCAAGAGCACCTCGAGCTGCCATCGCAGCCACGGCAGCAGGGGCTTGATGTCATTTGGGTGTTTCTTGAAGAAGTCTGCCCAGACCTTAGCAGGGAAGCTGCCCACCTGAGACCTTGGCCCTGGCCCCAGAGCCCCCTGCTCCTCCTGCTGGTCTTCAGCTGGTGCTTTTGCAAGGCCTGGCAGGTCAAGCACAATACAGTCTTCATCCGAGCGCACCGAGAGCAAGACGGATGCTGTCCACGAGTTGCACAGGGGGCACTTGTGGTCCCGCAGTGCACAGTGCATCGCACAGCCACAGCAAAACTCATCGAGGCAAGGCAACATGTAGGCACTCTCCTCCTGAGTGCGGTGGCAGATGGGGCAGCGCCACTTGCCCTCGTCAGCCATGCTCTCTGCTCCCTGCACTGAGCCTGGGAACACTGAGGATAAGAAGCCGCTCCTGATCGCTGACACTGCAGCGGCGGGTGTTGTGTGCTGCAAAAGGGAGAGGTGACAGTCACTCACTGTCCCACGGAAGGGAGAGGAGGAAGAAAAGCCCAGGTTCCTCGAGAAGGACACCCTCCCAGCCTGCCACCACCCTGGCGGCACTTTGCCCACACAGCTCAGCTCACCTCTGCTGCTGCAAGCACGCTTGACAGTGCCCGGCTGCCTGAACCAGCCGGGGCCGGGGAAACACAAGGTTTGGCTCCGGGTTGGGCACACGGAGCTGCTGACAGCAGCCCCCAAAGCACCTCCCAGCACCAGCAGAAGCCTCGCTCAACCCTCCAGACCTCGCAGTCACGCTCAGTCGGAGGCCAGGCACGAGCCAGACTGAGCCGGGCTCTGCCAGCGCCCAAAGATAAGAATCCAGGGACCTGACGTCACAATGCGTCACCCGCTGACATCACCCTCCACCGTTCCAGAAGCCACCCTGGCTGGTCCACAGCATCAGGGGAGAAAAGAAAATGGTGTTTCTTTCTTCCAACATCTGCATTTCCCTGCTGCTACGGCTTGGTCCCCTGCAATGCACATCCATGATTCTGTGCACATCCCCACTCCTGATGCCTTGGAGAGGTCCCTTGGAGGAAGGGGGAGCATGGTGGGACCAGTCAGCAAGGCCTGCCCGTGGCTGGGTGATGGCTCCCCCAGCTCACCGCCTTTCCCTGTGGAACGCTGGGATCGGCAGGGAGGACCTGGGTGGTCAGTGGCCGGCCCAGGGTGAGAGTCTGACGCACCTCTGGGCCACGCCTCACACTGGCAAGGAGAAGCCAAACTGGGCATAGTGCTCCAGCCCCTGCCAGACTCTCACTGTCACCTGCCCACAGTCCTTGTCCCTCTGTGCTTGCCACATTTGTGCCCAGTCTCTGTAAAATATCGTTTTAAAATCAGACCTTCTCCTCTCTACAGCTACATTGGATTGCAGGTGATGAGCACCAGGACACCTTGGTTCTAGTTGCGGGGCTGCACAACTCTGCCTTACTTGCCCAGTAAAACGGGTCCCACCATTGCGGCCTAGACGCGTAGGGAATGCTAAACTCGGGAAGGAGCTGAATTTGAATCCTGTACAAGTAATACACTGTTGCCCAAATCCAAGGCATGCCTTAGGCTGTTTGAAAGAAAAAATGCTCAACAATACACAGAAGGGAAGATTTGAGGTCACAGAGGCTTTGGTGACCCTGTGAGCTGAGAGGAAAAGCTACTCAAGACTCCTTGGTCTGCATCACTTGCCCAGTAAAGTGGGCCCCACCATTGCGGCCTAGCCATCGGGGAATACTAAACACAGGAAGGAACTGGATTTGTTCTTCTGAGGGTTGCTTTATCTGCAGGTTGACAAGGACAGGCCTCCATCATGAGAACATACCTAACCTGACAAGGCCATGCTCAAAGTTACAGTGCCTAGGCCTCTGAATATCGGAAAAGCGCCAATTCACAAGTACTCCCCGTGGTGTCAAGTGGGCATCTGTACTGGTCTTCACCTTCTGTCTTACATCGTTTTGTTGAAAGGTTGTCCTTTCAACACCACGGGCTGCAGGGAGGGACACCAGGAGAAGGGGCAGGTAGCAGCATCCAGAGACTGTGCGTGGCAAAGAGGAATTTATTTTGCTTCCCTGGAACACCGAGTTACTGCAGCCCTGCTAGTGGCACGGGAAGAGGGGGCAGCCTCTTGCAGGGCTGGGGAGGGCCCAGGGGGCTAGAAGGCCTCCTCTTTGGGGGGCGACAGAGTCCCCTAGGAGTGCCATCCCTACCCTATCCAGCAGGTGGACGTGTCGCCACTGCCACCTGGAACCCAGCAGTTAACTCAGGAGGTGCTGGGGCTGTCTGAAAGGCGCAGCCTCTTGCAGGGCTGGGGAGGGTCCAGGGGGCTGGAAGCCCTCCTCTTTGAGGGACGACAGGGTCCCCCAGGAGTGCCATCCCTGCCCCATCCAGCAGGTGGACGTGTCGCCACTGCCACCTGGGACTCAGCAGTTCCCCCGGAGGAAGACCGGCTGGGGCTTTCTGCAAAGCGCAGCCTCTTGCAGGGCTGGGGAGGGTCCAGGGGGCTGGAAGGCCTCCTCTTTGGGGGGCGACAGGGTCCCCCAGGAGTGCCGTCCCTCCCCCATCCAGCAGGTGGACGTGTCGCCACTGCCTCCTGGAACCCAGCAGTTACCCCGCAGGAGGCGCTGGGGCTGTCTGCAAGGCGCAGCCTCTTGCAGGGCTGGGGACAGTCCAGGGGGCTGAGGGCCCTCCTCTTTGGGGGGTGACAGGGTCCCCTAGGAGTGCCATCCCTGCCCCATCCAGCAGGTGGACGTGTCGCCGCTGCCACCTGGGACTCAGCAGTTCCCCCGGAGGACCGGCTGGGGCTGTCTGCAAGGCGCAGCCTCTTGCAGGGCTGGGGAGGGTCCAGGGGGCTGGAAGCCCTCCTCTTTGGGAGATGCCGGGGTCCCATGGTTGAGTGGTCCATGCCCTGCCTGGGAGCAGAGGGGCCTGCTGCTGCCACCTCCTCCGGCTCCTCGTGGAGCTGCCCGCACTTCACAGGGATGGGTAGAGAAAAGGGGAAGGTGAGGCCCCTGTGGAGTGCGGCCTCCGGCAGTCCAGCTTCCTCCATCCCATCAGAGCCTGCAGATCTGCTGGCGGTGGCCAGGCTGGAGTCTGTTGTCAGTGTCCAGGAGATGCTGGGCCTGGCTCTGGCTGCAGAGCTGTCAGTGCCTGTGGTGGGGCTGCCTACAGGGTTGTTGTCCTCCCCACGGGCAGCACAGGTGTCCTGCTGGCCCAGGTACCGGCGCATCTGCCTCCCGCACAGGCGCTCGGTGGCGGCGATGAGCCGGCGGATGAACGGCCGCGTGTGTTCCTGCAGGCTGTTCTGCAGCTCCTGCACCAGCACCTCCTCATCCAGCCCGTAGCTGCAGAGGTAGCCAAAAAGGCTGCTCTGCCACGCAGTCACCCTCCACCACTGCTCCTCCAAGAGCACCTCGAGCTGCCATCGCAGCCACGGCAGCAGGGGCTTGATGTCATTTGGGTGTTTCTTGAAGAAGTCTGCCCAGACCTTAGCAGGGAAGCTGCCCACCTGAGACCTTGGCCCTGGCCCCAGAGCCCCCTGCTCCTCCTGCTGGTCTTCAGCTGGTGCTTTTGCAAGGCCTGGCAGGTCAAGCACAATACAGTCTTCATCCGAGCGCACCGAGAGCAAGACGGATGCTGTCCACGAGTTGCACAGGGGGCACTTGTGGTCCCGCAGTGCACAGTGCATCGCACAGCCACAGCAAAACTCATCGAGGCAAGGCAACATGTAGGCACTCTCCTCCTGAGTGCGGTGGCAGATGGGGCAGCGCCACTTGCCCTCGTCAGCCATGCTCTCTGCTCCCTGCACTGAGCCTGGGAACACTGAGGATAAGAAGCCGCTCCTGATCGCTGACACTGCAGCGGCGGGTGTTGTGTGCTGCAAAAGGGAGAGGTGACAGTCACTCACTGTCCCACGGAAGGGAGAGGAGGAAGAAAAGCCCAGGTTCCTCGAGAAGGACACCCTCCCAGCCTGCCACCACCCTGGCGGCACTTTGCCCACACAGCTCAGCTCACCTCTGCTGCTGCAAGCACGCTTGACAGTGCCCGGCTGCCTGAACCAGCCGGGGCCGGGGAAACACAAGGTTTGGCTCCGGGTTGGGCACACGGAGCTGCTGACAGC
Source organism: Heliangelus exortis (assembly GCF_036169615.1). Taxonomy (NCBI): domain Eukaryota; kingdom Metazoa; phylum Chordata; class Aves; order Apodiformes; family Trochilidae; genus Heliangelus; species Heliangelus exortis. The sequence goes on along the minus strand of NC_092454.1, from coordinate 23,313,438 downwards.
AGCCCACAAAGCACCTCCCAGCACCAGCAGAAGCCTCGCTCAACCCTCCAGACCTCGCAGTCACGCTCAGTCGGAGGCCAGGCACGAGCCAGACTGAGCCGGGCTCTGCCAGCGCCCAAAGATAAGAATCCAGGGACCTGACGTCACAATGCGTCACCCGCTGACATCACCCTCCACCGTTCCAGAAGCCACCCTGGCTGGTCCACAGCATCAGGGGAGAAAAGAAAATGGTGTTTCTTTCTTCCAACATCTGCATTTCCCTGCTGCTACGGCTTGGTCCCCTGCAATGCACATCCATGATTCTGTGCACATCCCCACTCCTGATGCCTTGGAGAGGTCCCTTGGAGGAAGGGGGAGCATGGTGGGACCAGTCAGCAAGGCCTGCCCGTGGCTGGGTGATGGCTCCCCCAGCTCACCGCCTTTCCCTGTGGAACGCTGGGATCGGCAGGGAGGACCTGGGTGGTCAGTGGCCGGCCCAGGGTGAGAGTCTGACGCACCTCTGGGCCACGCCTCACACTGGCAAGGAGAAGCCAAACTGGGCATAGTGCTCCAGCCCCTGCCAGACTCTCACTGTCACCTGCCCACAGTCCTTGTCCCTCTGTGCTTGCCACATTTGTGCCCAGTCTCTGTAAAATATCGTTTTAAAATCAGACCTTCTCCTCTCTACAGCTACATTGGATTGCAGGTGATGAGCACCAGGACACCTTGGTTCTAGTTGCGGGGCTGCACAACTCTGCCTTACTTGCCCAGTAAAACGGGTCCCACCATTGCGGCCTAGACGCGTAGGGAATGCTAAACTCGGGAAGGAGCTGAATTTGAATCCTGTACAAGTAATACACTGTTGCCCAAATCCAAGGCATGCCTTAGGCTGTTTGAAAGAAAAAATGCTCAACAATACACAGAAGGGAAGATTTGAGGTCACAGAGGCTTTGGTGACCCTGTGAGCTGAGAGGAAAAGCTACTCAAGACTCCTTGGTCTGCATCACTTGCCCAGTAAAGTGGGCCCCACCATTGCGGCCTAGCCATCGGGGAATACTAAACACAGGAAGGAACTGGATTTGTTCTTCTGAGGGTTGCTTTATCTGCAGGTTGACAAGGACAGGCCTCCATCATGAGAACATACCTAACCTGACAAGGCCATGCTCAAAGTTACAGTGCCTAGGCCTCTGAATATCGGAAAAGCGCCAATTCACAAGTACTCCCCGTGGTGTCAAGTGGGCATCTGTACTGGTCTTCACCTTCTGTCTTACATCGTTTTGTTGAAAGGTTGTCCTTTCAACACCACGGGCTGCAGGGAGGGACACCAGGAGAAGGGGCAGGTAGCAGCATCCAGAGACTGTGCGTGGCAAAGAGGAATTTATTTTGCTTCCCTGGAACACCGAGTTACTGCAGCCCTGCTAGTGGCACGGGAAGAGGGGGCAGCCTCTTGCAGGGCTGGGGAGGGCCCAGGGGGCTAGAAGGCCTCCTCTTTGGGGGGCGACAGGGTCCCCCAGGAGTGCCGTCCCTCCCCCATCCAGCAGGTGGACGTGTCGCCACTGCCTCCTGGAACCCAGCAGTTACCCTGCAGGAGGCGCTGGGGCTGTCTGCAAGGCGCAGCCTCTTGCAGGGCTGGGGACAGTCCAGGGGGCTGAGGGCCCTCCTCTTTGGGGGGTGACAGGGTCCCCTAGGAGTGCCATCCCTGCCCCATCCAGCAGGTGGACGTGTCGCCGCTGCCACCTGGGACTCAGCAGTTCCCCCGGAGGACCGGCTGGGGCTGTCTGCAAGGCGCAGCCTCTTGCAGGGCTGGGGAGGGTCCAGGGGGCTGGAAGCCCTCCTCTTTGGGAGATGCCGGGGTCCCATGGTTGAGTGGTCCATGCCCTGCCTGGGAGCAGAGGGGCCTGCTGCTGCCACCTCCTCCGGCTCCTCGTGGAGCTGCCCGCACTTCACAGGGATGGGTAGAGAAAAGGGGAAGGTGAGGCCCCTGTGGAGTGCGGCCTCCGGCAGTCCAGCTTCCTCCATCCCATCAGAGCCTGCAGATCTGCTGGCGGTGGCCAGGCTGGAGTCTGTTGTCAGTGTCCAGGAGATGCTGGGCCTGGCTCTGGCTGCAGAGCTGTCAGTGCCTGTGGTGGGGCTGCCTACAGGGTTGTTGTCCTCCCCACGGGCAGCACAGGTGTCCTGCTGGCCCAGGTACCGGCGCATCTGCCTCCCGCACAGGCGCTCGGTGGCGGCGATGAGCCGGCGGATGAACGGCCGCGTGTGTTCCTGCAGGCTGTTCTGCAGCTCCTGCACCAGCACCTCCTCATCCAGCCCGTAGCTGCAGAGGTAGCCAAAAAGGCTGCTCTGCCACGCAGTCACCCTCCACCACTGCTCCTCCAAGAGCACCTCGAGCTGCCATCGCAGCCACGGCAGCAGGGGCTTGATGTCATTTGGGTGTTTCTTGAAGAAGTCTGCCCAGACCTTAGCAGGGAAGCTGCCCACCTGAGACCTTGGCCCTGGCCCCAGAGCCCCCTGCTCCTCCTGCTGGTCTTCAGCTGGTGCTTTTGCAAGGCCTGGCAGGTCAAGCACAATACAGTCTTCATCCGAGCGCACCGAGAGCAAGACGGATGCTGTCCACGAGTTGCACAGGGGGCACTTGTGGTCCCGCAGTGCACAGTGCATCGCACAGCCACAGCAAAACTCATCGAGGCAAGGCAACATGTAGGCACTCTCCTCCTGAGTGCGGTGGCAGATGGGGCAGCGCCACTTGCCCTCGTCAGCCATGCTCTCTGCTCCCTGCACTGAGCCTGGGAACACTGAGGATAAGAAGCCGCTCCTGATCGCTGACACTGCAGCGGCGGGTGTTGTGTGCTGCAAAAGGGAGAGGTGACAGTCACTCACTGTCCCACGGAAGGGAGAGGAGGAAGAAAAGCCCAGGTTCCTCGAGAAGGACACCCTCCCAGCCTGCCACCACCCTGGCGGCACTTTGCCCACACAGCTCAGCTCACCTCTGCTGCTGCAAGCACGCTTGACAGTGCCCGGCTGCCTGAACCAGCCGGGGCCGGGGAAACACAAGGTTTGGCTCCGGGTTGGGCACACGGAGCTGCTGACAGCAGCCCCCAAAGCACCTCCCAGCACCAGCAGAAGCCTCGCTCAACCCTCCAGACCTCGCAGTCACGCTCAGTCGGAGGCCAGGCACGAGCCAGACTGAGCCGGGCTCTGCCAGCGCCCAAAGATAAGAATCCAGGGACCTGACGTCACAATGCGTCACCCGCTGACATCACCCTCCACCGTTCCAGAAGCCACCCTGGCTGGTCCACAGCATCAGGGGAGAAAAGAAAATGGTGTTTCTTTCTTCCAACATCTGCATTTCCCTGCTGCTACGGCTTGGTCCCCTGCAATGCACATCCATGATTCTGTGCACATCCCCACTCCTGATGCCTTGGAGAGGTCCCTTGGAGGAAGGGGGAGCATGGTGGGACCAGTCAGCAAGGCCTGCCCGTGGCTGGGTGATGGCTCCCCCAGCTCACCGCCTTTCCCTGTGGAACGCTGGGATCGGCAGGGAGGACCTGGGTGGTCAGTGGCCGGCCCAGGGTGAGAGTCTGACGCACCTCTGGGCCACGCCTCACACTGGCAAGGAGAAGCCAAACTGGGCATAGTGCTCCAGCCCCTGCCAGACTCTCACTGTCACCTGCCCACAGTCCTTGTCCCTCTGTGCTTGCCACATTTGTGCCCAGTCTCTGTAAAATATCGTTTTAAAATCAGACCTTCTCCTCTCTACAGCTACATTGGATTGCAGGTGATGAGCACCAGGACACCTTGGTTCTAGTTGCGGGGCTGCACAACTCTGCCTTACTTGCCCAGTAAAACGGGTCCCACCATTGCGGCCTAGACGCGTAGGGAATGCTAAACTCGGGAAGGAGCTGAATTTGAATCCTGTACAAGTAATACACTGTTGCCCAAATCCAAGGCATGCCTTAGGCTGTTTGAAAGAAAAAATGCTCAACAATACACAGAAGGGAAGATTTGAGGTCACAGAGGCTTTGGTGACCCTGTGAGCTGAGAGGAAAAGCTACTCAAGACTCCTTGGTCTGCATCACTTGCCCAGTAAAGTGGGCCCCACCATTGCGGCCTAGCCATCGGGGAATACTAAACACAGGAAGGAACTGGATTTGTTCTTCTGAGGGTTGCTTTATCTGCAGGTTGACAAGGACAGGCCTCCATCATGAGAACATACCTAACCTGACAAGGCCATGCTCAAAGTTACAGTGCCTAGGCCTCTGAATATCGGAAAAGCGCCAATTCACAAGTACTCCCCGTGGTGTCAAGTGGGCATCTGTACTGGTCTTCACCTTCTGTCTTACATCGTTTTGTTGAAAGGTTGTCCTTTCAACACCACGGGCTGCAGGGAGGGACACCAGGAGAAGGGGCAGGTAGCAGCATCCAGAGACTGTGCGTGGCAAAGAGGAATTTATTTTGCTTCCCTGGAACACCGAGTTACTGCAGCCCTGCTAGTGGCACGGGAAGAGGGGGCAGCCTCTTGCAGGGCTGGGGAGGGCCCAGGGGGCTAGAAGGCCTCCTCTTTGGGGGGCGACAGAGTCCCCTAGGAGTGCCATCCCTACCCTATCCAGCAGGTGGACGTGTCGCCACTGCCACCTGGAACCCAGCAGTTAACTCAGGAGGTGCTGGGGCTGTCTGAAAGGCGCAGCCTCTTGCAGGGCTGGGGAGGGTCCAGGGGGCTGGAAGCCCTCCTCTTTGAGGGACGACAGGGTCCCCCAGGAGTGCCATCCCTGCCCCATCCAGCAGGTGGACGTGTCGCCACTGCCACCTGGGACTCAGCAGTTCCCCCGGAGGAAGACCGGCTGGGGCTTTCTGCAAAGCGCAGCCTCTTGCAGGGCTGGGGAGGGTCCAGGGGGCTGGAAGGCCTCCTCTTTGGGGGGCGACAGGGTCCCCCAGGAGTGCCGTCCCTCCCCCATCCAGCAGGTGGACGTGTCGCCACTGCCTCCTGGAACCCAGCAGTTACCCCGCAGGAGGCGCTGGGGCTGTCTGCAAGGCGCAGCCTCTTGCAGGGCTGGGGACAGTCCAGGGGGCTGAGGGCCCTCCTCTTTGGGGGGTGACAGGGTCCCCTAGGAGTGCCATCCCTGCCCCATCCAGCAGGTGGACGTGTCGCCGCTGCCACCTGGGACTCAGCAGTTCCCCCGGAGGACCGGCTGGGGCTGTCTGCAAGGCGCAGCCTCTTGCAGGGCTGGGGAGGGTCCAGGGGGCTGGAAGCCCTCCTCTTTGGGAGATGCCGGGGTCCCATGGTTGAGTGGTCCATGCCCTGCCTGGGAGCAGAGGGACCTGCTGCTGCCACCTCCTCCGGCTCCTCGTGGAGCTGCCCGCACTTCACAGGGATGGGTAGAGAAAAGGGGAAGGTGAGGCAGTTAACCCAGCAGTTAACCCAGGAGGTGCTGGGGATGTCTGAAAAGCACAGACTCTTGCAGGGCTGGGGAGGGTCTTTGGTGACCCTGTAAGCTGAGAGGGAAAGATACTCAAGACTCCTTTTTTTTTTTTTTCTTTTGTAATTTACTAAAACAATTCACCCTCAAATATTGTTGCCTTTAGACTGTGCTTGGAATTGGTTCCCACAGGAGTTAGTAACTCCTTTCCAGCTGCTTCTTAATTCTTCAGTTTCTCTGAAGCACACATTTCTCAGCAAGATTTGGGTTTCCATCTATATCGTGGTTATGTTTTGTGGCAGCTCTCCTGAAACCAGAGTAGAACAGTATTGAATGAAAACCTGTACTTGATCTCTTTACATTTCCTCTGATAGCCTGTTGAAAACAATTAAGTTGTGGTTTTCTCCTTGCCCTTCCTCAGGACAGATTTTTTTTCATAGCATGGGGCAACATATGAAAGAAAACAACAGAAATGTAACAGGCAAATTTATTCTTGCTCTTGATACCTCTGAATGCGTGAATTGAATGGAGCAGGAAGAGAAGCAGCATTTTGTCATACAACTGAGGTGAAGCTGCTGAGTTCTTCCACATGTAGTCAGCTGCTCTTGTTGAGTTTGGAGCCCATTCAGATTCAAGCCAGTGCAAGCTGAGCTAGAAAATGGGTTGCACCCTGAATGTTCTGCTGTTTCCTGCTGGAAAATGCCTTCACCCCTCCCCCCAGCCCCCCCTCACCCCATTTTCTCTCCTCACAAGAAGGGCACATACTCTTTACTGGGGGATGTTTCCAAAATGCAGTAGGATCCAGAGTAATCTCAGGCCCATCTCTTGCTGAAGTGTTGCCTGGCTCCTGAGCTGCAGCTTCTTTTGGAGCCAGGGTTATTGAGAAGGAAATAAGACCATGTGAACTGAGGTGTGGTTTTCTAACTTTGAAGAAGGAGATGCAGAGAAACAGGCTGCTAAGAAGATGGACCCTCTCTTTTTGCAAGTAGTCACATGGGAAACATGAGGCATATATGATGCAAGTTATTCCTGGGGAGGTCTCTATTAGATATCAGAACAAAGTTTTTCAGTATGAGAACATTCAAACATTGGAATACTCTCCCGAGGAAAGTGGTGGATTCCCCAACATGGAATACTTCTAAAATTCAGCCTGACAGGGTGCTGTCCATCTCATATAAAATGTGTTCATACTTGGAAATATTGAGCCACATGATCTCTGGAGTCCCTTACAACCTGGTATTCTGTGAATGATGTGAAAGATGTGAATGATGACAGTTGTCTATACTGACTACAGCCTTCTAGTCTTCAGTTTGCTGAAGGACATTGAATTCTATGAGAGCTGTGATAAAAATTTGGAGCATTTTCAAAACTGTCATCATTTTTGTATGTTCCTTCATGATGGATGCAAACACAAATAACATTAATGACTGCAGCTTTTTGTGTCTTCATGATCTAAACTCTCTGTGGAAAGAAATGTGGGTCTCTGTGCATCAAGTTAAAATAGATTAAAATAGCTCCTGAAGTCACTGGAATTGTATCAAAGAAATCTATTTCCTCCCACTGATTAGGAACAGAAGCAGATAATTACCTCAGAGCTCTGTTTCTTCAGTGCACCCATCTGAACGGAGATTCAGAATACCTTACTATTTGGTGTAGTTGCTCATCCAAAGATCATCTTCAATGACACTTAAGAGTTTATACTAGCACAGATACCTCAAGCACAGATACCCTCAGCTGTCCTGAGCTGGCCCTGTCCTTTTAAAACCTGTACCTAATCACTGGGTTTATCTGAAAAGAAATGAATATAAATATCCTGGTAACAACAAACTATCATCAGTGCCATCTCAGCTGTTTCCAGTGGCTCCTACATCCCCAGGAAGAGACATTAGCTGAGAATGATACCTCAGCTATCAAAACCTGACAAAGCAGCCTTCTTAATTACTGTGCTTAATGACTTACAAGTTATGCTTGGTTTTTTTGTGAATTGAGGACTTCTGTGACATGGCACTGCCAGGCCTCAGTGCTCTGTGTTTTGCAATGCTTCCATTTTGCATGAGATTATACAAGGAGAATGGTTGTGCTTTCCTTTCATGCAAAATAACTTTATAGCGTCTCCCCTGTGCAATCCCAAAATGTTTATTTTCCCCTGTGTCAATTAAATAATTAATAATTCACATTTCTCAAATGCTTTCTGGTTTAAAGCTTTTGTCTGATTTCAAGTTTCACTTTGTCTGCCTTCCCTTTCAAGTGGGCTGCTGCTGATGTTACTTACACTTCTCAGGGACAATCTAACAGGGAAAAGAAGCTGAAAATGACATAATAACAACTGTAGCTTGGTGGCAGAGGGGCCTAGGCTGTGGATTGCACTGCAGTTTGTGCCCGTGGCCTCTTATGCTTTCCCTGGGGCACCCTGAGAAGAGTATGGCTCAGTCAACATTGCTGTCCACATCAGTTACTTCTTGGGGAGATCCCCTGAGCTCTCCAGGCCAAGCTCTCACAGTTTGTCCTCACGCAGGAGATGCTCTCATCCCTTGGTCATCTTCATTACCCTGAGCTGGACTCACTCCACTATGTTAAAAATTGTAGCTGAAAAAGCACCAGCATTTTCTTATGGTTAGTGCCAGCAGCTCCAGGTTAGTGTGAATAACCCCAAGGCCTGTAGTGTGGCAACGATGCTGGCAGCCATGTCTGCTCCAGAGCTGTGCCACAGTTTGCTGGAACTCCTGCGTCACGGGTGGTGCACCGCACCACAGCCGTGCCATAGCTGATCCCAGCACCAGGAGGTATTCCTGCAGTCATGGGGAGCCCGCACCTGAGCAGGGCAAGGTGTGAGAGGGATGGGGCAGCTGAGAAAAACTGGTAAGTGCTGCTCGAGCCCTGTGCATCTGCAGGGCTGGAGGAGTTGGGGAGCAAGGGGCCACTGGACCTGGCATGGCAGAGAGGAAAAGGGGTGCTATAATGTCTCCCTGGGTTTCTCACCACTCCAAACTATTTTATTTGGCAGTAAATTAGATCAGTGGATCTCCCAAGTGGAGTTTGTCTTGCCACAAGAGTGGTTGATAAGCAACTTCCCTGCTGTTACCTCAGCCCGCAAGGTTTCTCATCCTATTGCCTCTGCCTGTCCTGCAGAGCAGGGCCTGGGGCAGAGTTTATCCTTTCACCCCGGTAACCCTCCACTGTCTTAACTTTGCTGTCTGCTGTTGGTAGACCATATTTTGTACAGGAGATGTTTTGTCAGACCTTCTGCACAACTGCTGATTTAGAAGAACTGGACTGGTGGCCCAAGGGAGTCCACTTCATTCTTGTCTTCCCTGTGGTTTCAGACATGGCAATGTTTGAGTACCTTGCAGCAGGAAATAGACTCTTTTGGTACATTATATTGGTACTAGCTGTTTCCTTTGTTAACTTCAGCACTGTAGTGACATGACTTAGGAGAGGCTGTAATAAACAAAGGTCGGAATTTAGCCCTAACTTGCTAACAAGAGAAGAGATGAAGTAACAGACTGGAAACCCTGTGGCTGATATCTGCAGAGAGGGTCAAACAGCAAGAGCATCTATGTCCAAATATTGTCCCTGAAGGCTCATTAGACAGCTGGATTTTATATCAACCTAGAAATTAAAGCATTTCCAGTAATATATGATAGATGCTACATAAATTGAGGACACTTTTTGAAGCCACTAAGCCCAAGTGTTACACTTCATGGCATTAAAATCCCTGTTTGTTGCCTTGGCAATAGATGAGTGAAGTTACCCTGATTCGGTTGATTGTTTTAGTCACTTTGGGAAGATGCTTGTTCTGAGTCCTTCAAAGGTGTGAGCAGCTGGAAGATTAGCAGCTGCCATCAGCTGCCATTGGATGAGAAATAACACTTGCATTTCTACTCTTATTAATAGGCAATGTGCTTAGGACAGGGTTTTATGTGTGTGGCTTGTACAGTTTTTACTGGGCACTAAGAATACTTCTTCTGAGAGTTATTCACATTTAAACTATACTCTAGTTTCTGATTCCAAACTAGGTGAAGTCAGATGACTGTAAAGCTCCTTTACAGCAGTGCCTTTTACATACACTGCCTGGACATGAGTCATGTTAAAGACTTGTTGCAAAAATTAAATATCTTCTGTTGCAATGCAATCATTTTTTGTTGTAGTTCTTTCTATTTAACAAATACAGGTTAAAAACTGCACTGCTATTTCATGGTATTTTATTGTGGAGGCTCCTGAGTTTGTGTTGCATTATGACACTGCAGAATCTGGAGAAAAGAAGATTTATTCAAATACCATATTTCCACAATGTGCTTGGTCAAAAGCAGCAGCCTGCAATTTGGGGAGTTTCAGTGTGAAAGAGAATAGGGGATCTTTCTTGTCATGCTTAATATGTTGTCAACTAGGGCGTCTTCCCTATTTGGATGGCATCACAGCCCTCTGGTATGTTAGCCTCTTCTCCAATTTTGTGTCACTTGCAGCCTTAGGGTATTTTTATTTCATGAGAAAAATGAATCTTCAGGTTATTGTTAAAGCTGGAAGAACACCGCCTTTACTGGCCTAGATGTAAAGTACAAAATCCCAACGTTTCCAGAGATCTTCAAGGTTTCTTTAGGAGCTGTAAAAACTACTGAGAAAAGCCACTGAAATTATATCATCATTGTTGAGTTGTTACACTAAGTTGAAGAAACTACCACATTGGTCAATACAAGCTCAACCCTGATCCTAAAGCTGCTGAGTTGTACCATATGGCCTTTTTGAACATCTTCTTCAATGAAACACTTTTTTTTTTTTTTTGACATTCTGATATCTGTTTTAGTTATCCTGACTTTTTTTTTTTAAATCCATTGTGCTTGGGATGAGTCATACCAATTGCACTTTACCCATTTTTGTCCCAGTTGAGCTTTCCCAAGTTTTTTACAGATCTGTCTCTTAGCCAGTCTGGGTAGTGTTACCCTTCTTGGAGCTTCCACTAGGGAGCTATGCTGTGCAAAATCCTAATCCATGAATGTCATACAATCTCATCTTTCCTTTACCCTAAAACTGTATCTACTCAGTCTTTTGCAGACAGAATTCAATTGGATCTGTCCCAGATGTGATCCAGCTCTGAGCTTCAAGTCAGCCTCTTAGAAAGACTAACTTGGGCATAGCACTGTAGTCACAGCAGTTTCCAGATGCAAGCTGGCAGGCATCCAGGTGAGCTGAGACATGGTTGGTCTTCAGAGATCATATGGCCTTGCTCTATATGTGCCAAAGTCCTTTCTTCTGCCATATGTTTGGATCACAGACTTTCTGTTGCCTTACCACAGAAGTGGCAGCAGCTTGCTCTGACCTGTAAGGCCATTGCCTGCCCCTGTGCTTTTTCTTAGTATAAGCAGCATTTTTCAGCATCACAGGATTGTAATCAATGTTGTGGACATGTAGGAGCACATGTGAAGAATGCCTGAAGTATGCAGATTGTTTTATGCAACATAAACCAAGTTACTCTCTGATACCAAAATTAAGAAGTATGTTTGTTTTGGTTTGGTTTGTTGTTTTTTTTTAAATCCTGCAGGCATAACCACATCTCTGTTTCCACATTTTCCTGCAGACGTCCTTGAGCTTGCACTCACGTATTTTTACTAGGGAAAAATGTTGTCTCTCTGAAGCAAGTCAGTAAGTCTCTAAATTTTCCTTTACAAAGAAGAACAGTTCTCTCCACTAGCCTTTTTGTGTACGTGTATGTTTTTCTGTAGTCTCTATAGTTCACAAGTGCTCTAACATTGCCCACTAATTTTGCCACAGTTCATTGCTTTCAGCATCTATTTCAGCCTATTTTTTTATCTACTCCATAGACAGGAAGGATATTCATAGAAGCATAGAATCATGGAAAGTTAGTGGATGGAGGGTCCTTGAGTCCAGCCCCACCTTCCAGAGCAGGGTCACCTAAAGCAGGTCACACAGGAACACATCAAGGTGGGTTTGGAATGTCTTCAGGGAAGGAGTCTCCACAACCTGCCTGGGCAGCCTGTTCAGTGCTCTGTGACCCTCACAGTGAAAAAAATTCCTCCTAATAGTTATATGGAACTGCCCATGCTCCAGTTTATAACCATTGCCCCTTGTCCTATTGTCAGTCAAGCTTGACTGTGTCCTTCTGGCACTCACCCCTTACATATTGATAAACATTGATGAGGTCACCCCTCATTCTCCTCTTCTCCAAGCTGAAGAGACCCAGCTCCCTCAGTCTTTCCTCATAAGGGTGATGTTCCACTCCCTTAATCGTCTTTGTGGTCTGCACTGGACTCTTTCAAGCAGTTCCCTGTCTTTCTTGAACTGAGGGGCCCAGAACTGGACACAATATTGCAGATGTGGCCTCACCAGGGCAGAATTGAGAGGGAGGAGAACCTCTTGTGACCTACTGGCTACCCCCATTTTAATGCACTCCAGGATGCCATTGGCCTTCTTGGCCTCAAGAGCACATTGTTGTCTCATGTTGGCTCACCAGCACCCCCAGGTCCCTTTCCCCTGTGCTGCTCTCCAACAGCTCAGTCCCCAGCCTGTACTGGTACCTGGAGTTGTTCTTTCCCAGATGTAAGACTTTACACTTGGCCTTGTTGCAATTCATTAAATTTCTCCCTGCCCAACTCTCCAGCCTGTTCAGGTCCCTCTGAATGGCAGCACAGCCTTCTGGGGTGTCAGCCACTCCTCCCAGTTTTGTGTCATCAGCAGACTTGCTGATAGTACACTCTATGTCCTCATCCAGGTCACCAATAAATATCCTGAATAGTACTGATCCCAGTACTGACCACTGAGAGACTCCACTAGAAACAGGCTTCCAACTAGACTCCATCCCATTGACCAGAACCCTCTGGATTCTATCCTTCAAGCAGCTCCTGATCCAGCTCACTACACAATCATCCAGGCCACACTTCTTCAGTTTAGGTCCAGTGATGCTGTGGGAGACGGTGTCAGATACTTTCCTGAAATCAAGATAAACTCTGTCTACTGTTCTGCCATCATCCATCCACCTGGTTATATCCTCATAGAAGGCTGTCAGGCTGGTCAGACATGACTTCCCCTTAGTAAAGCCATTTTGACTGCTCCTGATAAGCCTCTTGTCCTTGATGTGCCTGGAGACAGCACCAAGAATGAGTTGTTCTATCATCTTTCCAGGGATGGAGGTGAGGGTGACTGGTCTGTAATTACCGAGGTCCTCTTTCTTGCCTTTCTTGAGGGCTGGAGTGACATTTGCTTCCCTCCAGTCCTCAGGCACCCCTCTTGTTCCCAGTGCCTTACCAAAGGTGATGGAGAGTGGCCAAGCAATGACATCCACCAGCTCCCTCAGTACCTGTAGGTGCATCCCATCAGGACCCATGGGTTTATGGGTGTCCAGCCTCATTAACTGATCCTTAGCCCAGCCCTCATCAACCAAGGCAAACTCATCCTTTACCCTGACTTTCTCAGCAGCCTCAGGGGCCTGGGGCTCCTGAGGGCATCCTCCAGCAGTGTACACAGAAGCAAAGGTGTTCAGCAATTCTGCCTGCTTTGTGTCCTCTGTCACCAGGGCACCCACCTCATTCAGCAGTGGGCCTATATTGATTCTCGTTTTTTGTTTTATCTGCTTTGCATATGTATGTATATTGAGATAAAAATGAGCAAATTGTTCTGTCTCAAGCATCAAGATGAGAGGCAGACAAAAGAGCAGCAAAATTCACAGCAAGGTGCAGAGGCTGTCTTCCTACTTCTGCCCATGCTGTGGTCTCCAGAAGAGACATTGACCTGGCCAGATTATGGACCCTGACTGTCCTTCAGAAGGTGAGTCTAGAAAAGAAGGGATGCTTAGAAACTGTTAAAAGGTCTTCAGTTGTAGTTTCTGACACAGTAGGTTAATGTACCCCACATAAAACAACTGTACACTTCTTTTGTATAGCCGTAGCTTTATATCTTTACATTACAAAATGTCTCCTGTGCTTTATGATAATTTTCAAAACATTGTAGCTCCTGTTGCATGTGTGAAGGCTAGCATGCATTCAAACTAAGGTGTGCTTAAAGGTTCTGTTTACAGTATCCAACAGTAATGTAGCTGTAGTGTAGTAAAAGAAACAAACCAATCTGTGAAAGCCAAAACAAGAATTAAGCAGGAAAAATAGTAGTAATCCGGCATTACTGGGGACTTCAAAGTGAGCAGTAACAAAGAAAATACAAAACTTGCTACAATAAACTGTGACATGTAGCCCTTACCTACAATAGATGCTCCATTATAAGTAACTAATAATTTAACTCAGGCAGCAATCAGGATGGTAATCTGCTACAGCAGAAAAAGATCTTAATGTGAGAAAAAAATAATAGCTTTCAGACTCCGTTCCTTGGAAAATTTATAACCAGGACCCTGGCCAACATTCAGCTTTTATTCACTTGTGACTGGCAGTGAAATTCTCTTCTTTGACACTCAGTGAGAATCCAGATAGCTCTCATTTTTCTCATTGTCTAAGCCTAAGGTTTGTCTGATTTATTTGAATTTACCAATTTCTTTGCCTCAAATGAAGGTCTGCAAATGGGAAAAGTCTCTGTATGTGTGTGGTACAGTCGATCTCCCACATCTCATGGTTATTACTCCGAATAAAGAGAAATAAGTTCATAGCCTCTTTACAGTTCTAGGGCCTATTCCATCGCTACACAGTTAAGAGATGTATGAATCTCACTGTCTTTAAATCAGGATGAACAAGGCCTGAAGTGTCTTTTACTGATGAGTGGAGTACTGCTAATAAAATGAAATACATGCTTATGCTTAGCTGGAATTCTTTCAAGCTAAAGCATTTCAAAAAGCCAGTGCCTCTAGACTAATGTCTGCAAAATACATTCCTTAACTACAGATCCATTCCTGTAGGTTCCCACTGACTTGAAGACACACAGGAATTGGTATGCTCATAAACAGAACATTGTTTACGGTCACTTTTCTGCTGATCTACTGTATAAAAATGTACTGGGAAGTTAATTTTTCGTTGACATGGAGTTCAATAACTAAAATAGTTCTCATATAAATATAAACATGTAAAATAAACAGACAGACTAACAGACCCCAGCAGTGTATTACTAATTTTTATACAAAATGATACACACATGTACATTAAGTGCATCAAAATGCCACAGTGAGGATACTGAGAATGGAAGAGAAAGAGGACTGCAGTCAGATGACTATTTGGGTAGCTGGTAACTGAATAAGCCACTATTGTTACTGTCTACAAAACAAAGAGATCTTTCACATAGCATATTTTTCTTCTCAATAAATTTTATTTGCAAGAGGAACTGCAGAGTTGGTTTTATTATTTTTATTGGAATATTGCAGATTTGTCCAAGTTTTGACAAAAAACCTGCAATTGCTTTCTTCTCACACCTTTGCAGTGCTTCTCATCCTTATTTGCTTAGCCACGGGGAAGAAATACTTGGTTCAGTTAAGCTGTAATGAATATAAAGAGACAAAGGAAGACTAAGCACCGATACATTGATTGTTTTAGACTAAGCAGATATACCGTGGAGTAAGGCTGAAAATCACCGAAGAAAATTATGGCATTTCTATGTTATTTTTTTGTGCCTAGTTATTATTACTTTTAATATTGCAAGGTTTGGAAGAGGCTTTCTGGTAGTAATTTTCAGTCATAGTAACTTCTGTGTAAACATACATGAGACATAAGGGATTTTGAATAAAAGCTCTTACAATCATTCAAATGTAATTATCAATACATGGATTTTTTTTCAACAATAAACAAGTGCTTTCTGCAAGGAAGAAAAAAGGACTTTTAAAATGGATCCTTTTTAACATTAAAATTAATCAGTACCTGATGAAGTAAGCCTCATATGGTAACAGGTAAAAAATTCAGTAATGGTCTGAAGTTACGGCACCATAGCTGCTGACAGCGAAAGCCTTGCTCAAGATAAAGAGGTGTTTTTCTATTTTTGGATTCAGTCCAAAAGATATATCTGCATCAAGCTGCAGGATCTTGAGCGCTAACTGCCTAAGGCAGAGCTTAGTTTTGCCAGGAAAAGTGAGAGAGGTTTAGTTTACTCCATAATGAAACATAAGCTGGTGTAAGAAACTGTAAATATAACTAAATTCTGACCATTTTCTTAATTGGAAATCTATATAAAGCAGTAGATTATGACTTCTGAATGATTCTGTGGATAATGGAAATACGTCTTCTCTTCTGCATATTTCTGTCCTAACATCTGGAACTACACAGCCACTAAAAAAATCTTACTCTTTTTCAGAATTTTCTGGGAAATAAAAATTCTACTCCTGTGATTAACTATGCACTCAAATATAATCCACAATTCTGGGCTACCAAGTTTCGGTGGCTTCTTTGTGTCTCATATTTAAGTGTTAGGTAGAAATACCACTAACAAAAAAACAGAACAGTGCATTCAGAGCATGAATTTAGTGCATACTATAATATTTTAAAAATCAGCTCAGAGTTTCTGTCATTATATTACTTTAATAATTTATTGATTGTTTCAAAATACATTTCTTAGAAAATTAAACCAGTGGAAGACTTGCTTTTGTTAAGCAAAGTCAATGGTCTTTCTAACAGCCAAATTGTACAGCACTGTCCACTAGAAAAGGCACTAAATAAAAATCACAGAAACAGACTCTAGGCCTTTTATTACTCTGTTGAAGCACACACTGCGAATCTTTGTTGTATTTCTGTTCTTTCAGGCTAAAGAGAGGTTCATATATTAATCAATTACTTCTTTAAGCTGGGCAGAGCTTCTACATGACTATATACTCATATGAGTTTACTCTCAGGTGAAAGAGTTGTCATCTCTTTATTTTACATTCTCTATTTAAAACACTTAACTCCTTCAGAGTCTTTGCTGTACTGCTGAAAGTTTGTTATGATTCTTTGCAACCATGTGCCTTCTTCAGTGTTACCATTTTGAGTTATCTTAGTTTTGGTATAGAATAATTTGAGAATAAATACTTATATTCACTATCTTACTAGATACAGAAAGACACGTTAAAAAATAACACCGATAAAATTCATTTAAAAAGCTCTTGTATTTTAAAACCTTAAATGCCTCTGAAACCTTGAATAGTGATATCTATTCAGCTTAAATTAGTATTCCAGAAACATGGTTGTTCCCTTTTATTACTTATGGTAGCTCAGTGAGCTTGTATTGTATTTTGCTACCTGGGATATAGTTTATCAAAGCAGTAGGTGGATATCAGTGCACTGGAAAAAGGTGTTTTGTGTGTGCTTGTTCTTTCTAGTACACATCAGGCTAAACTGGTCTGATGCACATACAGTTCTTTCAAAATCAAAACATTTGAAATGCAGTAATAAATGATACAATGGCTTCATACTGAACATGGTTTGGGTTGTTTGTAAACCTCACGGTGAGGTAGGTGTTTGTCTGCAGGAGGTAGCTTGATACTTTGGAGCATCCCGATTGTCTGTTCCAAAATGGCTGTTTCATGCATACTCTCATTGCTGTTTCAGTGTACTGTTATTTGAGTGAAAAAGGAGCTGCTGTTTGAAAACTACTGCCAAGGTCTTGTGAGATCTGGAGAAAGAGTGCCATTAGTGAATTTTGTGAGACACTTGTATGTGTTTTCCCTATAACCCAGACTAGGTTAGAGAACAAATATTGACTGTAGCTATAAAGGAAGTAGATATCTGCTCTTATTTATTGAGTCCTGCTAGACAACAATGGTTTTTGTATGTGCCATGTTATTACATATTTCACCTTCTTTCACAGCAGCATCCTGCTGATTCAGCTGGGCCTCATTCTAATATCTTTTCACTTAATATTCAAGATTATTCCCATAGTCTTACCTTAGAAACCTTGCATTTCTGAGAGGTTCCATTACAAAATAGAAAATTAAAGCAGGTTGCTTTGAAGGACAAGCCTGTGATGCCAACAAATATAAACACAAATCCAGATTTTTAAGTAAGCTAATGTGAAGAAAAAAACTCTATAGTCTTTATTTATACTTCGTAGCAAATATTTTACTAGGAGGAAGGAAGAATGTTGACATTCCACCAGTTAGAGCCCAGTCAGACCATGTCCTGAATACCAAAATGTCAACATTCATTGCAAAGTTTACTTCACATCAGCATGCTAGAGCACAGATCTGGCTGCTTTTTTTTTTGCTTTTTTTTTTTTTTTTGCTTTTTTTTTTTTTTTGCTTTCTTTTTTTTTTTTTTTCTTTTTTTCTCTCTTTTTTTCTTTTTTTTTCTCTTTTCCTTTTTTTTTTTTCCTTTTTTTCCTTTTTTTCTGCTGGCTATTGAAGATTTGAAAGTGGAAAGGTAAGATAATTCTCATTTCTCTCAGCCAACCATCTGTGTTCAGCTGGTCTGCTCACCTATTTCACCTATTTGTCAAAAAAAAAACCAAAACAACAAAAAAACAGAAGACAGTTTAAACTCAGGTGCACATATGTGCAATAATATGTATTTGTTATTTGTAATAAATAAGCCTTAAGTTCCTTATAAACCATAGATTTATGTAGTACAATCTCCACTTCTTGTGACTTTTGATACTTACAGAATCCATAATTCATATATATTATAAGTAAAATTGTCTGTCTTAATTTTTATCTGCATGATAATGCCACAGTCAATACTGTAAGATGTCTATTTCATGGACACACATTAGGAAATAGGTCAAGCTGCATAGTCCAAAGTTATTAGTGTAACACATTGATTCTGGCTCAGTTTCTCAGAGGATTGCATAAACAGCCATGCAGCTTTACCAGGGACATCCAGCAGCAAACAAAGACCATTGTCTTTACCCAGATCTTTACTGTTTTGGAGAGCGTGTGGCTTTTCCATCTTGTTGTAGTCCTACAGTGGTCAGCTGAAAAGATTCTAGCACTGGATTCTAGCCTCTAGAACTGAACTACCAAAAAAAAAAAAAAAGAAAAAAAATTAAAAGTAAACTCCATCACTTCTTACCAAAGATAATATTTTGTTATAAGATTTCTGACTTGTTCTATAAAACAACCTGTGAATGATAAGTACAAAAAGGAGATATTCCCTTTCCTGTGAAAATAATTGCATTACATTTTCCTTACAGAGAAACTATCTGGATGCTTAAAGAGAATGTATCCCATCTGATGCATAAAAAATGCAAAGATGCAATTTTTATTACACAATCATGAAATCACACACTACTTAGGCCATAGTACACAGTAACTATACAGTGTTTAGATGCTTTTGAGTTAAAGTAAATTTAAATAAAAGTAGAAGTAAAGTAAGAGAAAAATTCAAATGAATTGCCTGATGAAAAACCCACTATGCTTCATGGTCTGGAAAGAAAATACAAATGGTTGCAGTCCTTCTGAATCAGTTATAGTATCAGCACTAATACTACATTTACTCATTGGTTTAAAGAACAGAATAATAATTTATCCTTTTAAAATTTTATATGCACTCAAGTAAATAAAATCAAGTCAAATAAAATCACTATTCCTTTCATCACAAACACAGATAATATACAGTCACCACCGTTACCATCACTAAATGAAATTCCTTTTTTGTAGCATCTGGCATCTACAGTTACAATTTTAATTGAAATTAGAAGACTAAAAGCAATAAAAGAGATGATTTTTTGTAATTTTAAATTTATCTTCCTTTGTAAATTTTTTCATCTTCTTACCACCACTGGAAAGATTTTTAAGTTGTGATATAAATGCAATGCCATTTCACCCGAACTCAAAACAGCATGAAGTTTTTTGACAAGTTGTTTGAATGTCAGAAAAATACAACTTCTTGCACCCTTTCAAAACCTGACCTATTGGCAGCTAATTAAATGATGTCACTCCCTTTCTTCTAATATTTTCTTCATGCACACTCATGGACACATGAGTGTCCAAGACTGAAAACAATTTAGTGTAGCTTACAGTTACCAATGTACAGTGACAATGGTTATTTTACTTGTTTTAGGTTGCTCTTGGCTTTCAGTTCAGCTGCCTAAAATGTGCTTAAGGGCTTGCCTGGGTTTTTAGTCTCTTTGTCTGCTAGAATTTCTCTATATCTAGCACAAATGATAGTTTTGATCTCTAGTTATCTAAAAGTCAGGCATGTTTGGCCATCTTAAGTTTGACAGTAAACCCTTTGTATTTATATGTATGTAATTATACACATGGATGACTTTGTGAGCAATGGCTCTTTGGTCACATTCTGTGTTCTTTTATGCTTGAGACAGTTCCTTTAATTGTAGCTTTTTTTACTATCTCAAGCTTCACCTTACTTTTGCTCCATTAACCAGCACAGGGCTGTGTACTCTACAGAAATTCCACATAGCCCATTTAGTAGAAGTTTTGACTGAAAAGCAGTCTATTTGGACTCAAGTAGCATAGCTGTAGTCTAAGTCTCCAAATGCTTCAAACAGAACTGTCTTGGACTGCTTTGCTGTCAAACATCAGCAATCTTATTTCTAGTTGATGCTACCTATGGTGGCTATTAAGTATTTGAAGGGCTAAGTGTATTTCCTTTGCCCAAGGCTGACCTTGTTCTTTCCTGCTGGGCTCAAAACAGACTCTACAACATCAAAGCTCAAGTTCAAAACCTTCTTTTCCTCCCTACCCTGTGTCATGACAGTCCCTCAGAGACAGTTTTCAACTTTTGATATTTGGCAACAGCAAAGAAGAATGTCAGCCAAACGCTGTCCACGCTGTCACCACTTCTCATACTGGTGTTGCAGGGTCATTTGTGCACAGATAGAAAACACTGTTGTGATTATAGATTGGATTTCTGAGGATGGCTGTGCAACAGATGGAGGGTGGGACTGCACCAAGAACTAGTGTACCTGAGCAAGCCTAACTGGATAATAAAATGAAACAGGGCACTGGAGTCCAGTAGGGCACAGACTTTGTGCTGCAGTCCAGCTGTTACCAGATGCTAAATAACATTCAGAGACAAGTCTTTGTCATTATGCAGTCTAACTTTTCCTATTGTACCACACTTCAGTTTTTTTCTGAGCTCTCCACCCATTTCTAGGCTTACTGTAGTTTTGCTGTCTTTCTTAAGCAAATCTCTCTCACATCTCCATCCTTGGGAGGGCACAGATAGCCCTTTGCCTTCTCCTATCCCCTTTGTCTTTTGATTTCCTTTATTCCTAGGCTTGAAAATCAGAAAGATAGGCTTTGACAGTCCTTTTGGAGTCAGACTAGTAATAGCCATTTACGGCTGTCCCCAGTGCTTTCTTATTGGCTTGTGCTATTCTTATCCCATCTCTCAATGTCTTCTTTTGTCATGGCCATTACTTATCGTTAAATTGCTGATGGTTTCATTCCATAAGAGCCCTTGTGTTAAAGTAAGATATGAAACCTGTCAGTTGCATAAATTCTTCACAAAAGGGAACAAAATTACTGTTAATATCCCTCTTTGTCAGAAGAATTCCTTACTTTGAAGTTCTGACATTTGTGTTGGTCATTCTCATAATGTCATCTCCCAGTATCACATGTACGTAAATTAAGCAGCTTGAGGAAGTTGAATGTAAACCAGATAACTGCATAGTTTTCAGCTTCTGTTTTTCAAACAGAACTGTTGTAGTACCACAGCAATAAATCAAGGGGCGGTCTGCCATTCATCTTGTTCAAAGATGCTCTTCTGTATGGTTGCTAATGAAACTGAAATAATGTTAATTCATTTTAATAACAGTGAAGACGGCTACACTCAGCAGTAGTTAAATTTCAAAAAGGTTAAATTATATAGTATCAGAAAAGAACTCCTGAGAGCTTCTAAATTTTACCACATGTCCTAGTTTTTCATTAAGATAGCCCAGAATTCGTGAAGTCCAGCAACAAATGGGCAAGTTGCAACATGCAGGCCGAATTATTCTTTCCAAAATAGTCAATGGATTCATTAAGTCTGCATAAGCAAACTGAAATGGATTGGCCTGTTAAGTACAGTTATGGCAAAAACCTCCTACCTTAAACTCTGTTAAATTTTTGCCATTATAAATAAGCCTTATATTATGCGTGATGAAGCCCTATACCATTTAATCAGCTATCTGGTTCTAGTGAAAGATATTTTTTATGTTTCCCAGCTAATTCACAACATGAGAAAGACATCCTGTTGGTCTCTGATTTGAAAGACCTGTTAATTTATGTTCTTAGACATGTTCATGGGGTTGGACTTGATCTTCAGAGGTCCTTTCCAGCACCTACCATTTTGTGATTCTATGATTATGACTTACATTCTTCTTAATGTATATTTTAATTAATTTCCTTTACTTCTTTAAGTTTCCCCTATTCTTTGGATGAAAAGGAGGGATATGTCCTCTCACCTTGAAGAGTAATTTTTGTAGTATGAGCAGCACGTTAGTGAGGTTGATCTCCCTCTGTTAGATTCCATATTTTCTACATTTGCTTCTTCTTTTTTTCTTTTGTTCCCTTTCCCATATAGAGGGAAGAGAGCCAGGAAATTTTCAGAGTTTTTGTCACGTATTTGATATAATTATTGCTCCTTTTTGTCCCATTGCTAAAGTTTATGGAGTATTTTGTGTTTGCAGGGTTCTATTAAGGTCTTGACAAATTGGACAATTCCACTGAAAGACCTGCTTCTAACCTCTACCTTTGACTACCTTGTCTTTTAGAAGAAATTCTTGTCACATGTCAGGTATGCTTGGTATGTTTATGTCTTGGTTTAACAGACTATCTCAGAAAGAACTGAGTTGAAACTTTACTTCAAAAAGCAAATCAAAACACAATTTCTGGGGCTTTTTAAATATTTGGCAATATTTTCTTCTTTTTTTTCTGTTTTTACTTCCCTGCTTCCTAGTTGTGACCAGAAGAAACAGAAATTAACTTCAAGAAGAGCTATCCCCTCCAAACCAGATTGGTTTGGATAAGCAACATTTGGAGCCATCTTTCAGAACTTCTCAGATTTTTGATGTTTACCCAAAAGTACACACCCATTTTTCATTCGCCCATCCACAGACATGCCAATGAATGCCCTATAAAATAAAATGTGACCTATGTCCTCACAAGTACAAAGTTTCTTGCAGTATTTTAATCCATTATTGTTTATTTTTCCCCTCCCAAAGAAACACATTTGTTTAGATTCAGTTTCTTATTTTAAACCCTTTCAGACAATAAAGGAGTCAATTATTTTTCTGATCTTCTCCAGACAAGAAAAGAATAAAAATACCTTTCTAAAATGTTAATCCCACTTACTCCTTTCTTTCTCAGTCCTTTATACAGTCCTAAGTTAACTGTAGGGTGTGTTTTTCATGCTTCTTACTGTTCTTTCCCTGCCATTGCCTCTGGAGAAACTATTTACATTTCCATCTAATGCTTGTCAAGTAGCACATCATTCCAGAGCTATCTTAAGGTCTATGGGGCCCAAAGTACAGGTCCTAGTTTTGTAATGTTCCTGTGTTGTGATTTCCACAACTGCACCCCAAGGTTTAAACCTTATATTTTCTAAATACAGCCCTCTCTGATTTGCTTTCTGCTACTTTCTTTATTTTTTATTTCCTCCATCTTTTTAAATTTTTTTTCTTCATTTTTGAGCTTTTGAGCTTCTTAATCTAGTTGTCCTTCTTTTTTCCAGGCACTTCATTTAATTGAAACATTTAACATCTTTCATTCTTCTGAAATAACCTGAGGAACAGTCTGTGCAAATCATGCTATGTTTCACATTGGGAATGGAGCAACACCACCCCAGGCTGTGCTTTGGGAAGGATTGAGACCAACAAATGCAAGAGAACTTTGCAAAACACAAAGAGAGCACCAAGGGTAGCCACCTCAGCAGCCCATGCCTATGCTTAGCAATGGATGTTTGTAGAGAAATTAGGACCAAAGGGGTTTTTAGCTGGAAACTAGAGATGTTGGAGTGAATAGATTCTCTCATGGCTTGTAAGTACAGCCCTCAGGCAGCATCGAACTGCATCATCCCCAAAGCAACATTATAATTGCTTTTGTCTCAATAAGCTGTGGTGCATTTTAGAGCTGCAAAATGGTGCAGCAGGGTATTGTCTACTGTCCCATTTTCAGGATGTACGTCATCGCTGCACCTGTCATGCTGCCAAGATGCAAAGAAATAGGGTTGGTTTTTTTTTTTTGTCTATCAATATTAACAACCTGTTCTTGGGTTGTGACATTTAACTGGCAGCTCAGGCAGGTCTCAATATTTTTTCGCTGCTACCATTGCTGATGCAAATAGAACACTGAGGAGAAGGCTTGGATTGCTATGTGAGTTCAAGATGCAAATAAAGGTCCCTGTCTCTGTATTCTTTTTTATTCTCAGGATTCTTGCTTTAGTCATAAACTGAACAGAGTCACTTGTTCTTATACACTGTTTTTCAAGACATAAGTTGTTTTGCCTGTTGCCAACCTAAAAATATTCAGCATATCCAGTCTTGAAGAAGTGCAGAATGCAATACAGTCCTCCCACTTAGCCATGAGCAAGTCAAGGAAGTACCTTGATAAATCTGTGGTCTCCTCAAAAAGCATGGGCAGAATTTGTACAGTGGTTTGTTTGCTGTGTGTGTTCTAGCAGTTTAGATAAATAGAAACTTTTTCGTGACCAAAAAAGTCACTTGGAAAAGCATTTCTTAAAAAATGCTTCTAAAATACTGTACTTAAACATAAAAAAGATGTTTGTTCTGTTGGGCTGGTTTGGGGGTTTTTTTTTTGGATTTTTTTTTTTTTTTTTTTTTTTTTTTTTTTTTGGTTGGTCGGTTGGTCTTTTTGTTTTGGCTTGGCTTTTGGTTGTTTGGGTTTTTTGATTGGTTTTGTTTGGTTGTTTGTTTGGGGTGGGGTTTTTTTTGTCTTCCTTTGTGAAAGGGAAGAAGACAGATCACAGCATCCTGAAGGTTAGGACAGCTAGACCAGACTAATCCTCACACCAGTCCTGCTGGCAACCCTCTCAGTATTTTTGGCAGCCAACTGTGGAGTGAGCCAGCAGCACAAAGAAATCCAGCCAGGAAGACAGCTACAGTCCCAATATGGATGCTGGAAAAAAAGCGTTCTGGAGCTTGGCATCAGCACTCTGATGCTTGCCAAGCACACCCTAGAAGTGGCCACACATGTGCTGGCTTCCTCAGTAGAAAAACTGGATGAAAAAGGAAGAGCTGTGTGAACCACAGTATGAGCAGTTGGGAACATGCTGCCATAGTCCATAGTTGCCATAGTTCTTTCTTCTAGTAAATCCAATTTTTTCTGAAGAGTCAAAGTGAGGATACTCGTATTTTGTTCAATGTGTGTGGGGATCATTACTTTTTATTTACATACAGAAAGTTAATTTTCAGTTTTGTTGAAACTGTCCCTTTGTTACAGGAGACAATATCTATATCTAGCATCTCAGTTATCCCAAGTCATTCACATGGAAATTAATTGGGATGAAAATGTATCTGCTGCAACCTGCAGCTTTCAAAATGCCTGTCTGATGCCACTAAAAGAGCTTTGGCTTCCATTAAAGATTTTTACCTTTGTATGCATTGATATTATTCTGTTAAGTGATGAGCTCTTAAGAAGACAGTAGCAGTTGTACTTGTTCAGAGTAAGGAAGGTTACTGTGCTTGGGCTGAGCCTGGTATCCTGTCTCCAACACAAAATGGTGGCTTGTATCTGGTATTCTCCATGGAAAATTCTGGCTTAGTGCATCCATACTTTATTTTTTCTCTGTCCTGCTCAACATTTGGGACCAGATAACAAACCATAACAAGCTATGAATCAGACTGTAGTTAGCTATCAGGAGCTGAGAATGTAGCCAAATGACAGAGTAACCAACAATATTCAACAGCATCTTCTGAGGTTCTCCTAAAGAAGTGGTTGTACCAGATGAAATGGAAAACCACCCTGGACTAATCCAAATTAAAGTCTTTTTTAAAGACTGGCCAGGATCGGAAGTTGCACAATTATATAATGCTGTATGAATTCCAGGTAGTTGTGATATCCATAGAAATGCTTAAGGAAGCTGTTGCAACGCTGATTATCCATCACATGTTACTTAACTGTTCAAAATGGCTCAACTACTGAAACATCCAGGATCACAAAGGCATAGTCATGATTTAGAGGCACAGCTTTCATCTTCTTTAATGAGTTACAGCTCCTATGTTACCTGGAAGAAATAAACTTCAGCTGATTTTATCGAGTGTATTAAATTTATAAATCCTTGCTGTCTACCACTGATGATGATAACTATATTTTACTCTAAAATGGAAAAGTGATTTTGAAACTTTTCAGAAATAATTTTTTTTCAACCCCAGGCTTCTGTATTATATGTATTATATGTATTATGATTGAATTATACCCCATGAAGGATTGTTCTGACTCTCTGTCCCAGGTAAGGGATATAGAAGGACTCGTTACTGTAGTTAGTGACTGGAAAAAATTCTGAGGTCAATTCAAATTTAAAAAAAAAAAATTACAGAGTCCATGTAATCTTAGGTAAATAGTTTTGCCAGACACTCAGAAAGGCAGTCCATTAAATCTGATCATTTTCTGCAGGTGAATTTGATGTTTGCATGAAGCTTATTTTTAGCTATTTTATTGCTTCAATAAGCTCGGGGTTCTGTGGACACAGAATTCTGTTTTGTTCTGAAACACTAGAATGTTTTGTTTTGTAAGTAGCCTCTGGCTCTCCTAGTCACTCTTGCAGTCAGAGTTAGACACATCTCACTGTGGAATTTATGTAGCATCTAACTAAGCAGCTCCACGAAGATGACTTGAAAGTGGGGTTTTTTGTGTCAATGTTTATAAAGCACCAAAGTAAATGCTTTATTATCTGGAAGAGCTCTGTTGATCTAGGAAAATCAAATAGATCCAAGGATTTAACCCATTGTCATACATTCTTCAGAGATATTGATAACAATAACAATAATAATAATAAAAGATACATGCAGGCAAGCAATATTTCCTTTTAGCATGATTTGTTCACTGTCACCTTATAAATTTTGAGCATCATAGGAGATAGGAAAACGTAGTAAGGAAGCATGGTTTAGGCATATTTGAAGGTGTAACATCCTTGTGGGAGATGATACTGAAATGAGTACTACCATAAGCAGAACAGTGTCAATGTACATCAACTTGTTGAATACAGCTTTGCAAGTGATGTGAATCTGATTTTTCTGAAAACTATTTGGAAAATGCAAAAGTTGTTTCACTATAGTGCGTGACCTTCATTCAGAAACCATGACTGAGATGGCACTCAGTGTTTATTTTTCCTATAAAGACACAACCCTGCTTGGCTCATCATACTTATAAATGACCTACATGTAAATAATCACTCAAATCTCCATTCATATCTGGGAGTTTATCTTCATATCTTCAAGTTTGCAAGAGCATACAGTGTCACATTAATACACTAAAGTGGTTATTTATCAGATGACTATGTGCAAGTTCAGGAGGTTGTTTTATAAGGAACATTGAGAACATTTCAGTAGAACTGATTACCTCAGGAAAAAACCCATCATCAGCAAAACCCAGCCTACTGTGTTCCACTGTGTGTGACTACCAGTATAGTAGTAATACAGTTGTCTTTTTGTATTTGTAAAGCCTAAGTGAAGCAGAAGGCTGGTGTGAAACTGGGGCCAATGTTAAAAATCCAACCCTAGATCTTCATTTATTCTCACTCTGAGATACCAGATGTATTAACATAATTTCTCTTCAGGCACTGTTTTGAAGTGGGACTGACATGAAGTAGCAAATAAGTACAGTTTCTTTCCTTTTTTTTTGTCCAGGGCTGAAGCTGGAGCACAGTGCTGCTGCTAGACTGGCAGAGGCTAAATAAAGTAGAACAGCTATAGGAACACTGCATGTTCCAAGTGCCATGTGTTAGGTATTATATGTTAGACACTGTGCCAGATGTGAGAAAGTCAGACAGCAGCTGTACAAGATTTTTAAGGCATCACCATGAAGAAAAGGTGCCCTAGCAAAACAAACCCAAAAACTTTCCCATTACAAAAATTACAGGAGTTAAATAACTTTTTCCACTACCATGTCACTCTTTGACAGAATCACAGAACTACCTTGGCTGGAAAACACCTTCATGACCATCGAGTCAAACCATAACCTAAGTCTGATAAGACCTTAACTAAGCCATATCCCTAAGCACTGTATTTATATGGCTCTTAAATACCTCCAAGGATTGTTACTCCACTAAGCAGCCTGTTCCAAAGTCTGATAACTCTTGTAATGAAGCAATTCTTCCTAACATCCAATGTAAACCTCACCTAGCTCAACTTGAGCCCATTACCTTTTGTCCTATCACTTGCAACTTCATTGAATAGATCAATCCCCACCTGTTTACAATCTCCTCTTTTCCAGGCTAAACAACCTCAACTCCCTCAGCTGTTCCTCCTAAGACTTGTGCTCCAAACCTTTTATCAGCTTTGTTGCCCTTTTTTGGACAAGCTCCAGGAGCTCAATGTGCTTTCTGTAGTGAGTGACACAAAACTGAACGCAGCACTTGATATGCAGTCTCATCAGTGCTGAGTACAGAGGTTAGATCACCTCTGTTACAGTCTGGAGTAGCATTAAAATTTATTTTGGTTTTGGATCCATGAGAACAAAGTCCGGCTGTCAAAGGTGGGTTGCAATCATAAACTTTTATTTAATAATTGATACAAACAAAGGAAAGAACCAGGCAAAAGAGGGAGAGAGGAAAAGAAGATATAAGAGAGAGAGAGAGAAGTGGGAGAGGAAAAGAGTAAGAAAGTGGGAAGAAAAAATGAGAGAGAGAGAGTCACCAGGGGTGCAGCTCCTCCAGTGAGTTTCTTCAGGATGTCGCTGATCCTGGTCTGATGGGAGAGGAAAAAACAGCCACAGCATAGACAGCCATATATACCCCTGAGTTGCTTTTGTTCAGCTGTAAGTCAGCTGCTGCAGAACAAACAATTTCTGCAGTGTTCATTAGCACTAGAATAACCAAGGTGTCTCCCCACCCCAGCCAGAGCCAATGGAGACAGACTTGCCTGGAGGGAACTTCCTTCTGAAGGCTGTTGCCTTCACACAGCCAACAGGTCTTGTCTCTTTCTGGATGTCACTCCCTGCTCTGCTCTGGCCAGGCCAGATACATTAGCATCTTCCTCCACCCTGGCCAAAATTGTCCTTTTTGAGGGAATGTCCAATCAGTGAGATCAGTGGACTCTCACAACCTCCCCGATCCTGCTGGGATACAGACCAGAATGCTACTGAACCTCTTGAAGACCTGGGCATGCTGCTGGATTATGTTCAGCTGCCTGTCAATCAACACTGCTCCAGTCTAGTTCTAAATGACCCAAGCAAAATAGTTTCCTTTAATAAATTGTTCCTCTAGTAGATTTCTCAGGAAATATCAATTAGTGCATCACTTATCCAATTTCTTGCTCTGTTGTTAAGACAGTTGTAGCTATGCATAGTTTTCAAAGGATAATCCATCTCCCACATTGATAAAGTTTCCAGTTCTTTATGCCAAGTTGTTAAAGCAGCTCTGAGTGCATAACCCCTTTTAAAATAATTTAAGATAGTGCTTGTCATAGTGTACTCATATTGGTAAAATTAATCCAGTAGAGTTTTTGGCAAAATATTCTTCATAGTGCTTGTGATCTCCATAGGAACTGCGTGGGTTGACTGCCTGCTCTCTGCACGTGGTGTATGTTCCTTGCACACCCACGTAGTGGAAGGGTTAGAAAGAAAAGTTGTAGCAGATAAAGCAACAGATCAAGGATACATACCTAAAGACCACAAACAAAAACAACAACAAAACTGTAAGGAAAAAACCTTTAAGAATTCCTGTAAGCAAGGAAAGCAAGGGCAGTGCTTTCTGAGCAGCAATTATGCTATGTTATATACATTCTGAAATGTAGAGAACATTTCAGAATACATTCTCAAAACAGAGAAAGTTTCATCAAAGCTCATCAAAATCTTCACTCTGACTCAATGATATCAAGGTTTCCATCTCCTTTGGAGATGTGTAACACAATGACTAATTTTTCTGAAGAGGGATGCCATGAATAAAGGTGCTAATTTCAGCAGTAGCACAGCTACTATACATTTAAACTACACATAGAATCATAGAATCATAGGAAGTTAGGTGTTGGAAGGGACCTCGAAAAATCATCTAGTCCAACCCACCTGCCAAAGCAGGGGCACCTACAGGAGGTCACACAGAAATGCGTCCAGCTGGACTATGAATGTCTCCAGGGAATGAGACTCCACAACTTTCCTGGGCAGCTTGTTCCAGTGTTTTGTCACCCATCTCCCACAGCATCCTTGGAGC
This sequence comes from Heliangelus exortis, assembly GCF_036169615.1. Taxonomy (NCBI): domain Eukaryota; kingdom Metazoa; phylum Chordata; class Aves; order Apodiformes; family Trochilidae; genus Heliangelus; species Heliangelus exortis. The sequence continues at coordinate 23,283,875 of NC_092454.1, read as the reverse complement.
TAAACTGAGCTGAAAAAATGTAGCCTGGATGATCGGGCAGTGAGGTGGATTGGGAGCTCCTTGAAGGATAGAAGGGTTGTGGTCAATGGGATGGTTGGAAGTCTAGTTGGAAGTCTGTTTCTAGTGGAGTCTCTCAAGGGTCAGTACTGGGACCAGTACTATTCAATATATTTATTGATGGCCTAGATGAGCGAATAGTTTGCTGATGACACAAAACTGGGAGGAGTGGCTGACACCCCAGAAGGCTGTGCTGCCATTCAGAGGGACCTGGACAGGCTGGAGAGTTGGGCAGGGAGAAATTTAATGAATTGCAACAAGGCCAAGTGTAAAGTCTTACATCTGGGAAAGAACAACTCCAGGTACCAGTACAGGCTGGGGACTGAGCTGTTGGAGAGCAGCACAGGGGAAAGGGACCTGGGGGTGCTGGTGGATGGAAGGATGACCATGAGCCAACAATGTGCTCTTGAGGCCAAGAAGGCCAATGGCATCCTGGAGTGCATTAAAAGGATAAAAGGGGGGTAGCCAGTAGGTCACAAGAGGTTCTCCTCCCTCTCAATTCTGCCCTGGTGAGGCCACATCTGGAATATTGTGTCCAGTTCTGGGCCCCTCAGTTCAAGAAAGACAGGGAACTGCTTGAAAGAGTCCAGTGCAGACCACAAAGACGATTAAGGGAGTGGAACATCTCCCTTATGAGGAAAGACTGAGGGAGCTGGGTCTCTTCAGCTTGGAGAAGAGGAGAATGAGGGGTGACCTCACTAATGTTTATAAATATGTAAGAAGTGAGTGTCAGAAGGATAGAGCCAGGCTCCTTTCATTTATGTCCCATAGGACAAAGGGCAGTGGATGCAAGCATGAGCATAGGATATTTTGTGTAAATATAAGGAAAAACATTTTCTCTGTAAGATTGACAAAGCACTGGCACAGGCTGCCCAGGTAGGTTTTAGAGTTTCCTTCTCTGGAGACATTTAAAACTCATCTGGACTTGTTTCTGTGTGACTCATACCAGATGATCTTGCTCTGGCAGGGGGGCTGGACTTGATGATCTTCCGAGTTCCCTTCTAACCCCTAACATTCTGTTATTTTGTGATTCTATGACATGCTTAGTGATGTGACGAGAAATATCCTCTAACTAAAGTGGTCACTGTCTATTTACCGAAGTTATAGTACCTCATCTACTTCACTGTGAGGATACTTGGAAAGAGCTGAAAATGCAGTGGGCATTTCACTTATGAGTAGTTTGCTATTAATCCAGTTTCATTGGTGTCAAATAAGGCACCTTAAGAGAACTTAATATGGTTGGTCTCTTGTTTTACTTAGGTACATCACCTAGTCTACCTTGCACTGCCTCAGCAATTTAGACCAGCTGGGACCTGAACAGCTTGAGAAGTAAAATATATATAATATCATATAAGGTCCCCAATAATTAACTTTTACTTAGAACTTTCAATTTCCTTGAAGGCAGGGCTATGTATTAGCCCAAGAGAAACAGTGCACAACAAATTGTATCTGCAAAATTCAAACTGTTTTTCTTAAAGATTCCAATAAGGTACTTTGGTTTAGATTAAAATTATAGATGTTACTCTGATTTGTTTCTGGAAGCCCTCTTTGGAGCTTAGCAGTATTTGCTTGAATTAAAAATGCCAACAAGACTCATACTTTTATCCTAGCAGAAAATTCGAGCTATCATTAATGTAACAGCTGCTAAAAACCTTTTACACAGAACTCTCTAATAATGAATTCTAAAAATGAAGATCTTCATTATTTTGCAGACTAAAGCAGAGGTTTCAAAATTTCAGGCTACTTTTACATAATGAAAAAAAAGTAAAACTTGTAATAAACCATGTAATGTTTTTGTGATAAGATTCTCATATAATATCTTCAGTGTCTGGGATTCTCAGGTAAGAGATTATTAATAGGATGTGCACAGATTCCAAAGTCCATAAGTTTAATTAAAACACCTTGATTATGATTCAATAGAATCTAAGCAATCTGAAGAATTTGGTATGTAGCCCACAGTGGAATAACTGACCAAGAAATAGTACTATGTAGACTGTACACAGCAGTGGCATATTGTAGTCAGCTAACACTATGGAAAAGAGGAGTCAAGTCTACAATCAGCAGTTAGGTTTGCAACCATTACATAGTACTACTGGTTCATCAGAGACCATCATAAAAGCAAAGTAATGTAGGAAACTTTTGAGTTTTATTGTAGTTATAAGTCTTGTGTACACGTCACCATTTTCTGACTTGGATAGTTTTAAATATCTTGGAATTTAACATTAGTTTTCAGACCATTCAAACTGTGAATCCTTAGGGTGTCAACTATGGCTCTAAAATTGCTTAAGCCTGTATGTTTTCACAAACATAGTTCTTCACTTTTTTCCTGCCTACAGAATTTATTACTTGATTCTGCAGCAAAAATTTTATCTGGAAATTTTATCTGGAAAAATCTCTCTTTTATCTGATCAGTTTTGTCATTTGAATTACAATTCTGAACAGGACTTGGCTGCCTTGACTCCTTTTTCAATGCCCAGAGCCATAAGGATGAGGAGCTGTTGGTATCTTTCCAAAAGCATCATTTGGGTCTTCGACAAACTGTTCCACCAACTGGTCTGACCTACTGACAGCTATAGCATGGCTAATGAGTACTGTGTAGATTGGCTGGAGTACATATGGGTCACCTCTTTTTATTCTTCCTCTGGAGAGTTATTTTAATGTCAGTAGCATTTAATTTTAAACAAATGGATGTAAATTACTTTGGTCTATCTGGGGACAAAAAAAGGCAAATTATGATTAATTCGATACTTTTACACTATAAAGGAAAAAAAAAAAGCTACTATGAGTTTCTTTAACATCACTTAAATGCTAGCATTCCTGATTATGATCAGTCATTATACTTCTGGTTCCTGAAGTAACACTAAAATTCTTATGCTGTAGTGCAGTAAGAATTAGGAAAAATTGCACAATTCACAATTTTGTCTAAGAAACCTAATTTTTTCTTACAGAAGTCAGTAAAAATTCTTCCTATTCTTATGTAGAATAAGGAGGGATAGTTAAAAGAAAAACAGATAACTGTTTTTTTCTTATTGAAATGGAAGAACAGAATATAGTTCATTGATTTCACAATAACATTTACATCTCTCTGAAACCACTTAAACATTCCTTTTGTTCCAGCTTGTTTTGTATATCTCATGTTCTTGCAGTTTAGCTGCATGAGATGTTTTCAGTGTATGTGAATGTCATTGGACCTCAACAGATAAAGTATAAGATCCTTGATGAAAGCATTAGTGTCTAGTGTATCGGTAGCTTTTATTTTTTATGCTTTAGTGTCTATTTAAAATCAAACATGTCTGCTGTCAAATTCACCATAGTGCTCTGGTTGTGTTTTATCTTTGCAAGTTCTATGGAAAGTAGACAGAACAATAGATGGTAACAGTGGTATGGTCTATGGTATATATGGTAGAAATTACCTCATGAAAGCACAGAGCCACATCACTTACTTAAAAAGGATCACTTGTCCAGATTCAGTTGTAGTAAATATGGCTTAGTGGAGAGAAATCACCTTTCATGCCCTAAAAGGCTTTTTTGGTCCATTTAGAAATCCAGTCCTATATGCTTCTTTGTTTTATGGTTTGGGTGTATTCAGTACACATTCATATAGCTTAGAGAGAAATGGAATACAAAGTTATTTCAATTCATGGTTGATCAGTCTTCAAAGGTACCTCAGGTTATATGAACATATATTCCAATCCTTCCCAGAAATTAATAAATGTATCAAAAATATGAGTACTGACATAATTCAAATGAAGGCCTAACTTCAGAGTATAATTAAGGTAACTGTGCTTTTTTTTATTTCCCACATGTGACATACCTCATAAAGTTCTGAAGGGGGAAAAAAAAGCTCTGTGCACAATATTAATCTGAATTTGATACAGTTTTATTTTTTCCAATAGTTTATAAATATTTCACCACACATGCTGATTTGCATTTAATGATTGAACCAAATATTTTGAATGAAAAATCTATAATGACTATTATAAATCCTTTATAGATGAACAAAACCAAAGCAACTAAAGTCTGTGACTTCATTCCAGTACCTCTTCAACACAGATCTGGGAAAGCAGGAAGTTTTTGTTATATTTAATGAAGAGTCAAACACTAAATTACCCACTTAATCTATCTATCAGATCTCTAGCAGGAATCAGCTATATTTCTGTAATGCTTGTGTCTAAGGAAGCAGTTTAATAATTTAGAAACATATGTATTTATAGTTTAAAATGTCCCGCTAGACTCTAAGTTGTTTGAAACTTGACCAGTTATTCCGGTATTGGTAAACAGAAAAAGATGCTGTATGTGCTGCACTTGCCTCAACTGCAGAAGCCAGTTCTCTAATTAAAAAAGCAAGCAAACATCCAATCTAAATCTCATAATCTTTTAAAAAAGATCTTTTACAAAATCTTCATGGTGAAGACAATGCCCATATCACCTGCCTAACTAACATATTAATAACTAACAATATAAATGAAAATCCTCGTACGTAAAAGTCCTTCGAGGATAAGACAGTATTTCCTACATTATTAGATAAATGTTTTAGATCCCATAGGGACACAACACATTTTGAGATGCTGAAGGCAAGTTCATTGTTTCACCAAATGTTATAGGTAGGTTTCTGACAGTAAACACAGCTCTGGGCCCTCCTTATTCCCCCCTGCCCTCATTCCCTCCCCTCTCGTCCTTCTTCCCCAGTTAGCAACCCTTCATTGCATTTCAGAAATTAACAAGACACACTCCAAGAATTAAAAAAGTAAAATGCTATAAAAAATCTTAACCCACCTTTACAAAATTTCCTGAAGTGTATTTCAGTGTCATTCATGCTTCTCTCCTTTAGTCTACCATAATATGACAGTCCTCAGTGCATATACCTTAAGTATTCAATAAATTTTGTGCAAAGTAATAAAAAGATAGGTATCCAAACTCAGCCATTGCTTGTGTTATTATGGTCCATCTGTTTCGTCATGCATGTTCATTTACTGGTTTTCTTTATGGTGGTTATTAAAAAGATGGTGTCACTTCAGATAGGTAGCTGAAAGAAAAATGACCGAACAATAGCAGTCTGTCGGCTTCATAGGAGAGAGATAGCTTTAAAAGGTACAAACAGTGTGGCATAATAGACAAAAATTAACAACAATGACCTAATAATTTTTGCTACAGTTCTTAAAATTTGTTAATGAAATTAGAAACTGTGTGTGTCAGACTTGGTGGAGGAATATTGCTTCGAAGTAGCAAATGAGTAACACCAGCTATTTGGGTTTTTTGTTTGTGTTTGGTTTTGGGTTTTTTGTTTGGTTGGTTGGTTTTGGTTGTTTTGTTGTTTTTTCTTTTAAACCTGTATTTTTTATGTCTGTGAGTAACACTTTCAAAACTTGAGGAGGTGGGTCTAAGCTGATTTTATGAATCATCAGGTGTCTCTAACTGAGCAGCAATGTCTTTCCACAGTTCAGCAGCCCAGATAGGTTTATCTCTACGTTGCCAGTTGTTTTGCTTCCACTGTTGTAACCAGCCCCACAAAGCATTTGCTACCATCCATGAGTCAGTATAGAGATAAAGTCTCAGCCACTTTTCTTGTTTGGCAATGTCTAGAGCCAATTGGATGGCTTTTACCTCTGCAAATTGACTTGATTCACCATCTCCTTCATCTGTTTTTGCAACTAGTCGTGTAGGACTCCATGCAGCAGCTTTCCATCTTCGATGGCCTCCTACCAGACAACAGGATCCATCAGTGAAAAGAGCATGTTGTTTCTCATTCTCTGGTAGTTGGTCATATGGTGGGGCTTCTTCAGCCCGTTTTACCACTTTTTCTGGTGGCATTCCAAGGTGTGTGCCTTCTGGCCAGTCTGTTGCCACTTCTACAACTACTGGATGATTGAAATATTCTATCCTATCTCTCTGTGAGAGTAAGGCAATCCACTTACTCCAAGTAGCATCAGTAGCATGATGAAGGGAAGATTCTCTACTTGTATACGTAAAACCCAGTACAGGTAATCGTGGCACCAGGAGGAGCTGTGCTTCAGTACCAATCACTTCTGAAGCAGCTCTAACTCCTTCATATGTGGCCAATATCTCTTTTTCAGTGGCTGTGTAGTTGGCTTCAGAGCCTATGTAGAGGTCGACCTTGAGAGTCTCCTGGAGCTTTCTGCCAGAGGCTCCATGTAGGACCATCACTCCTGGATCCAGTGTAGAGCACAGTACATTTTTAGCCATAATATCCTTTTAGATTTAGCCTTAATATCTACTTAGTTAGTCTGGAACTGGAGCTAAATAAGTCTGTTCAAGAATAGAGATGTGGTTTAATTGCATCGCTGCACACTTCCATACCATGAGTTTGTGGCTGCGTGATTCAGTACTGCACAGGATGCACAAAGTCACCCAAGCCCAAAATGATGTGACTGCTCTGTGCTACACACAATGTAAATGTGCCTTTACAGTGAAAAGCAAATCCCTAAGTTAAAAATTGAAATTGTAAGAGGTCCAGAGTTGCTTAATGTACTGTGCAGTCTGGAATTTTACTATGCCCCTTGAGAAGGGAGAAACACTTTTAATTTTAAGATTTACAAGGCTAAATTAAGGTTTATTACTCTGTTCTTGTGAAAAAGCCTGTTATATACTTTGCTGTAATAAAAAATATTTAGTGATATAATATTATCATTATTTTATTGCAGAAGAATGTGTAGCTGGACACCCTGGGGAACACGCAAACTTAATGAAATTTTAGCACTCCTTCAAAAGAGTCAGATTTCATGTTTTCTTACTATGATGTAGACCCAAAGCAAACTGAGCGCTGCAGTTTCCAGAGACCGTAATGAACTTGTACATCAGAAATTAAACCTTTTGGAAAGCAAAATACTAAAAAGGAGAGAACTAAATAAATAGTCCTTCATAATTATGAGTGAGGAACTTTACTGTTTTGACAGCCTAAGTGGTGTGGCATTGCTTACTCTATTGAAAGTTAATTCTTTTTGATCTTTTAATTTTTCCAGATTTTAACACGTCATCATTCTGTGATCAGAAATTGTGTAATGCCTTAATATTTAATTAGTGCTTTCAGATTATTAAGAACCAACAGGCTTTCTTCTAAGTTCACCATACCTTTTACATTATCATGAACTCCTTCTGGTGTTTACTGTTATCAAGAACTTGGTGTGGACTAGGATGTACTAATGGAAAACATCGCCATCACCTATTAGATCATAGAACAATATAGGTTGGAAGGCACCTCTAAAGGTCATCTATTCCAATCCCCTTAGAGTAAGCAGGGACACCCTCAACTAGATCAGGTTGCTCAGAGCTTTATCAAGCCTTGCCTTGCCTTGCCTTGAATATCTCCAAGGATGAGGCCTCAACTATCTCCCTCAGCAACCTGTTCCATTTTTCCACTACCCTTGTGGTAAAGAACTTTTTCCTAACATCCAACCTTTGCCACAGCATGAGGGGATCTGGGTAAGAAAACTGAGCAAGCATATCAGTTTCAATGACTTTGTGATCTGCTATCCTAGTAGATACTATAAAAAATATTGTTTAAGTCATAAATATAATAACCAATAAGTTGTATGCAAAAACCATTTACATGTTTTTTCTTTAGGTTTTATAATTGTTATTACAATTTCTTTCAATAGTTCTAATACAACTGTGAATCATATCAACATCAGGCTAAAGTCTGTATGCAGCTTTATTGCAGCATTTTAATAATCTACTGTCTTGCTCTGCAGGAAGAACACTTTCCAGGGTGGAAGATCTTGTTGGCAACTATTTCAGAAATAGTACCTTTTCTGTGCTTACTGCAGTTGGTTGGCACATGAAAGAGCAATTTCTACACCATTCAAGGTTCTCCTCCAGAAAGCAGCATCATTTGTTTCTTCACGGTGACCACATCATATTAATCAAGAAATATGGCATTTGTATGCTCTCCTGTGTTGGTAAGAATTAACATGATTCATTTCTCTATTATAAGAGAGGCTGCTTGATGCCTGCCTATTTAGCAATTCCTGCTGTAAAATTAAAGCTAATAGTATAGTTTAATCTCATTTGAGATTATTTTTTGGTTTGGTTTTTTGGTTGGCTGTTTGTTGGGGTTTTTTTGGTCACTGAGTTTTTTTCTTGTTATTGTTTTGGGTTTTTAAAAATTATTATTACTATAAAAGATTCAAGTTGCTAGATTTTGAGGTTTGGGTTGTTTGGATTGTGTTTATTTGGCTCTTTTAAAAAAAATTGTTTGTAATTATAATCTACTGTAGTTGTAGTAAAAGCAAAGTTTCTACAGCTTGCTATACCTGGCCTGCTGGAAGCTATAGCAAGTATCTTTCCAAAGTGGAAGAATAAATCATTGTTATTATGAAGCTTATCCATTTTGCTAGAGATAATGTCTCCTCTGTTGTGGCTAAAATTGTTGTCTGAAGGATTTTGTAAAGGTAGTCTTTACAAAAACCAAACCAACCAAAAAAACCCTCCACATTTGGAACCAGTTACGCTGCTTGCCAGTCCTGCCTGCTTTCTTGAGGTTGTCTTCCAGACAAGCAAACTGATTCATCACTTTGAAAATGAAACAAAGTGAGTATACACAGACCATTAAACTCTCAATATCTCCGCTCTATGGACTGGTTCCAGCAGGCTGACTCTCACCAGAGATTCTTAGGTCTGGTACTCTGAGTTCAACTGATTGGGATAATATGGATGAAAGGTACAGCATCTCAAGATTACATTATAGTTTAGACAGGGTCAGAACTGGTCTGTTGAGGTGCAATATACTAAATCAGACTATATAGCGGCCTTAGCCATTGGTTAAGATGACCTTTATGATATTAAGAAATTTATCTTTCTACAAGACAAATATGAAAAATAACCATACTTGATTTGCAATTTCACAGAACATTTTTCCATTAAATATTGCCTTAGGAGATTAATGCAGCCTAAAAAAATTTTGAGGTTCTTATTTGATGTGACCACAAGACTGAGCAACCATCACAGCTCCTTCAATGAAAAGCTTCCCACCATTTCTGTCTCTGAGGGAAATGAAAAAACACATGACACCTTTACTGGATCATGGTTAGAGTGGTTGCCTAAGTTACAAGTAAAGAAGACATACTCTTTGTCAATGAATTTTGTATGAAATAAACAAGTTTGGGAATACTCTATGTAGTTCATTAAATACATTGTTACTTTTCCTCCCTTTTGCCCACTTAAGGAAGGTATTTTAGTTGCCAAGAGTGGAAGTTTATAGAAAAGCATAAGACTTCATTTAAAGAAATGCCAAATAATGCTTTCCTTTTATGAAAGAGCTACTTAATGTCTGTCAAGAGTCATCTATGCTTAGAAGTAACTACATATGTATCTGGAATGGACCTGTCAATATTTTTTTTAAGGATGAAAATTTTCCTGTTCCAAAGCTGTGAGATATGAAACACTTGTAGTATGCCTGTTTTAAACAACCATTTAAGCTCTTTATAAGTTTAGAAGCTTGCTATGTGTCACTCTGGAGATAGTTTAGTGAACACAGAAGAGGGAAAACTGCTACACAGAAAATTACCACATGGTTTCATGTAACATTGCTCGTGGCAGCTGTGCAATAATTTATGTATATCTCATAGCATGCCTACAAATGCATTCAAGCAACCTATCTTTAAATTTAATTTATTTTAGGACATGGGAAAAAAGCAGTACACTTTCAAAATCTGGCCATACTAGCTTCTAAACTTTTGCTAATTGTGGTTTTAAGCGTACAGTTGTCTGAGATGGCAGATGAAATATATGTTTAGACTTAGGCTTTGTAGCTGAAATATGGACTCTCCTATAAAAAGGAGTAGGCTATACCAGTTCTGAAGTACTGAAAGCTGGTGGCTCAATGTCAGTACAGTATGCAGATACTTATTTTGACTGATTTTGAACAGTGAAAAGTGTCAACATACATTTATCACTTGGAATTCAATAATTTCCTCCAAAATGGCAAGAATATGCTGTGCTCCTGTCTATGTAAATGACATGTAGCACTTTCTTACTGTGTGAGTGAATGTTCAAAGTGCACATTTAAACACCCCTTCAAAGTTACAGATGCTGTTTTCTCAGATCTGGAAGAGATGGAAACATGTCTGTTAAAAGCTGGCTACATTACCATGGCATCAGCTGTGTCACTTTATAAGTAAAATTACTTGGATAGTTTTGCAAATCCTCTTCCCTGGAAAAATCTACATAGTTACTTCCTATATATATGCATGCCTTCTCTTTGTTCAGTAAAAAAAACAAAAACAAAAAAAACCCAAAACAAGTTAACTTTGTCACAACATCTCTATCAAGCAATTTTGACAAAGATTTAAGCAGTCAGAGCACACATAAGGTATTTCAAAAACATGCAAGTTTTGCAAATTGTTCTTATGGATAGATGACTTAGAAAGGAATAATAAAAATGACAGTTTTGTGCTAAATAACATTGTTGGAACTTAGCTTAGGTTTCTAAAGTGTTTCAAAAGTTACAAAGACTTTTTTTAGAAACCATAATTCATACACAATACAAATTATTTCTTAACATTTTATCTGCAGAAAGAACCAGTCCCTTGGGGCTTCAAATACTACTGGCAATGGAGATAGTTTCTCAGAAGTGATATTTGGTATGGCCAAAACTGATAAGTTAGTAATTTTCCAGAATACAGCATTCAAGAATACCACAGATTTACTTTGAATTCATGAACTATTTATCTTATTATAACTAAGGGCATTATTACAAAGATAGCAATTTTGGGGGGTTAGATTTGTGTGCCAGTAAATTTAATTTGTCAAATTGTTCATGAGCTCTTAAATGAGCATGTTGGAAAGCTGGCTTATTGCCAGGGTGGTGGATAGTGGGAATTCCTCAATTTCCTATAAAACTGCTTTGCATCTTTCGTTGCCTTAAGCATATAAAAATTCACTGCTGTTGACTTCGCTACTTGAGATAAATATTATAAGCCGCATATAGGCACTGTAACAGAGGGGCGATACGACACCCCAAGCATTCTTCATTAATTTATTTTATTGCCAATTGAACTTAGGACTCCGAGACCTCAACATGACAGTGTATTGTGATAGGAAGAAGTGTCTGTCCCCAGTGCCCAGTGAATTTCAAGAGTCAATTATTCACCTTCTCTCTCTTTTGCTTTCCCCAAATGTATAATATTTTTCCTTTGAATCTGGTCCTGATTATCCATTCTTTGCTTGAGGAGGAGCGGTATAAACATCACAGTTTCATTCCTAGATCTGTCTTCTTGAAACACTTTGTAAGTCTGAATCAGAATATGCAGATTCAGAGAAAAGAGTCAAAAGTACTACAGAGATTTTCCGCAATTCTATTTCAACAACATTGAATTTGTAGTGTTGAGTTGATCCACAATATAATGGCCACAGTCTGCATTAATGATAGCAGCTGTTTCAGAGGAATTATAAATATTATGTTGATTATCTTGAAATGGCATTTGTAAGATTTCTGTCTCAAGACTATTGAAATAAAATTGCAATAAAAGATAAGAAAATGGTAAGCACATTACTATTCAACAGTTGCACAATCCTCCTGGACCTGTTTAATGACCTGGCCAAGAAATTTTGAGATAAAGCCTCTAGCTTTTATCCTCCAGGAGAACAGCAGCATAGAGGAAACCCGTCTTTCCATCACACTTTCTGACTGCAGATCGACTACAAGGCCATTGCCAAATCAGTAGAATCATAGGATAGAATCATAGAATTAGCCAGGCTGGAAAGGACCTCTGAGATCATCAAGTCCAACTCTTGATTCACTACCACTGTGGTACCAGACCATGGCACTGAGTGCCACATTCAGTCTTTTCTTACAAACCTCCAGGGATGGAGAAATCACCCCCTCCCTGGACAGCCCATTCCAATGCCTGATTACCCATCTTTGTAAAGAATATTTTCTTAATATTTAACCTAAACCTCCCCTGGCAGAGCTTGTCTTACTGATGGCTGCCTGGGAGAAAAGACCGACCCCCCTCTGGCTACACCCTCCTTTCAGGGAGTTGTAGAGAGTGATGAGGTCTCCTCCAAGCCTCCGCTTCTCCAGACTGAACAGCCCCAGCTCCCTTAGCCCTTCCTCACAGGATTTGTGCTGGATCCCTTCACAGCCTGGTTGCCCTCCTTTGAACCCGCTCCAGGACCTCAATCTCCTTCCTGAACTGAGGGGCCCAGAACTGGACACAGGACTCGAGGTGTGGCCTCACCAGCACTGAGTACAGGGGCAGAATCCCTTCCCTGGACCTGCTGGCCACGCTGTTCCTGGTCCAGGCCAGGATGCCATTGGCCTTCTTGGCCACCTGGGCACACTGCTGGCTCATGTTCAGCTTCCTGTCAATCCAGACTCCCAGGTCCCTCTCTGCCTGGCTGCTCTCAGCCACTCTGTGCCCAGCCTCGAGCTCCCCATGGGGTTGCTGTGGCCAAAGTGCAGGACCCGGCATTTGGCCTTGTTGAACCTCATCCCATCGGAATCAGCCCTACTCTCCAGTCTGTCCAGGTCCCTCTGCAGAGCCCTCCTGCCTTCCAGCTGATCCACACTCCCCCCCACCTTGGTGTCATCTGTGAATTTGCTAATGGTGGACTCAATCCCCTCATCTAAATCATCAATGAAGATATTAAACAGAACCGGGCCCAGCACTGATCCCTGGGGGACACCACTGGTGAGCGGCCGCCAATTGGATCAGCACCATTCAGCACCACGCTCTGGTGTCCCTCCAGCAGTTCCTAACCCAGCACAGAGTGCTCCTGTCTGAGCCTTGGGCTGACAGCTTTTCCAGGAGAATGCTGTGGGAGACAGTGTCAAAGGCTTTGCTGATGTCCAGGTAGACTCCATCACAGCCTTCTCCTCATCCAGCAGGTGGGTATCCTGATCATAAAAGGAGATCAGGTTGGTCAGACAGGACCTGCCCTTCCTATTCCCGTGCTGGCTGGGTCTGATCTCCTGTGTGATTGCCCCTAGGATGATCTGGTCCATAACCCTGCCAGGCACTGAGGTCAGGCTGATAGGTCTGGAGTTTCCTGGGTCCTCCTTTCATCCCTTTTTGTGGTGACATTTGCCAACTTCCAATCATCTGGGACCTCCTCAGTGAGCCAGGATTGTTGGTAAATGATGGAGAGCAGCTTGGTGAGCTCTCCCACCAGCTCCCTCTTCACCCTGGGGTGGATCACATCTGGTCCACAGACTTGTGAGGATCCAAGTGGCTCAGCAGGTTGCTAACTGTTCCCTCCAGGATTACAGGGGGGCTATTCAGCTTCTTATTTCTCTCTACAAGCTCCAGAAGACAGCTGTCCTCAGGATAACTTGTCCCACTGTTGGAAACTGGGGTAAAGAAGGTGTTAAATACCTCAGCCTTTCCCTCATCTCTGGTATTTATATTTCCCCCCATGTCCAACAAAGAATGGAGGTTTTCCCTGCCCCTTCCAGATACTGATGTATCTTTAGAAGGATTTTTTTGTTGTGCTTAACAGAAGTGGCAAGGTTGAGTTCAAATTGTGCCTTTGTCTCTCTAATTTTCCTTCTTCATGACCTAACTATATTCCTGAACTCTTCCTGAGTAGCCAGCTCTTTTTCCATAGTCTGTAAGCTCTCTTTTTTTACCCTACTTTCCTTCAATATCTCCCTGTTCAGCCAGATCAGTCATCTCCCCTGCCGGGTTGCCTTTCAGCACACAGGGACGGCTGCTCCTGTGCATTCAGGACTTAATCCTTGAAGTATGCCCATCCCTCCTGGACCCCTTTGTTTTCAAGGGCTGTTTCCCAGGGTACATTCTGAATCAGTCTTGAGTAGGCCAAAATCTGCCCTCTGGAAGTCCAGCGTAGAGGTTTTATTGATGGCCCTACTTACATCCCTGAGTGTTGAAAACTGTATTATTTCATGATCACTGTGCCCCAGATGGCCTCTAACAACTACATCTCCCACCAGTCCCTCTCTGTGAACGGAAGGTCTAGCACTGCCCCATCCCTGCTGGGCTCATTTACCAGCTGGAGTGGGAAATTATCCTCTATATGCCCTAGGAATCTCCCAGACTGCCTCTTCTTTCCTGTGTGGAGTTCCCAGCAGACATCCAGCAGATTAAAGTCACCCATGATAAAAAGGGCTGGTGATTTTGAGACATCTGCCAGCTGCTTGTAGAATAATTCATCACTCTCATCATTCTGGCTGGATGGTCTGTAACAGACCCCCACCAGGATATCAGCCTTGTTGGCCTTCCCCCCGATTTTGACCCACAGGCACTCAACCATATTGTTCCTGACCTCGAGTTCTACAGTGCCAAGAGACTCTCTAACATATAGAGCCACCCCTCCACCTCTCCTATCTTGTCTGTCCCTTCTGAAGAGCCTGTAGCCATCCATGGGGGCACTCCAGTCATGGGAGTCATCCCACCACATTTTTGTGATGGCAACTACCTCAGAGCTTTCCTGCTGCATGAGGGCTTCCAGCTCCTCTTGTTACCCATACTGCATGCATTGTTGTACAGGCAGTTCACCTGGGCTGCTGATTTCACTGTTAACTTGGGCTTTCCACCCTTAGGCTCATCTCTGGAGGCCTGGTTTCAGTCCCTTCCCCTTCAAACCTAATTTAAAGAACTCCCGATCAGCCCCACCAATTTATGGGCTATAGTCCTTTTTCCCCTGCTAGACAGATGAAGCCCATCTGATCTGAGAACACGAGCTACCATGGAATTTGACCCATGGTCAAAGAACCCAAAACCCTGCCATTGACACTAGTCCCTAAGATACGAATTAACCTGCTGGATCTTCCTGCCAGTTCCGTCATCCATCGCTGTCATTAAAGGGATAGAGGAAAACAAAACTTGGGTTCCTGATCCCTTCACCTGTTGCCCCAAGGTCCTGAAGTCTCTCTTAACTGAATGGGTGCTTCTTGTTATTACATCATCAAGACCCACATGAAAGACCAGAAGTGAGTAATAATCTGAAGGACTCACAAGGTTGGAAAGCTTGGCCACATCCTTAACCTGGGCACCAGGGAGACAGCAGACCTCCCTGTGAAGTGGGTTTGGTCTGCACATGGGGGTCTCTGCTCCTCTCCACCAGGATTCACCTACTACAGTGACCCCTTGAGTTATCTTTTTGGGGTCAGTTTTGATGGCTGTCCTGAGGAGAGTCAGCCTTGGTGGTGTTTCTAGCCTTTGTGAGCCCTTGACCTTGCTTGCAACAAGATCTTCCTGCAGAGCCCCATACCTGTTCTTCAAGGGCAAACCACTGATTACAAGAACAGGAGATAGGTGTGCTCTGAAGTTCATGGCTCAGCTGGTCTGTGGCTTCTTGTCTGTCTTTGTTGGTAAGGCCAGAAGGAAGAAATGCTCTGGACAGATTGAGTGAGAGTCTCTGTTCTTCACGTGCAGCACATTGTGCACTTTTAGTGAGGTCTGCCTAGTGGTGGCTTGGAAACCCTTTGAGCCTGTGCCTGTGGTATGGTGTTTCACACAGTGTGGGTTGTAACGCTGTTCCACTTTCATCTGTGCAGTACTGTAGCTAGAAACAAGTCAAGGTTACAAATTAGATTTGGAAATGTTTCTGAAGAATATTTAATGTGTGCTTCATTCCACAATTAATTCTTGTGAAGGAATTTGTTAGAAGCATTTTATCATCTTTTTCACCCTTTTGTAAGTGCACAGAAGCCTTTTTCTGGCTCATTTCACAAGCTATAACCCTATAAACAAAATTTCCTCAAGACAGATGTCTTTGGGACTGCACAGAAAAGGGAAAAAATAATCTTCAGATTCCCGAAGTACGTCTTAGCAGCTGCAGTAGTTGGCACTGACTGAGAGCTGTGCAACATTAGGTTTTATGGTCTTCTAAGCATTTCAGGTACCATTTTGCACCATTCCATTGTATCAAGCTTTCCATTGTTTTTTGCAGTACATCCTAAGGAATGTCCGCTTAACTCAAAAGTAGTACACATAAGAGTCTAAAACTGGGGTGAAAAAAAAGGAACATGGGGCTAGAGGGAGCTGTGCATGAAGGTGATACCACATTCACAAACCACCTTACGTTTCAGGACATACTCACCAGTCACCTCCAGTTCAAGGAGATCCTGACTTTTAAAGAAATTCAGTGATTTTACTTTCCAGATTTAAAGGCTTTGCAGAAACATTCATTCATATAATTGCTTTGCTTTCTTTGTTGGCTAATACAGGAATGTATGTATCCTCCAGAGATGGAAAACTGGATTCACTCATTTTAAGGAAAGAAAAAACAAATCTTTGAATATCTCTATTACTGAGGCACCTGATTTGAGCAAAGTTGCATAATGTGAGATTTTGGCTTAAAACATTTTCTAACCAGCTAAACTGTGTTGTTTTGGATGATGTTAAAACAACTTTAAAGATGTTTTTTGTCTAGACATAGGCTCTGAGGTCACTAAGTAGCTGTATTTAGTAGCTGTTGCCACACTTTTGTACTTCAGCAAAAGTTTAAATCAGGAGATCCAAAGACAGTGTACTGCTGATACTGCTTTAAGACAACATTCTTTTGGCCTATAAGGGGTTACTTATGAAAAATTTATTTGTTAAAATCCTGCCTCAAGCCATGAAAATCCTTTTTCAGATGAGTTACACTTTCCTAGGCATATGGCAGGGAAACCAGAATTCATCTCCTTTAATTTTCTGGATCAGCAGTTCTCCTGTGAGGAACTGGAAGCTGTGAGCACTTGCCCATGTTGAAGTTTTATATGGACATTAAAAGGCACATCTGGGCAGAGAATGGGCAGGGGGTGTGTGCACAGCTGAGGTCACAGAGCAGTGGCTTTTAATACCAAGAAAATTAATGTTTTGCCACTTTTCTTCATGTTAAACACTAGGTACTATGACTAAATCTGTTGAAATGACTTCAGATTACTATAGGTCAGTTTGTGTCACTATGCCAGCACCTGGCCCAAAGGAAATGGAAAAATGTTAATGAGACATTTTTCATTCCAGTTATGAGCATCAAAAAGGGGGGGTCTTCCAGTTAGGATAGAGAAAGGACTGCCAGTAAAAAACTAAGGGTAAAGTTGATTAGTGCCTGATGAGAGCAGGAGTCTTGTCACCTACAATGAATGGGATGGACCCTAAAGAAAGATCAAATGGGGCTAACTCTGTTTTTTCCTGTAAAAAATCACCATACTTTACTGCAGTTATAGTGACATGAGGGAGAAATACACTATACATTGCTCTCTTAAAAAATCTCAGATCTCAGCTTGGTGTGTGCAAACAAAAATGGAAATTGGAAATGGAATTAATTGGATGTAGGCAGCAAGTGCCCAGACGGTGCCCCCCCCGCCTGTGCCCAGCTGGGGCTAGCCCAGGCACGCATGCCTGGGTTCGGTAGGTGTGGTTTCCGGGAAGAATTCCAGAGCCGGACAGATCAAAGTTAGCTCCTGATACTATCCGAGCCAGCACTAGCTCGACTGACTCCCACGGCGAGACTCATCCCACGCAACAATTGGAAATGGAATTAATTGGAAAAAAACCCAACACATGGCTTTGACAGAAGCAAAACATTTACCTGTGTCTGTTCTATATAATGGATATTAATTTAGCAGACTTAGGATCTGAAATAAAGGCCTCTGGCATCTCTCCACTTTTTAATTACACATCTACAAGGCTGATTTCAATAGCAGCTGTGTAGATCTTCAATACTGCAGTAAGATTTCAAATATTAAAAGAATTTGTTTTTCAGGCTAAATAGATACATTGTGACCTTGAAATTCTAAATTACTGAAATATTTTAAGTGATCATTTCTTTACAAAGTATAGGTTCACAGGAGCAGCAGAGCATTTTCATTCAAAATTTTCTGTTCTGAAAACATGTCTGAAAATTTTAAATTCTTTGAAGGTATTTTATTGTTATTAAAAATACAGATACTTCCTATTAAATTAATAGTAATTTGAATGCATATACCTTGATTTAGAAATATTGGAATGTTGTGTTCTAAATGGAGAATGTCATTCTCTCATTTAATGGCTCTACTTTCCTTCCTGGTAAGAGTTCTGCATGTGGATGTGGCATTATATCTCCTACATATGATTTGCTATGGCCAGGGCCTTTGATAGCATCAGCTCTCCTGTTCATGATGAGAGAGAAATAAAAATATTACAGAAACAGCATTGCATTATATGCAGTCAAATACAATTTGGTTTCCAACTCTTTGCCAAGATATTTGAAGGTATATTGAGAAGAAATATGTGTATAATCTCTAAATACTAATAACATTTTCTGTAGGACAAGAAATCAAGAATACTCGTTTTACCATCTCCGCTACTGCTAGCTCAGAACTGAAATTTTTGTAAGTCTTACTCCTATGTTAATTCACATCTCATGGTTCAGTACAGTACTGTTGTTAAAACTCAGCAGACTGATATTGAGCGTATTGAAGAAAATTTTCTTCATACAAGAGTTTGTATGCAGTCCCATTTTGATAGCTGCCTCTTAAAATGATATATTCAGATGAGATATTCAGGATGGTTAAAAATGTGAATTAACTTTGGTCTATGATATCCATATACATGACTGCATTTGTTTTAGAAAAAGTTTTTGTTTAAATAAAATATGATACAAACGTGAGGCTGTTCCAAGTATTCTATAGTCTGGTATTGTGCATAGAGCTAGCAAATGTCAAAAGGAAGAGCCTCCTCACAGAAACAGACCAACCTGCTGAACACTTGTGTGCATGCTGGTTTCTTACAACCATAGAATTCCAGGTCAGAAGGGACTTCAAGGATCATCTGGTCCAACATTTTTAGGTAGAAACACAGTCCACATGAGATAGCCCAGCACCTTGGTCAATCTGATTCTTAAAACTATCCAGTGTCGGGGAATCCACCACTTCCCTTGTGAGGTTATTCCAATGTCTGAATGTTGTCATTGTGAAAAATTGTCATTTAATGTCAAATTGCCATCTTCCCAGAAAAAACTTGCACCCACTATCCCATGTCTTTTCCATGTGACTACTTATAGAAAAGGAGTCTCCATTTTCTTGGTAGCCACACTTTAAGTACTGCAAGATGATAGTAAGATCACTTTGCTCCAGGCTGAACAAACCCAGTTCTCTCAGCTTGTCCTCATACAGGAGGCTGCTCAGTCCTTTGATCATCTTTGTGGCCCTTCTCTGGTGGCCCTTCTCTGGTCTCTTTCTAGACTGCTGGCATCTCTTTTTATATAGCAGGGACCAGAAATGAACCCAGTATTCCAGGTGTGGCCTTCTTCATCTTGATTGGTAATGCCCTTTTATGATACAATTCAGCATCCTGGGTTTTTACCAATGCATAAAAGCAAATTTTTAGATAGTATACACCTTGAAGAATTCAGTGAATCCAAGGACTTTGTATCTGTTAGCTACAATAATGTTCATCAGAGTCTAGTCATTAAATTAAAAAAAAATATGCCTCTTATATGGTAAACATTATGTGTACCAGTTTGGCTGGGATACAGTCAGTTTTCTTTATTGTTTGTCATACAGTGCTATCTTTTGTATTTGTGACCAAAGCAATGTTGATAATCATCCATGTTTTAGTTACTGCTGAGCTGTGCTTACAGTGTCAAGGATTTTACTTTTTGCCCAACCTCACCAGCGAGCAGGCTGGTTATGCACAAGAAATTGGGAATGGACACAACTGGGACAGCTGACCTCGACTGACCAAAGAGTTATTCTGGACTACATTCCGCACTGCTCAGCACCAAAAAGCAAGGAGGAAGAGTAAGGAAAAAGGGATGGCTGGAGTTATGGCACTTGTTTTCCTGGAAATGACTTACCTAACATCTGCCTGTTGAGGGGAAGCCCAAAATTAATTATTATATAAATATATATATATATATATATGTTTTTTCTCACTTTGCTTGCTTGTGCAGCTTTTGCTTTTTCTATGAAACTTTCTTTATCTCAACCCACAAGTTTTTTCACTTTTACCCTCCTGTTTCTCTCCCCCTTCCCATCAGGGTAAGTGAATGAATGTCTGTATGGGGCTGAGCTGCCTGCTGGAGTCAAACCACAGAATGTGGAATCAAAATGGTGCAGTATTAGCTACACTGTCACTTTTCATATTTAATAGCCAAAGGTTGAACTTCACCTAATTAGGAAATTAACTTAATTTTTAGAGCAGTGGCTCCCGTATATTTTGCACCAACATCATTCTTAAACCTCAATATTTTTCATGCATCACAGTCCAACTTTACACTGCAACTGAAGTCAATTAAATTGTACATTTTAGTGCTTAAATTAGTTCTGTAGAGCAGTCACAGACTATTTACTATGGCTTTGCAGATCAAGTATGCGATTCCATACTCATACTTCCAGCCCAGCCTAGAGAGTTTTTTCATGCTAGAAAATTTTAATTTCATTTTAATCCTTCCCATAGGAGACCTGCAGTCCATTTTTTAACAGCATCAGTTAATCAGTGCAAAAATCTTTACTGATAAAATTGAAAATCTTCTTCTACTTACAGTTAAAGTAATGACATACATGCAATTTTTGTGGTTGAAGCACTAGACAAACACATTTTAGATGCAGAGCAAGAACTACTTTTCTTCTTCATGTTTCTCCAACATTCCATTTCTATTTAACACTTTTGTATATTAATTTGTCCTTTAAAATATGTAATTTTCCTGTCCTGTGGAAGGCTAGGAATACAACGTGTGTTCTCCACACACACAGTCTGTAGCTATGGAAGAGTTGGGTGGAATATGCTCCAAAAGAAAATAAAAAAAAGCAACAGCAAAAAAACCCCAACCAAACAAAAAACCCAACCCAAACAGAGAAAAACTAAACAAAACCTAAACAAGATGTACTTTCAGTAAAACAGCTATAAGCTATACCATAAGACTTTGAATTCTTTAAATAAATCAAAAGTGTTCACGTATGTGATGTGTTTCACAGCCTGACAACATTTGACTATGAATAATTAGAATATCCACATCAACAATTAAACAGAAGACAGTGGAAAAATATCTCTTTGGCCATATGTAGCTATTTAATTTGTGCTGTTCATGTGCAAGCAAGCTCTTTTCACCAGAAGATACAGACCAAACAGCATGTAACAGCAAAGAAATAGCAGGGACCAAAGGTGAACTGGAAAAGGGAATGCATTCTTAAGGAGCCTTGCTTGGTGGAATTAAATGAAAGGTAAATTCCGTATGTGTCCTTCAGTCCAAGTTCCTGGTGAGCAACACTCTTATTTAACTAACAGAAGGAAGTTTTTTCCCTGCCTGACTTTCATAATTGCCTCAGCTGCAGATTCAGGAATTGCTACAACTTGTTTTTTGGGAGACATACTGCTCCAGAGTTCTCATGTAACACTCAGGAATAAATTCTAATAGTTGTCGTAAAAACCTTTTTCAGTCTTGCAATGTACCTGCCTTGTCAGGGCAATAGCTCTTGTAGGTTGTCCTACTGAGCTAAAAAGATATTTGGCTAAACAGCTGTAGGCAGCACCTTTTTTTCACAGTACTGCAAAGGTAAGACTAATTATGAGCAAAATGAAGTGCAAGTGAGAGATATAATTTTATTTTTAAATAAAAAATTAATTACCAAATGCAAAGTGCCCAGATGTGCCACCCTAAGTACATGGGACACACTCTTATCTGTACTCCATTTCCCAGAAATAAGCGTATACAGAAATACTTATATTGTAGAACACAGACTTAGCTGACACCTGTACATACCAGTCTTGAAGGAAGGCACAAGAAAACAATGGAAGGAGGCAAGATCAGATTGTTGGTGGATTCTGGTTAGCTTTTGCTGGTGATCTCTTTCCTTCTGACCTAGTGCTTATGCCAGTCTAATGTGATTGGAAAGTTGCCAAAGTAGGGCACATATGAAAGACCTGCAATAAGTTGCAAAACCATTCCAGAAATTGTAGTTGTCCTTGCTCAGTGTATTTCTCAATGTCCATCATTGAATTCTCACATGTTTAGCATAGGTGAGCATGTTGAAAAGTACTGAACTGAAATATTTGTAATGCAGATTTCAATGCAATCAGCAAGAGCAGCAGTTCCATCGCATAATACATCCATTAGTTTCCTTCAATCATGTCCAATTTTCAGAATTATTATCCACTGGGACAATATCTGGGTTTGCATGTTACTCTATTGTTTCCTTGGTTTTCTGGTTTGTTGAAACTGAAAGAAAAAAACCAGAAGACACTGTCATATCAATTTACAAAAGAAGTACAGAGACCTTGGAATAAATGCTACCTACCCTATTTTTACCATCTGAGACCTAAACAAATTTATTTGCAGATGTTAGTAAAAAAAAATATTTTGCTACTTAATAGCTTATTAAATATTTTTACCAGCTGTGTCTTTGTTTCCTGCCAGATGGCAGAAACTGAATTTTTGATTTGCAACAAATAAACAAACAAGTCTTCCCCAAGATCTGTTACAGCCTTTTGAGTTCTTCTTCTTCAAGTGAAAGAGGACTTCCATGGAAAATTCCTGGACACATGTTGAAGTCAGTAGGTGATGGTTAAATAAATAAACAAACTTCATGTGTGTAATGTATTTAGCGGTGATCTACATCACTAACAGCACACATTTTAGTAGCTTCTTTGTATGCCACTCTTCTAAACAGGTGGGTGGCAAATTACTAACGTTTTTAAAGTATCATATAAATTATATTTTTCCATTATATTAGCCTATGAGCCTATGAAATATTATTATTCTATAAATCTGCTCCTGATGGCATAACATGATCTTCTACCCTACTTCATAATTTTCCTATTTGATATCTCAGGGGTGTTCTTGAACCCCTTTCTCCTAGGACATCTTCCATAAAGCTAATCAATATTGTTAAGTTTTTAAAAACACCTGAAGAATCCTTTCAGGCTTATGAAGAAAACCTTGTAGATTGTATTTAAAAATGAACTGACATAAATTACATGCAAAGCCTAGATGGTGAAAACTGGGTCCTTTTGAAGTCCTGTGGTGTTTCACTGAAAAATACATTGCACCTTATTAAAAGAGCAGCAGACTGAGAAAAAATATCATCACACAATCAGTTGAGAGGCTCGAGTCATTTTTTACTCCAAAATGGGTATCCAGAACATGCATTCACTACATGGTTACCTGTTCAGTAAAAAAAATCTCTCAGGTCTAATCCAGGCTAAATATCAATCATAAATACTTTTACAAGGACACAGAAAGAATTTATTATTACACTTGAAATGTAAATGTTGAATTAGTTTAAAAAAATAAAATGGAAAGGGAGTTTGATGGATTTCTGAATAATAAAATATTAAATGGCAGAATTCAAACAAAGGAAGTCGAACAAAATACTGTCTAGAAAGCTAATAGCTTGCTTGAGTATACAATATAGTTATATTCAAACTCCTCAGCTCTTTGTGGCAAGATAAAGCTTTCTTTACATTTTTTGATACTTATTTCACACAGAATATGGAGAAAATTATTATTTCCATTTTCTGTTATCTACAGATACTTTTGACTTATGCGTTCTTAACTGACAGTCTAATTTATTAGTAACTATAAATTAGAATGCATTAAGTCATTAAGAGATGTCAGAGGTGAGGCCAGGAGAGGGGATGTGAGGAGAGGGGAGGGGAGAAAGACCTGCAATGATCAATTTAGTCTGACTGCCAAACCACTCCAAGGCTGACCAAGTGTTAAAGCTTCTGAAGCACTGATATGGAGAGGGTATTAACTGCTTCCCTAGGAAGCTCCAGTGTTTGATCATCCAGGAAAAGGTGGGCATAGCGCCAGGAAAAGTGAGAGAAAGCAGCAAGGTGGGGAGAGCAACACCACCTGCACTGTTAGTAATAGCAAGACATTTTCTGCAGTTTTCAGGCCTTTATTTCTTTTACCACCTGATAGTGAGATTTACAGGGCCAGGAGCCCTTGAGGGCCATTAAATGCCCCAGCTGCTGGCCCAGCCCTGGTTTTGCCAGCTCCCAGGGTGTTTTAGTGCTGCCAGTGAGGTGACCTCTTCTTGGCTGGAGAAGAGGACTTGGGGGTGCCCATGGGATCCTTCATGGCTTTGGCTTAGAGCAGAAGGCCTGGGTACAACCTCTCTGTGTCCTTCTGCAGCTCTTCTTGTTCCCCATGGGTGGGCACTGGGAGGGGCTGCTGGGACCCCCATGAGGGGCAGCTGCTGAGGTGCTGGGGAGCTCTTCTGCCTCAGCTCTGTCAGGGCTGCTGGAGGGAGCTGCTCCGGGGGCAGGAGACCCTCCTCGGGAGGCAGCAGGGCTGGGGAGAGCTGTGGGGCTGCTCTCCCGGCCCCTGGCAACAGGAGCGTCCCCCAGCCCCAGCAAAGGAGCCTCCTTGCTGCATCTTTGCAAAGCAACATCAATAAACTGGTGCACAGATATCATCATGTGGTTCTGGAGAGAGGCCCCCAGCAAGCGGACAAGCAGATCTTCTTCCAGCCCAAAGAGAATCAGGACACCATAATGCAGCGTTTCCAGATGCCATTCTCAATTACTTGCAAAAGGTCAGTCTTCTCTATTTTGATTTTGTATTTCTTCAAAACCTTATCTGACTGAGCCTCAAGAAAAAGATATTCTAAGTGGCCAGAAAAGTGGCCTCAAGAAAAAGATATTCTAAGGTTATGGAGGACAGAAATGCCAAAGTAATAAAGGGCTAGCTCTCTAAAGCATGTAGTAAATCTAACTACCAGCATTTTTCATACTTAAAGAAACATGTCATTAAAAACTGACTTAGGTTTAATTTAATGTAGTTTAATTTAATGAAATTAAATTACCTTTGTAATTAATGTACCTATTGGTACTGGAAATTATACTCAGGAAGACATCCTTTTCCCCACACCCAAACATTTAACTATTAAACCCAAACATTTAACTATTAACTTTCTTGACTAAAACTAAAGATATGAGTTTCTCCACTGTGTATGCATATTTCCCTACTGAAGTTTATAAATTCAGGGAAGTTATTCATAGTTTCTGAATTCAGTTTCTGCAGACAGGATGCAGTAATGAAATTTCATCTGAACTGGCTACACAGTCACTATCTTGGATGATTTTAAGGTCAGCAAGGCAGAAT
The DNA here is from genome assembly GCF_036169615.1 of Heliangelus exortis. NCBI lineage: Eukaryota > Metazoa > Chordata > Aves > Apodiformes > Trochilidae > Heliangelus > Heliangelus exortis. The sequence continues at coordinate 23,258,819 of NC_092454.1, read as the reverse complement.
TGATAAATGGATTTCATCTATTAAAAAAATAATAAATCCTGAGGTTCAGATGGTTTTTATCCAAGATGGTTAAAGATACTAAGAAAGAAAATGTAGGCTGGTGGCAGTAATCCTGGAAATTTAGATTATTGTGAACAGGTTTTGGAAGCTACAGGTGAAATAAGACTGATGCACAAAAAGTGGTAAGCAAAGTAATATGAAGTTACCTAAAATGCAGGCAAAATAAATGCAAGTTTGCAGATTATACGAAATTGGGTGGCACTGTTGATCTGCATGAGGGTAGGAAGGCTCTACAGTGGGACCTGGACAGGCTGGATCAATGGTCTGAGGCCAGTTGTATGAGCTTCAACAAGACCAAGTACCAGATCCTGCACTTTGGTCACAACAAACCCATGCAATGCTACAGGCTTGGGGAAGAGTGGCTGGAGAGCTGCCCAGAGGAAAAGGATCCAGGGGTGTTGGTCAACAGCTGGCTGAACATGAGCAGGTGGCCAAGAGGCCAACAGCATCCTGGTGTAGGGGTCAGCAGACACACTTTCTGGTAAGAAGAATCTATATAGAGCCAGGAATTGGTCCCTTGGTACTGAAGAAAGAGTAAGGGGCATTTCAAACTGGGATTCTAACTTTGAAGACACATAGCCACATAGCTAAATTCATGATTCAATTTATTGCAGAATATCCTTAAAGTGTCTTCCATTACTGAAGCTCACTAATAGACTATATTAAGATCTTAACAGCAACTGTAAGGACTCTTTCCTAATGGTTATTTCCTCATTCTGTTGTCAAAAAGAGTTTGATGTAATATTGATGCAGCTGAGAATATGTGAAAAAACAAATACAGCAAGTTCCAAATGTTGAGAATAATATATCTGAGATAAGACCAAATGCAGTCTTTAGCCCTCCAGCTTTTTTTAAAAAATCTCCAAACTATCTTTTTTTCTTTTTTTTTCTTTTCTATGCTCTGTCCTTCATCTATAGATTATCAATTTTCCAAAGAACTGAAGCTCTAGTCTCCTTTTTTGTTCTAGTCTCCTCATTTAAGCAAAGTTTTTTTCCCTCATCAGGAACTGTTTCTCTAATTTGTTGTCTTGGAATTCAGGCTGCTAATGCAAGGTCTTTAAGGAGTAAATAAAACCTAGCTGAATTATTTTGCTATATCTTTTCTCTGACTATTTTTAGTAGGAATGCCATCCAGCCAGTCATTGAGGCCCATACTCTCACCATCATTTGCAGCTTACACAATTTGCAGTGCAAATAGTGCTGCATCTGTATGACTGAAAGTCTTGTTCTGGTCGTCACCTCAGATGCCAGTGATGATCACATTTTGTCTAGTGCTTTCAAATGCAATATATATCTAGACTGCTAACACAAAGATTAATTTATCCTACTCATTCACTGATTCCACATCATCTCTTATATCCAGTATAGGTTATGTGATCTTACTTTCTTAGACTCTTTCAGTCAGTCTTCTTTCAGGTCAAGATACTGACTGTCATCTGACCTGTGGAACAAACCTTCAGAGGAAAGCATGCTTAAAAATTTGATATATTTCTGCAGCTTGTTTGCTCTTTTTCCTCTTTGGAAAAAAGAAATCCTGAAGGTGTCTGTAGAACATCCTTTTTTCCCTCAATCATAACCTTCAGTATTTTTAGTGGACTGCTATGTTGCATGCCTAATGAATCTACCTGTCAAGTTTACCAGTATTTATTTTGCGCAGTCTCCCCTAAGATAATTCCTGCCTCCTTTATATTGAGCCTAATATTTTGCTATCAAGAAAATGTAACTCATGTGTTTGTCATGCTTGCTGATCACAGTCCTGATCCATTAATAAAGCCTCTAGATATCACTGCAATAATGTAAAAAACATCAACAAATGTAAATAGTAGCAGAATTGTTTTATAATTGAGATGATCTTGAACCACACTCAACTCAAGTATAAACAGATATCAAGAAAGACATTAGGTAGCAAAAAACCCTGATGTGTTGTAAGTTGCTGAAGTTTAAGACTATAAGATAGAGGTTGTGCTCCTTCTGCCTTTGGCACTACCTGGCTAAAAATAAGGTTCTAGAAGAGTCTTTCACAATAGCTTTCTTTTGATTGTTTCAGAGTGTTAGGCTATAATGACAAAAAGGATCTGCTGTGTGAATAGGTGTCCAACCTGACCTCAAGCACATTCCAAATGGCTTGAAGTACCCTCACAGGTTTTTTGTTCAGCTGTTAGTTGAAGTGCTATTTCTGTTGCCAACAGGCCTCTGAGAGCCTCTTGAGCAGTGATTTAAGAAAAATGTTACTAAACTGTATGTTTACAAACAGGAATTGTATGACCAGTTGTTGAAGCGTAGCCATCACTAGTGAGATCCAGCACACAACATCAAGGGATAAATGTTTGGAACAAAACCACTATGTTAAAATCTTTCTGCTTTCAAAACTAGACTGTGATGTGTGAAGGTGACTTTTCAGTTTGGAAAGTTTGTAACAGGTTTGCTCATGCCAGCATATTCTGCCCTTCTTCTTTTATCCTAGTTATTCCCAAATCTGACAGGGTCTGTGAATTTTCTCAGGCTGGGAAGATGGATATTGGTTGCTTTGTACTTTCACATTCATATATATTTCCCACTACTGAGTGTCTCTTCAAGGTCTGTGCTAAGAGTAATCAGCGGTTAGTGTAGCTTGGTTTTAGAGGTTTGTCTGAAAAGCTCTATAGTGATAGACTCGCCACTCTTTGCTCTTATTCTGTGCAAAGCATTTCCTTTCTAGGCCAGAGTAAGTATTAGCACATCTTCCTTGTTCAGTTTTACTAGTTCTACCTGGAAAGATGATACCATGTCCTTCTAAAAATATTTACATTTTGTGTATATATAAGCTTATTTGTATATGTGCATATAAGTAAAAATTTAAATATGCTTTCTTCCTGAGCAAAGAACACCTAAAAGGAAAAAATGTTAATATTTTTGTGTATACATGTTGAAAAAATTCTAAGGCTCAAAGAACAGGTTTTCTAGGTTGTTAAAAAATACATACATAATAGATTCAGTGCTTGAATTAAAAAACAGGTTTTGATTTTAAGTTCTCAATGGCAAGTTAAAAACAGAGTAATCTGGTCAAACAAATCTATGACTATTTTTCTCTGAATGCAAAAACGGATATGCAATCTGTGAAACGTCCTACCGTAGGCTAAAGGAGAAAGGGGTGTAACTAGCATTTCCTTTTCAGTCTGAAAATTTATAGGAATGCAACAGCACATCTGTATGGAATTAACATAGCTTCTTTCCCTAATGTATTGAGGTTCATGTGACTGCAAACCTAGACTCTATAATCTTGAGTACAGATTTGTTTTACCTAATAAAAACATCAGAATTGATTGTGCCTTGGAGTCTAATATTTAAAAAGTCTAGAATTATATTTTTAAGAAGATAATAACAAAAGCAGACAGTTTCATCATATTTTTAAACCATTGTATCTTTAGATACCTCTATAAGAGGCTGTGTGCAGCAGTTCATGCACCAAACCACATATCCATATTTGCAAATATTACAGCCCAGTTTCAGGCCATCAGTATACTTAGAAAAATCCTGGATTTTCCAAATCTTTGGAAAGCCACTACAAACATTTCTGCTGACTGTCAGTTTTCTTATAAAAGTTGCACCAGTTCATGACCTATTCTCTTTCCTTCCAGCAGTCTATAGGAAGGGCATGCTGTAGATAATGTGCCATAATTAAAATACGCTGGCATAGTGCTCCTGAAATCAGCTAATGCAAAGTTTGAATTGTTCTTAGGTAACACATCAAAAAAATTTTAGTGAAATCACAGATAATATAAATTCACTATATATATAAAATTCCACATAACATTCTATGTTGTACTTTTGCAATATAATAAATATATTATAATAATATTATCATTATATTAAATATTCTAATAATTTATTCTAATACAATTATAATACAATATCAATAATATAATAATATTATATTTGCAATATAATAAATAAAAGGTATCTATTTTTTGATGTGTTGACCCTTTGAAAGCCTCCTTAATAATGATGAGAATTTTATAGATCAAGATGATACTGATTTGAACATTAAAGAAAATTGGCAACCAGCTGTTTCAATTTGCAGCTGAGTGAAAATTACCAGCTTTGTCTTTCATAGGTATGTGTCTATACAAAGGAACTGCCATGACAGTAATATATCATCTCAACATGTAACATGCCTGTAACATGCCTGTTACAACAGGCAGTGAATCAAAGCCTACCTATATTTATATTCTATACAATTTATAATGTATTTATATTTATAATCCATTTGAGTTTGGAAAAAGAATAACTTCTTTTAGTATGCAAAAAAAAGTTATCTCATGTCCATCAGCAAGGAAGAACACAAAGCAAACACAATAGAAAAAGCTTGTTTAGTAATTCCTTGCTAAATTTTTTTTTTATTTAGATAAATAGTGTTATTTAGATTAAAACACTATTGTTTGGTTTCAGGCTTATCAGAGATTCTTGGGATTGCTTTACTTTTGTGAGTCAACAGATGTATTAATAAAAAGAGACAACACAGGCTTTAAGCAATGATACAGCCAGAGCAGCAGTCAGTACAAAATTGCACCATTCACACAAATAGTGGAATTCAGGTGCAATGAAACTTGGCTGAAACGCACGCTCATTCATCCTTGTCACCTTTGGTTAAAAGGTGTGGGCATCCAGAAGCACTGAAATGCAGCATGATCATGCTAAACACAACCTCTTGTACCAGCAGTGCTAGAACTAGGCCACTGGTTTATACAAAGAAAGCTGCCTCAGTGCCCAAAGTGACTGTGAAGATCTTGTTAACATACTGCAAAATGCATATTATCAATGCTTTTAGATAGATGAACAGCTGAAGCCGTGCATATTTGAACATACCATCTCAGTGAGGTTTAGGTTACTTGAATACTCTCTTTTTACAGTTTTTAATGAGAAGCTGAATCAGAAAAGTAGGCTTAAAGGGACAGCAAATGTGTTAAATCATGCAGCTATAAAAATATTAATGTATTTAACTAATTAAAACCATATAATTCAGGGGTCCTGAGAATACTTTGGATAATTAATGGATACTTTCATTAATTTTAAGTTTTTGTAGTACAGAATCAGCCTACAATTAATTCAACTCCTCTTAATGTTGAGGAAGAAAAACAATATGTCGGCACTTTGGATGACAGCAATAACAAGAAAAAAATTGGTTTTTTTTGTAATACTGACAATTATAATACCTGTACCAATCTAGGCATCCACCAGTGAGTGTTTTTAATGATTCAGGGTCATGAATAGCTGAGAATTTTTCTAAAAGACAATCAATGAGAGACACAATTTTTAGGACTAAAACAATTATTTTCATACAAGAAGTCTAGTTTAATTGAACCATACTTTGGTAAACGGATGGCCCACATTTTAATTTTGTTTCCAAAATCCAACAGAGTAAGAATACCTTTACTTAAATATAACTCCCACCTTCTTTGGGAAGAAAAACGTCAGCCACATGGGAAAAGTGTAGATTCAAAAATAATCTGCTCTACAAGTTTTTTTCTGACAGTATTTTCTGTATGTAAATGCACACTTACACGTTTCCTGAACATATGCTATATATAACATTTTTAATTATTTTAATCAGAACTGGTCAGACTTAAAGTGGAAGTTCAGCTAGAGCAAAGTGGGCAGAATTCATCCTTTTGCATTAGGCACATGATGTCACTATATCATAGCATCCTCTGCAAATGAAGCTGTTCTATTTTGTAACAGCTTGGGAATACGATGGGAGGGAACCTCTGGGATCACTGAATTCAAATGCTTTTTCAGAGCCTGAAGACACAGCCTACAACATCTTTCCGAAACAGATCTAACTTCATCCCCAAAGTACTTACAGCTTCAGGTGTAATGCTGTATTCTTGTCTTATCTGAGAAACTCCTCTGATTTAGTAGAACTTCAAAGGTTTGGTTTTTTTTCTTCTGCTATATTCATTCACTGTCTTTTAAGGGAACTCTCATTAACCAAAGAACACAAACCTTTTGGGAGTAGCTTTCTCCTCTTAACCATACTGGTGTTTCTTGTGTGCAGATGTTCTATTTTTAACTTGTCCCAATGTGAATGAGCAGAATGTAATAATTATTTTACATGATGTCTAATAAGTGTCTCGTACCCCTAAAAAGTATTAATACTTTCCTTTCTAATGAAGAGAACTGTGTTGCTAAGTACTTCATTTGTATGCATATTTACATGGACCATTTATATCACAATGACTCCATGCTATTGTTTCATTGTTATATGTGCTATTTCCTTTAAAAATTCTAGGAAGGTATTTCCTAGCCCTCTCCTGGTTTGAGTGCAGTGGTGTCTCTTGAAATCTTAAAAAACACTCTACAGATCACTGGTAGCTGCTGACCATCTGTTTCTGTTCCTGTGTTCCATACCTACAGTTTCAAAGTAAGACAAAAAACACCAAACAGTCATAAGTATATGTGTGTATATATATGTCTCGGTTTGGTCCAGGATAAAGGTAATTTTCTGTCTTGTACTTTTGCTTTCAGCTAAGTGTCTTGTAAGTAGCTGCACTTGCTGAAATTAATAGCAAGTTTCTCAATTACCTGAAGCCCTCCTTTGGGGAGGAACGGACAAGATAGATGGCCAAAACTGACCAGAGTATTTCATCCCATACACGTCATAGTCAGTATAAATTTGAGGGATCACAGGGGTCAAACCCCTACCTGCTTCCCCTTCTTCTCCTGTACCTGTTTGCCTCGGCATCCTGGGGGGATTCCATCCATTCCTCTGCCTGTGGTCCTGATCCGTGCCAGCCCTTATCTGTGTGTTCCTGCCTCCAGCTCCCGACTTCTGCTGACTCCAGGAGTCCAGCCTGGACTTTCCCAGGGCTGCCCTGCAGCCTTGGTGGTGATGAGAGAGTTATTGGGGAAAAGAGGGGAGGAATGTGGTATCAGTTTTCCTGTATATTTGTATATATTTAGTAATTTTTCCTATTTTCATTACTGTTTTATTAAAGTTGTGTAGTTTAGTTTCCAACCCGTAAGTCTCTCTCGCTTATTCTCTCTTTTCGTTATCAGGGAGGAGAGGGGGATTAATAGAGAGCATCTGTCATTCAGTTTAATTGCCAGGCCAGTGTTAAGCCACAACAATATATATATATATAGGCTTTGAACTCTAACCTTTTCACCGTAATTTCTAGCCCACCCCTGCTGTGTTACTGGTTAACTGTTTTTGGTTTTTGTTTCACTGATTCTTTTTTTCCTTAAGATGTTCTTGTGCTGTCCTTTTCAAGGGATAGTCCTGTTGAACTTCTGGGAATTACTTCTTTGTCTCTGTGCTTGCTGATATCCAAAGCCTCATGCTTATCCTTCTTTTTTATTCCTTCTTTGAGTTTTTCTTGAGATAGTTACACACACTGGACTGGAATCCTTCTCTCACCTTGGCTTTGCTAGGCACATCTCATTCATCACAGGATTGACAGGTTCTGTTTAGAAGAAATTCCAAACCTAACCTACACCATGAGGTTTCCTAACCCAGCTTCTACCCAGGTTTCTACCCAGCTGTCTTCATTAATTAGTTTCTTCACTAAGTACTTCCTTTAATTTCACAAGGTTTTACCTTTAAGGATTCAGATCCTCTTATGTGAAGTACTTCTGCTAGCATTCCAAATTTGAACAGATCTGGAAATGAATCCTCTGTTGTGGCTACTGGACCAAGAAATCAGGGCAGTGACTTGAACAAGGGAACTTTATTCAAAGAAGCTTCGTGACTTCTTGGCTAGTGGGTTTTATTTCACAGACATTGTAACATGGCTGCTGCTTTTCATTCCATAGTTAAAGGGACATAGCACAGGGAGCTAAAAGAAGCTGCTATGTGGCTTTTGTTCCGTTTTAAAAAGGCAAAAAATAAGTTTCCTTGTTGCTACAGTATGTCATGGTATGTAGAGAGAAGTGCTCAACGATAGAGCTGTAATTCAAAGCAGTAGACTTCCTCACAGAACAAAACCAGATTGTGTCCTGGTGTTGTCAAAATAACCAAAGGATACACTCAGGCCTTCCAGCAGAGATGTTTTCATTGCACTTATTTGCTTTCTACTGGCTACCTATTCAGCCCATCTAGATAAACGCATGTTTGGTCTGAAAGGGTAAGCATGCAATTCGCCAGCCTGAGGCTTTTTCACATTTATTTTCATGGATGTTTATGTAGAAGAGGAACAGCATGTGTACAAATAAAACTTTTAAAGTGTGAACTCAAAAAAAACTAGTCTTGAAAGACACTGAAAACTAGCGGCGTTCAAAATCCCTTTGCTCTTTTTCAAGTAGTGTGAAGAATTCGGCAGCTCTCTGACAAAAGAACAAATACACCAGGATTAGCTGACCCCCGACGGGACCGCTCTCCTGCTTCAGAGGCAGCTGTTCGGCGCTTCCCTTGCCGGGCCCGGGGGAGGATCGGGCCCATGACCCGGGGGGGTCGGGGTCGCGGTCCCGGCTCCGAGCGCTTGCCAGGCCGGGTGAAAGGCCCATCACCTGGCTTCACGCTGCTGGGCCGGGCCCTATTCTGCAGCTTCGACCTGGGTATTTCTTTTGAACACCAGACGATTTTTCATGCAGGGGTTTTACTACAAGCCTCCACGTGAAAGTGGGTATTTCATGGTACAGCCCGCAGGGGGCTGGAAAGGGGAGCCGAAGGAAAAGCAGAATTCCCTTTGAGGTCAGCTCTACTTGTTCAGCGCCCACCGCCCCACCGCCCTTCCCCGTTTACCCCCCCTCACCCCAGCTCTCCGGCGGCCTTGCTCCTCTCCCCCACCGCCCCCTCTTCCCGGCCCCCGCCACATGGCTGCCGCGGCAGACCAAGCAGCGGCACCCACACCGCTCCCTTTGAGCCAGCCCGGCCCGGCCTAGCCCAGAGGCACCGGCCCCGCCTCCCGGTCTCTCCCGCCCCGTCAGCCGCCTGTGAAACCGCTCTTGGGCTAGGCAGGGGCGTTCGCTCGCAGTACTGCGAACTTTACTATACTGGCGGTTAATTGCCAGCTTGTTCCCAGAGTTTCTAGGGAAATTCAGCGTGGTTCTGTTGGATTTCCTTTTTTTTTTTGGGGGGGGGGGGGGGGGGGGGGGGCGGGAGGAGGGAAACAAGAGCCCGATCGACTCAACCTCTTTTTCTTTCTTCCCAGCTCTGTTTTCCCCACTCTTGGGAGAGAGGGCGGGAGGGGGATGCGACGTGGACCCCGCTGGTGTTATCCCCGTATCCTGCAGACGGCTGCGACAGCAGGGCAGGCTGTGGAGGAGCGAAGACAGTTACCGCGGCCGAAGCCTTCCCCGGCCAGGAGCGGAGCTGCCGGCGGTGCGGGACAGGCACACCTCTGCGGCTTCCCGCCCGCTGCCGTTTCCCACCGGGGCAGCCGTAGGATGGGGACACGGCGGTGGCTCTGGGTGCAGCCCTGCTGCCTGTGGCTGGGCTGCCTGGCGCTTTGGGCTCAGGGAGCAGCCGGGCAACAAAAGCCGCCGCCCGTCCGTCCGGCAGGAGGAGCGGGCGGCATCTACCCTGCGACCGCGTACCGGGAGGACGGGGCCGGCATCGCCGCCGGCCGGGTCCGCAGGCGAGGACAGCAGGATGTGCTCCGCGGGTAGGGACGCGCTGCGCTCGGGCCTCCGCCTCCCGCAGCCCGAACCCCCTTCCCTGCTGCCCCCGGCGGGCGGCCACCCTCCATCCCCCTGCAGCCGCCCCCCGCCGCAGAACCCACCCTGCGTGGTGTGTTTTTGCCCGCCGTGCATCCATCCTACCTCCCGACCCCTTAAAAAATGGTTTAGGAATTGCGATGACTGGAACTTGGTGTTTTGTCCTCGGCAATGAAATACGGTCTTTTAATTACTGCGATTATATTAAAAGCAGACATTGGGGATACGTAACAACTAACACATGTATAGGGCTTTTTCTTCACCTTACACTATTAAGATACTTTGACATTCACTTTATTTTGACTTCTACTGAGAAACTATGAAAAAAATCCGTTTTTTTTTTCCTAATGTTTTGGGGTGTGCTTGGTAATTTGAATTAGCTTATTAATCTTTATGAGCAGCCGTCCCCTTTGTCTTGTGTCAGATGGCAGCATGAGGCCAATTTTTGTGGCAAGACTTTTAGGACCTGTGAATGTGGAGCCAAACTCATCCCCTGCATATCCTCTGCAATTCCACCAGAGCTGAGTGGCCCGCTCTTGAACTAATTGTTCAACTAATTTATATTAGTTAACTTAAAATAAAATGGCTTGGAACTTATTATAGTGGAGGAAGATTTTGGTTGGGGACGATTTTTTGTGGGCATCTCTGCTATACACTTTTGCTTGTTTCATGCAGCTGTTTTGTTTTCCCTTGTGTGTACGTAGAAGTTTGGATTTCTGCTTGTACAGATTTGCATTTTTGTATTCACATTTATTTTTTTTCCTTTGTGGCAGACCAAATGTGTGTGGTTCTAGATTCCATTCCTACTGTTGTCCTGGGTGGAAAACACTCCCTGGGGGAAATCAGTGCATTGTTCGTAAGTGTCTACTTTCAAGTTTCTACTGATAATAAAAAAAATATTCTTCTGTGAGTTACTACATATTAATTTATGTGCACGAATGACATATTTTGGCTCCTCTTTACTTATTGGAGTTGAATTGCAGCTCTCTAATCTGTTTGAAAGGTGAATGATTTTGCTGGTACATCTGTGAGATTGGCTATGACATTTTCCTATTTATATATTTTTTAAGATTTTTAAGATTTAATAACACATATTTCTAGGCTCACCTTGAATGTTTGAGATAATGGTCACTCTGTCTGCAGCTGTTCAGCTAGAACCTCCTGTATGGGATGACAGAAAAGCTAGCAAACTTCTTAGCTGAGAATCACTGATTATAATTACTGCAAATTGTAACTGGTGATTTTAAAGGATTATTTCATGAAGTGAGATCTATGAGCTGGTGGTAGGTCAACAGGAAACCATTCTGACCATACAGTATTTTCAGTTGATAATGTAATGGCTGTAGGCTGCATTTGACATGTTTATGATTAAAAGTGATCTCTTATCTAAAAACCAGAAGATCTGGTTTGATTTACTTTTTCTTTAAAGAAAATAAACTGTACCAATGAAAGCATATTTAGAATATGCATATATGCATATATGAAAGCATATTCTAGGTCTTCCAGCTGGTAAGAAATTATTACTTAACATGTAATATACTAAGATATTAGTCTATCTATAGACTTTCCTTAATCAGGAGATTGAACAGTGTTGTATATAGATGAACTGAACAGTGATACAAGGCAAACAGCTCTGTTCCCTGCGTTTGTTAAGTCCTGTTTTTCAGTTTTAAGTCTGCTGATGGCAAAAGTGATTCACATTGCCTGCTTTTTGATGCCCATAGAGTAATGACATTGGATCACTAATGTGGCTTTGTCTGCTTCTCTGTTGTAAAGAAAATGTGACCTTTATTGGAGCATGTCAAGGAGACCATGGGTTTACAAAATCTGCTCTGGTTTGGTTGCATTTGACATCCTGGTTTGGTGGAGAAAAGGTGAAAGGGAGCATGTAGATTTCATGGGAGACATATTTAAATTCTGTAACAGGGTAGGGAAACAATTTTCTTCCTTATAGGACAGGAGGTGCATCTGACTTATGCATGTTTTCCTAAACTGGAAGAGGAGCACAGGCATTCTGGGGAAGGTCTTACTTCTGTTTTTTCTTGTGTGTACCTTTTATGTACTTTTTCTTTCCTTTTAATGTATGTAGGCTTTTTTTTTTTTTTTTTTCCCCTAGGATAGCCATGTTCTTGGCAAATTATCTACGAGAGGTATTTTTTCCTTTTGTAGTCCTTCAGAGGAGATTATTTGATTCTATCAAATACCACAGAATTTTTTATGAAGAAGCTGGGATTTTTCATTGTTGTTTTTGGTCTATAAGGTGTCGCTAGAAAAATACGTGCTTTTTGAGGTCATCCTGTGATGTAATTGCTCTAATTTTTCAAGCTTTCTTTTGGTACATTTTTTCGTCTTATGGATTATGTAGATTAATTCATTTGGGTGTCCTTAGGGATCTGGATCTAGACTTGACCTCTTTGCTGTTTCTGTTGTTCTTTTGTGCAATGGAGCTCCCTTGGCTGGTGAGCAAGAAGGGAAGAAGGCACAACTTGGGCGCATTGAGGCGTGCACATTATGCACAAAGAATGTGGTGTGGACAGGCTTCCCTGAGATTTTATAAAGGTAGTTTCCAAAGGACAGTGTGGAGATACTTGAGTACAGAAAACTTTATTTGGAAAACCTACTCAAAATCTGCAAAGCTCAGCATCAGGGCATTGACTTCACATAAAACATCTTTTTTTGTAAATGTTGGATAATCTCATAAAGTGCTAAAATGCTTCTAAAATATTGATTGCAAGAAGCCATAGCATAAATTGACATTTATCATTCATTGACATTGAATGAATGTTTATATTCATTCAAATCTTGGACTCTTGGCAAAGTATTCTGCAGGTCTTGTGGTCTAAAATATACAATTTTGGTAATCTTACATTACTTATGTAATAGGCTGGTACTTCTAATTAGGAAAGAAGTTGGTTATCTGGTTTCAGTGGTCAGACCAGTATTCGAATATGCCACAGTAAATTTGGCTTGTCTTTAAATTTGTCAGAGATAACAATTATACCAAAATTCCATTATTTTAATTTAAAATTACTGTTGCATTTATGGTAGTTGTCCCAGTGAAGTGAGCATTCATGTACTGGATTTTTAATTTTTTTTTTTTTTAAATAAGCTTTTAGCTTTTTTCCTATAGCTTGAGTCTAAGTTTGCTGTTAGTCATTGTTTTTATTGTGTTCTTCCTCAGCGATTTGTAGAAATAGCTGTGGTGATGGATTTTGTTCCCGTCCTAACATGTGCACTTGTGCAAGCGGACAAATATCACCTACTTGTGGATCAAAATCTAGTAAGGACTTACTATATTTATTTTCATTAGAGATTGCGTTTTAACTAATTCACTTTGACTGTCAGCTCAAAAATAACTACTCTGTAAATCCTTTAGAAATTTCTTGTCATTGCTGCATACATGCATGTAACTTAGATTTAGTAACTTACTTCTAGGTTTTGATAAAATTTGATACAGTGCATATCTATGCTTAAGAAAAAATTGATAACAAAGTCTTTAAGGAGATTAGCAAGTGTAAATGTGTATAGTATCTGTCTTTTAATCGAGTCAGTTTTCTGAAGAAATAAAGATTGTACAGCTTCCAAGATGATTAAAAATTCTACTTTGCTAATTATAGTAATGAAAATCTCTAAAATGCCCTCTTCATGGTTGCTGTTAAAATGATGGCTGACTTACAGCTATAAGCTTGGTCAGCTTTGGTTGCAAGAACACCTAAGTGTACACATAGATATGTAAAGTATATTGTACAAAGCTAATGTCTACTTTCACATGTCTGTTTTTATTCACGTTTCCTTCCCAATGTGGTGCTTTCCCCTAACACTGGTATTTCTCTGCCTGTGCTCTGCTGCAGTACAACACTGCAACATCAGGTGCATGAATGGTGGCACATGTGCAGACGACCGGTGCCAGTGTCAGAAGGGCTACATTGGAACTTACTGTGGCCAGCGTAAGTAATAGCTCTCTTGCAGCTAAAATTAAATTGTGTAGCCTTCTTACATTAGTAGAAAGACAAAAAAGCCAATATGCTTAAATACAGTGAAGTGTCTTTGAGAAACTGAATGCTGTGTAATCTATAATTGCATTGTAATCTATAGCTGCAAGTCAATTCATGCATGAATTGTAGTTGTATTCTGTAAAATTCAAAACAGTATTTTCCAAATACTTTTGGAAAAACCTTTAGGAGCTATGACAAGCTCTCCTTTTTAAATTTTTCATTCACCGTGACAGTTTCTCCATCTCAGAGCAACAGACAAGCTTCTAGGTTAAAGTATGTTTTTCTCTTTTCTGCTTGACTAGGGGAAAAAAAGATTAAATACGGTTCAAGCTTTTGTGTACCTTCTTGGTTTGGCAGGCAAATTAGAAAGTCAATTATTTGCTCAGTTCTACCTATCACAGTACAATGTTTACAAGCTATACAAATTCAGCAAACAATAAAAATCACTAAAGGCTGCAGGGGTGAAGGCATGGGACACAAAGTATCTTCAATAATCAAGTAGATTAAAAGATCAAAATGAACTTCAGCAAGAAACAGCAGTGAGTAACTCAGGTGTCTGATACAGTGCAAAAACGTATGTCTTCTTGATATTATCAAGGAAGAAAAGTAGGAGCAAAGAAAGAAGCCAAAAGGAACTTAAAAAACACACCTCAAAAACCTAAAACTCACTTGTAATATAAGTGACTTGTCTAGAGTGAACAGTGGAAGTCAAGGAGCTTGTGAGACTAAGAAACAGAAAAGGCAAATGACAGAAAAACAGTCATGAGTTTATTACAGCTTCTGCAGTTGCAGAAGGGAAGGACTCACAGAAGGGCTTGATAAATCAAGAGGGTCAAAAGGAGTTTAAGTATCAGAACAGAAGCTCAGAAATAGGGATGGAAATGGTAATAGAGTGATGCAGAAAGGAAGAAAACAGGGTAAAATGACACAATTCAGAAGGGCGAAGGAGAAAGTAATTGTTGAAAGCAGTCTGAAGGAAGCAGAGACACAGAAATGACTACTGAATGAAGAACAGGTTGAAGTGTGGAAGAATGTCCTTTTGTCTGAAACATTCTTGCAAATGCTGTGGAGCAGTCTTACTCTTGCTTTATTTCTACCTGGCTAAAATTCTCTAGAATTTTAGATAATAATTGTAATCCTAAAGTGTGACCTTAGTCACAGCCAGATTTACTTTTGGGAGTTGTTGGCACCTTCCTGCTAATTTTAAGATATTGGGTCAACACCTTAATGTTCTCAGACAGGTCATATTTCCCATGAATAAATGAAAAGAGGACTGAATTTTCAGGCAGTGACTCTAAAGGAATTAATCTAGCTGAACCAGCTGTGGAGGTTGCCCAGAGTATATATAATAGTTAAGATTTCTACTAATATTGAGTGTTTGTCTCATAGTCACAGTATAGAAAGAATGTGTGAAAAATTTAAGTATTTCTTTATTATTAATAAAGCGTAATTATGTCTTAAATCTACTGAAGTTAATTGTCTCACTAAAACATCATTGTTCATTAATTCAGTAATGTAACATAAGCAGTTATAAAATATATCTTAATTTTATGCATAAGATATTAACTTGTCACGAAAAGTAATTAATTTTATTGTTCTTGCAAAAAGTAAGGCTTTAACATGTATCCACATCACCACATATTTTATGTTCTCCATTGTGGTCATATAGGATGTACATATACATTTTATTTTTTTTTTCAGTTTGAAATACTTAGCTTCTCTAGATTGCTGAGGTTCTTTTGCATCGGATATTCAAATGTGTTAAAAATGCCATGTTCAGGCTGTGGAGACCTGCACAGGAAGGAAGCCTAGCAACTTGTAGACCAAAATGTCTTTAATTTTGTTCAGAGCCACTTAAAACTGATGGGGCTGTGCTTTACAGTGAAATACTTTGATTTGGAACTTGTACTAGTCCTGAACAAGGTTGTATGTCCTGGAAGCAACGAGCCTGAAAATAGAATTAGTTAGTTAAACCTTTCTTCTAATTGTATTTTTCAACCTTATTGAAGAACTGTTTCCTTTGAACTTGAAGATTTCAGTGATTTTGCAGCAGTCTTTTTTCTTGATTCACACCATTGAGCAATAGCATGAGTGGGTGCTCCAAAGACTCGTAAGTGTAAAGTATCCTCTGCTTCTATATATACTATAGATTTGTATTCCTCCAAGCTGTTTTATTTCTTGTCTGGACCTTTTAGTACTACAGTTTTTGAAGGTAGGTAAAGATGAGTTAAACTGGTAATTCTTTTCCCTTTCTCTAAATGTCATTTCTGTGAGCAGTATCAGTTTGGAGAGCTGAACTGTTGGTCTCTCAGACTCCCTAAGCCTCATTTCTTGAAAGGCTTGTTACTCTTGGGACTGAGCAGTGCAAGTTTATGTGCTAAGAGCCCCTTAAAATTGTGGAGTTCTTATCTGCTATATTTGGTGATGGATGTAAATTCTTATGATTACTGACTTGAACTGCACAACTGTTTAAAAATATACTTAAACATCTGCTAAGAATCTGTGAATATGATTAATTAAGTAGCTGCTTGCAATTAGCGTGAAACAGGTCCTAACGGAATTTGGATTGACGGAATTCGACTTGAGAAATCATTTTTCTTGATAATGATGGGTAGAAAGGAGATAAGCTTCATCTTCACACCCAGAAAGAGTAGTTGAGAGGGAAAAAATTATTTCTTAATACTGCATATGGCAATAATAAATTTAATAAAATTTAATTTTGTTGTTGTTGTTAATTAAAGCTGTCTGTGAAAATGGCTGCCAGAATGGAGGACGATGTATTGGACCTAACCGCTGTGCATGTGTCTACGGATTTACTGGCCCACAGTGTGAAAGAGGTAAAGGAAATAAATAAGAAAGGAAATTATGCATGGTTGTATGCAACAATACAATACATACATACTTTATTCTATGTATCTTCTGGCTGAGCCAATAAGCTTCCAGGAAACAATTCATTATTTGTAAGTTATTTTTATCTTGGTAGCCATGTTTCAGATTGGCAATTATGAAGTTGCCACAGTTGGTAGGAATTTGAGCCAATTTAGGTTGCTTATTTTGTTTGTGTAATAGTTAAAATATGAATAGCTTTGTTCTCAGCTATGTTAAATGACATAGCAGCAAAATTGCTTATGGTGTTAGAGCTGTGTACGCATGTTGTGTATGGAAGGATTGTTTTTCTATATAACACCTTTTTAATACAAAAAACTTCTGGAAGTTATTTGCTCTAGTTAGTTCTATCCTGTAGAGGAATATCAGAGATGGAGCAAAAAAATGAAGCATTACGGTAGTATTGAGTTCCTAAAACCATTCTTACTCAAAGAAACATCTTAAACATGGCTTAAATTACAGTTCTTTCATGAATTGGGGCCTAAACTGGAATTTCATTTTAAAATTTGGTAGAGAAAAACTCAGCCTTCTGGCATGTGCTAAGAGATACTGAAAAAGTGAGTTTTTAATGATGCCGAACAAAACCTTGTTAGTGTTACACTGTATAATTTATACACAAGTAATTAAGGCACTAAGTCCATGTATAGTGATGTAGAATAAACCTTCCACTCCTTGCTTTTTAATAAATTAGAGCTATGTTTGTATTTTGAAACCAAAGCTGTGGAAATGCAGTAATGTAGAACTGCTCAATATTAGCCATAACTGTAGAACATATTCTGTGTGCCTCAAACTGACAAGCATAACCCAAATTAGCCCGTTTGAATGGATTTTTAGCTTAAGTCTTCCCTCTTCAAGTTTTAAACAATTGCCCCTTGTGCTTTTGCTACACATCTGTGCAAAAAAGCCCTACCCAAGCTTTCTTCTCTTCTTCAGCCTGAACAACCCCAACTTCCTCAGCCTGTCTTCATAGGCCGAGCTTCATAGCTTAAGGAGTTCCATGTCCTTCTTATACTGGGTACTCCAGAACTGGACACAGTACTCCAGGTGGGGTCTCACAAGAGCAGAGTTAGGGCGGAGAATCACCTCACTCATCCATCTGTCTCTCCTTCTTTTGATGCAGCCCAGGACATGGTTGGCTTTCTGGGCTGCCAGGGCGTATTGACAACTCGTGTTGAGCTTCTGGTCCATCACCACTCCCAAGTCCTTCTCCTCAGGGCTGACCTCAATCCTTTCTCCTCCCAGCCTGTAATCATGCATGGGACCTTGACCCAGGTGCAGAACCTTGCAGTTGGCCTTGTAGAACTTCATGAAGTTTGCACAAGCTCAGTTCTTGAGCACACCAAGGTCCTTCTGGATGGAATTCCTTCCCTCCAGCATGGTGACACAGCTTGGTGTTGTCAGCAGACTTGCTGAGGGTGCTTTTAATTCCACTATCCATGTTGCTGAAAAAGATGTTAAATAGCAGTGGTCTGAGTACCAATACTTGAGAAACCGCATTGGTCACATGTATTCACTTGGACACCAAGCCATATTGCTTTGCATACGCTGCACTACCTGAAAAAAACTGTGAGAGTTACCTAAAATGTCTCTTATATTCAATAGCAATTTTTAACTTATGCATTAAACCTAGTGAGAAGTTTATACTTTCCAACAAAGTGCAAAAGGTAATGATTTTTCATCTATTGGTTGCACCAGCTGTCTTTAATACTTTACACTGATAAATGCCTCTGTACATAAAAATTAAAGTTTACAAACAATTCATAACTCTTTGACTAAAATTATATAGCTTAAGGTTATGTGAACTTTCTTTGCAAGTCATATCACTGTTATAAGAGATTTTTTTATTTTATATATTATCTTATTATTTTCTTTACATTGCTGTGTTTTAAATGCATTCTTTTACGTTCTTTTAAATTAAGGATTTTCTTCCTAATATAGAACATATGTAGCTTTCCTTCAGATTGGCCTCCCAGCCTCAGTTATATGATAAAACGTGACTGCTTGTTCAGCTATCTGGGCTCTGAGCAGAGTAATTTCCGGGCTGGAGACATGAGGCTGAGCAGTAACTAATGACTGTCATGATTACAATATTTAACTTGAGATTTGCTGCTGGGCTAACAAGAAAGCAGAACCTGTTCGGGAGCTCATGCTTTACTCTTTCTGATATATAGTATAGCCTTTTATATTTCCTATCAGAGTGTGTTGTTTTTGTCAGCTTCTTGGTTTTGGTTTGTAAACACAAAAGTCAAGCATTTTGTCTGCTTTGTTGTGGTTTTGTGGTTGTTTTTTTTAAAGAACAAAAAAAACTTACTGGGATTTTACTGTTGAATTTTTCTCTGTTAAGGTATGAAGCTGTGAAAAACAGAGATATTTTCTTTCTTTATCATGGGCTAAAGGGAGGAAGAAGTAGTGGGAAAGGAGAATCTGTCACAGATCTAAGTTTGCTTTCATGACACACAGAAGGAGAAAGAACAGTTCTTGCTTGCTCTGTAAATATATGGCTTATTATTGGAAGCAAAAGGGTTTGGGCTGAGTAGAATTGTGTAGCATGGGAAGGATAACCTTTTGAAGAAGGGATGTGATTTCAACAGTGCTATCAAGCTTGGGCAGGTGAGAAAAAAAGAGAAAAATAGTAGTTTATTTTAGCATGAGGACATATGAAAGGAGGGAGCCTTTGGATTGTTCTCAGGAAAAACACTGCTAATGCATCTTACCCCACTGTGTTTGCTGCACCTTGTATTCCCAGTACAAGTGTATGTCAGGGGAGCTGAGAGCCTGTATCTCATGACAGATGCAGTAAATCAGTGAGTGTGGCAGCTGCCTCCCTACAGATTCTTACTGGATTAACATGGAAGAGTCTTCCTAGATGCAGCCAGTTCAGCTAATAGAAACCCTCTTCTGCTCAAGGCAGCAATTGTAATGCCAGATCTGCAATGTCTACAAGAACTCAGCCGATGCAATTGAAGAGTCCTAGGACTTTTGTTTGTTTGAGACCAGAGGTGTAATCAGATTTTTCAATCAATTAAGCACAGTCCCTGTTAGGGAAATCCTTTTGATTCTGCATGTTCAGACCTGTAGATGTGTACATTCATCAGCCTTTGATGGATTATAGTAGTTCTGAAGGGCAAATTTGGCAAGCTCCTTTCATGCTTCTAGATATCAATAGCTACTAGGATTACAGGACACTGTACCACATTACCTCGTTTTGCATCCATCATTCTGCCCAATAATAAAGTTTTCCCATGCCAGGGACCAAAGTGCCATTGTAGGAATCAGCTGAACAAAGGCAATCTCTGGCCTTGAGAGTTCCTGTGGCATGTTATTGCAAAGGGGAAGAGGAGGAGATGCTTAAACTAAACATGGGCCTTTACAAGAAGCCCACAGAAGTGTGGAACCGTCCCTTTTAAAAGGATTTGGTGTGACAGGATATCTGGTTCCTTCCTTTCCTTTTGTGGGGAAGTCAAAACCTTGCAAGAAGCAGATAAGTAGTGGGCCTCTTTAGTTGTGACAGACTTCTAAACAGCACACGTTATAGGAGGAGTACCGCCCACCTCCCAGTTCCAAAAGCTGTGAGACACTTTCTTGAGGAGCACAGAGCTGTTACCAGTTCCTTCAGAGCTGAAATTGGGTGAAAAAAAACCCACAAAAAACTAATTAAACAAAATTTGAGTGATGGTATGTTTCTGTCCGCAAGCAGTAAGCACCAGCAAGAGAAAGAGCTAAAAATCATCCAGGGTAGCAGCCATGTTACTTTTTACTGTAGCTGGTTTTGAAACACTTGAAACCTTTAATAGCTTGTAGTTAGCTCAAGCATATGAGAGGTAGTATTGAGGTGTTGTGGGATTATTATACTTTCTGTTAGAAATTTTATGCCTTAAAACTACATCTACAAAAGGAAGATAGAAATAAAGATTTGAATAATGTCTTTCAAGGAGCTGACAATTTTCACCAGAGTACAATGGAGCTCTCCTGCAAAGCAGACACAGGGAAAGCTTCTCCACTTGAAGTTTAGAAGGGAAGCACGGTACCTGCAATGCTGACAGGTGAGCTCCCAGCCAGCTGCTTGCTCAC
Source organism: Heliangelus exortis (assembly GCF_036169615.1). Lineage (NCBI taxonomy): Eukaryota > Metazoa > Chordata > Aves > Apodiformes > Trochilidae > Heliangelus > Heliangelus exortis. Next base: position 23,238,174 of record NC_092454.1, on the reverse strand, counting down.
TCCCCCACTCTGGGATGGGGAAGAGAAGCTGAAAGCTTTTGAGTCCCAGTAAAGAGAGTTGAAGCACAGCAGTGCATGCAAACAAACCAAAATAAGGAATTTACCAACTACTTCCGACTGACAGGCATTTGCTAAGCCATATTTGAGAAAGCAAGGTCTTGGCACGCATATCAGTTGCTTGGGAAGACAAATGCCATTACCACAAACTTCTTCCTTTCCTTCTCCTTTCCTTTTGACCAACATCAGGCTCCCCACTGGGGAGAATGAAGTGGGGAAAGGACAAAGAAAACCTCGGCAATATGTGAGCACTGCTTGGCTGTGGCCAAAATATTGATGTGTTCCAGTGCTGTTTCAGTCACATATCCAGCACATAGTACTTCTACCAGCTACGTGAAGAAAATTAGTTTCATCCCAACCAGACCCAGTACACCTCCCAAAAAGCTTTTCAGACAATAAGGGACTTATTATTTAAGAAAATAAGGGCTGTCAAAAAGGAATGTATAGGAATTTTCCAGAATTCAATTCTAATTAAAATTCACATTAATTTTTGAAATTAAATCAAATAAAAAATTTAATTATTCATTCATCAAATTGAAAGTAAACCACTCTAGAACTAATCTCACTGAAGTTCTCTAAGAGGGTTTTGTTTGATTCTACCGTGATAAGTGGTAGTGTTCTGGACCATTTGTATTCACAGTTTTGGCTTGTGTCATAACTACAAATCCAGTAGTACTGGGGGCATGATTTGTCATACATTAATATGCATAATGAATCATGTGAATGCAAAATGAAGATGTGTATGTAAGCGTTGTTACTCCAGTTGTTACCGCATGGTAATTTGCTAGAGTGCTTTTATAAAAATAGTTTTGAAAGCACTGAAAAAAGCTGATGTTCTAACAACAGTGAAATAATGGTGTTTTACTAATTTTTACAAATTCTCAAGGTTATGTGGAGCAATGTGGAGCCTCATCTCTTTCCTCTAACTTCCAGCAGGGTTAGGACAACTGTCCGCCACAACCAACACTCTGCCAGAGACTTGTACAACTCCAGCGCTGGATTGGCACAATTGTACATTGATTAGCAGATAGTGGTTGTTCAGCACTATGAATGCAACCTCATGGAGTAGACAGCTTGGCTCACAGGTCTCTGATTTTGTCAAGGAAACTGTATCTATAAGAGACTTCAAGTGTATGAGTGTCAGAATCTGTAACATGAAATGTTAACAATAAATAAAGGCAATTCAGTCAAACATTTTACAAACAACCCGTTTCAGGCTGCAGTCCTGAGTCACTTCTAAAAACTGGGTTTTGATGGGGTTTAATTGCATTTTTTAAATGTTAATTTTAGAAAATATTTCACATTTGTTTGAGTTACCTTTATGTCATGGTTAATTTTTCATGTTACAAGTTGTGTGACTCATACACTCCCCTACATATACAGTTTCCCTGCCAAAATCAGAACACTGGGAGCAGGGTTGTCTGCTCTCCAAGGTTCTGTCTGTGGTGATGAATGAGTGACATCTGCCAGTTGGCTCACAGTCATTCTGATGGAGAGTTGGTGGGGTACAACTGGCAGCATTCAATCATCCTTTTCTACTTCCAGACCTCCCAGAACCCTTTCTGGGTTTTCCTATAGCCAGGATGTTTTTCTAGTATGTCTTAATGATCTGGTGAACATTTATTATAGATGGCCTAACATATAATTAAGTAATTGACTCTTCTATGAGCTGTCTGGTGGTGTCAACACCTTTTATCTGTGGTTTTAGATAATGATTAATATCTGCCCTGAAGCATCATGAACTTTCTTGTTCTTTTGGCATACCAGAAAGGTGTGGTGGTTCTTGGCCTGAGTGAATGTTTATCCCTATTTTTATGTGTGGCCATAGTGTCAATGTGACCTTACATCAGTATAGACAATGTATAATTAATTCAATACAGTTGTTTCAATACAAACAAATGTATGCTTTATGTAGAGGAAAACCAGATTCTGATTCATGTTATACACTCAGTGTAGCTGTAGTGATATGGTTTGTGTGTGTTTGAAAATGAATACTTCCACCTAGAGGAAACTTGCAATTCCACTTTCTTCTTTTTTCCTGTTCAAAAATGTTTCAGTCATTTTACCTGCGTTACAGGAATAATGAAATCTAACCAATCATGTAGCATAACAAGAATAAATCAGTGTACATATCTATACTAACATTCTTTGAAAGGATTTTGTTAATAATTCATATAGAAGTAAAAATCATCATCATAATTTGAAAAACAGTAGTAAGAAAATTTAACTGCATTATGCGTTTTTTTTGAGAAAAATCAAGAACACGTTCAAAACAAAAAAATGTTCCAGAAAACGTGTAACTGACAAATGTTCCGTGAAAATTCTGAAAAATTATCAAAATTATTGCTGTGAGTCATTTGGGTAGGTACTATTTTATCCTCCTTTAGAACTTCCATGCTTGGGTAGTTTGCTCTGTAATGCCTTAAAAAATGCAAATGAAGGTTCCAGTGATCTGGATTTTCTGGGTGTTCTAAACTCAAAGAAGAGAGTTTAGACTTGCTCTTATTTCTTAGTTAAGGACTTGAAATATTGCAAATGGCAGATGGACATAGATGACAGATATCCAACTTTCCATACAATGGAAAGCAAAAATAAAAAATATCTTCATCTATTAGTATTAAGTAAGTTGACAACAATAAAATGTTATTTAATCATAATTGATTTTTAGATTAAGTGTTATTGTATCAATATTATATGTTTCTGCTATAGTTATGATGTTTTGTGGTCTAGGAAAGGTAGAAGAAAATTATAACTTTTTCAGACAAGTATCTCTTTAGAAACATTGGTTTGTCAAAGCCTTTTGCTGACCTATTTTTAGATCACTCTTTATAGAGAAGACCTTTTGTTATTTGATTGCTGTCTGAAATCAGCCAACCAGTAGCCTGTGATACAAAAAGGGTTCAAAGCATGAAAAGCCAAAAAAACAGTAAAGGAAAAGTCAATGGATATAACAAATAAAGCAAGAGTGGAAATGTTCCTTTATGAAACAATGAGCTGTTGAGAACAGTGGAAGGAAAACAGTCAGGAGTGAAACTATAAAATAAAAGCAGCATGGGTAAATGGTAAAATCTGTGCCAGGCAGAGATTGAGAAAAACACATTTTGATGAGTGCGCCCCATGGAAAATGAAGACATTAGTTCTTAAGGTCAGTTCATAGCCAAGTTTCAACATGCAGTTGGTTCACAGCAGTAGAGCTGTACACAGTGTGATATTTATCAGCACATTTGAAAAGGCTGCAGTAGGGTATTGCCTGGAATCTTGAGTATGCTATACTTGCTGAGATGTTAGAGCTGTGCAGCAAAGATTTTGGGTAAGTTTCAGGAAAAGCATGAGGAATATCACTAAGATCAGTTCTCACTGATCTCAATATGAAGTGAAAAAAAAGAAGAGTTAATAATAATAATCATCATCATCATTATAAAGGAAATATTACTAGAAGAGTAGTGGCACAAGTGTGCCTACTCTTCTCTGTGTTGCCATCTGCTCTATGTGCCCCTTTAGGGACACTCACCTGAGTATGTGGCTTTGTGGTACTGTGCGAGTCTTGCTATTTATTTTACTATCTTCGTATGTTTTTCTACTGTGGCATGAAATTTACTTTCCAAAGAAGAATATGTGGACTACTTACGTGCCAGGTTATTGGTCAAATCACTATGTGTATCACCATTCTTTGTCATCTTCAGATTTAAGAAAACATTTCCTGAGCATCGTATTTTGCCCATGCAGCTTAACACTCAGTACAAACTTTTCCCATATGTCTACAGCTCTGTATTTCATTTGAGTTTTGAACTGATTTTCATGTGGGGTATGACATACATTATGTTTCCTAAACAAATGCATGATAATAAAAGATTTCCTCATTCCAGTCAGTGGCTCAATAAACATGGTCATATATTCTTTATAGATAATCTGTTCTTTATAGATTTATTCTTCAGGGGTGAGAAGAGACAAAAGATTTTGCAGTCTGATGACCATGTTTGGTCTCTGAGGATTTTTTTCCTCTTGGGAAGCAGGTGTATAATAGCATTTTTACATGAGTACATGATTACAGTAGGTAATCATGTGTCTACCAATAATAGTGTCTACCAAGAAAAACTGTTTCCCCTCTGTCTCGTATTATACCGATTTTTAGCCTGCAAGAATACAAAAGGGTAATTGTCATTATTTTTCAAAGGTGACAACATTTCACTTGCTGACTTTATGAGGAGCTCCAGGAGCTTCTTGGAAATCAAGCACTAATACAGCTAACAGGCTTGCCTAGTACCCCCAATTCACTTTGCTTTCAGTAAGTGCAATTCATTAAGGAAAAACCTGTTTATAGCTGATGTCCACACCTTCTTTACTTACCTTAAAATTGTCAGATTAAACTTTTTCTCATGCAGGAATCTATGAATCTCTGGCTTTAGAGAAACAATTCTCTGCCATGCCTAAAAAGATGGACCTCACCACTGCTATGATACCCAGCCCTGCAGTCTGATTTTCCTTTCTGCTCTGCTTTTCCTCCCTAATTATCCTTTCATGTAGAGGTGCTGTTTCTGTTATCCTCCCTATACTTTCAGGGAAGGTGTGTTTTTTCAGAGTGGGTGTATCATTCCTCAAAACCAGACTCTATGACTGTGAATCTGCAGTTTCTTTTGTTAGGACCTACAGTAGGTGGGCTTTGTGTGTGAGCTAAAATGTTATTCTTCAAGACACTGATCTGTGTCTCCTCTTCATACCCAAAACTTAAAACCTGTTTTCTATGCTAGATATAGAGAGAATATTTTCACATCTTTTTAGGCTTTGGGCCTTGTAGAATAAATGACAGGAAAAATACAGTTCTTGTTAATTTTTCTCTTGTTTCAACTCTCTTTACTGATGGATCACTCTACTTTTGAACATTGTACTACCAGAAGCAACATCACCTACCTCACACTTAGCAGCCTGATGCTTAGAAACTTTCATTGCTTCTGGATATTTGCATGCTTAATCCACAGTATCTGCAATTAATGGAAAGTTTAAGCAAGACCTGCCAGCTAAACTAAAAGAATCTGAAAGCAGTAAAATGTAACAATGGAAGAGGCATTTTGAGTATAGTAATTATATAGTTTGAAACTGTGAGATGTGTTCTGTCTTGAGAAACAAATATTTGTTTGGAAACTCTGTCTGACTGAAAGTTGAACATCAGGGTCACAAAATTAAGATTTGGGTGGTACAATTGGGAATCTAATCTTGCATTCATTAGGTAAAGCATTCCTTTTGTTATTTGGCTGTTGAATGCAATGGTAGAATTTATGGATGTTTGTGAAAGGATACTCCTCCATGTTAGAGTTAAGCTGTATCATGCGAAGTTCCTTACTGATAAAAATGTTGTATCAGCATAATTACATAAACTTTTACTGTTTTTGTGATATGGTAGAACTGAAATTAGTATTTTAAATGCAGAGTGAGCTGTGCCACTTTGTGCCACTGCAGAGCTCTTGGGTTCCCCAAGGCCAGTTTTCATGGCAAGCTGCCATTACTGTTTTTTTACTGTAAAGTGACTGATGTTGCTCTCGTAAAACCCTACATGTTTCTCACAGAAAGGTAATTTTGATTGATAAGAAGGGGCTTTACTGAGTAATGCCTGTGGTTTCTGACAGTTGCTGGAGCAGTTCATTCTCACTCATAAAACAGTACAGTGAGTATGATTAATGATGTTTAAATGAGCCAGTGTCATGAACTGGGTAAAGCTATCTTTTTATGTCCTTTTGACCAGGTTATCCAAAACACAGTTTGAATTTGGCATTAGTAATAACTGAAATTATTTTCTGCATAGAGAATCATTTAGCTTCATTTCTGATAGCATATCTTAGATGATAAAAACTTTTAAAATTAGATTATCATGCAATATAAAACAATATAAAAATTATTTAAGCTACAGATCTTCACGTTAGCTAAGCAAAACCTTTGAAACCACAGACCTTTCTTTTATTTAATTTTCTGAGACCATAGTTTTTAAAGAAGTAGTTTTCTTCTGGTGTAATTGTATTTCAGTGTTATTTCTTCCTTATTAATGCCATTACACTTCAAAGGTATAATTGAATTGCTTCATAGTGTTTTTACTCTTCCCTCCTTTCTCTGTTGCCAGCCCGCTGCTTGAAGTGACTCTGCTTGCTGTCTAAATCAAACATATAAGGTTAAATATACAACCAAAGCATTTTTATTTGTAATGCATACCTATTTCTAAAATATTACACCATAACAAGGGATTTTTTTTTAGTTTATTCACGCTCTGTTAGGATTTTGTGGGTACTTTAAAAATAGAGCTGTGTGATATTTTTCTCCCTTCTCACACTTCAGACTTTAAGAATTAAAAAACAAACATAGGAAAATTCATAAAGTGGATTAGGAGAGGAAGGGGTGAAGACTTCCTGACACAGAAACTTGTAAAAATCGAGCTTTGTGGAAATCTGTTGGAAATATTTCTTTTCCTTCAGTTGGTTCAACTAAGGCCTCCAAAGGTGGAAGGGAAAAGCCCTTGAATGCATGGGTTATGCTTTAGCTTCTGCACTGGTTTCTAGTGACCTCTGAAAATGCAGTGACATACAGATGGTGATTAAACATGCTTAGGAAATATTTTCTGAAGGAAAGGTAGGAGGGAAAGATACCTCTAAGTAGACTGATATACATAATTAAACAAACCTGACAAACCCTGAGTCTTTTCAGATGTTTTAAGCAAACACAGATCCCAATTACTTCTCTGTTTTTCTTCAACTGTTTCAGCTTTATTTGATAAAAAGAGATTACCTATCTGTGTTCATTTTAGGTAAAACTATGTATCTACGGTAGTAAAAATTCTTACAAGATATTTTTCTGATAAAAACAATCAAGATGCCAACCCCTACTTGTCAGCAGTGCTAGTTCACTTTTGAAAGATGGAAACAAGAAGAGATAGACATCTTGTTCTAATTGGTGTTAAGGATTGTTGTTTTTCCCTTTGATGTTTTTAGCTCTAAGTAAAGATTTAATTGATACATTGTAGCCATAGCTGTTTATAATATCTTAAATAATAGCAGGAAATTTCGAACCATGCTACATTAATGAATTGTTAAACTGAAATTGCTTCATAGCAGAAGAGGTCATAGACAAAAGTAATTGAAAGAAGTTACTTTATACCTTGAGTAGGATTTGGAGGTTCATCTGTCTCCCTCTTTTCTCTGTCACCTGGTATTGGTATCAAGTTTTCCAGTAATCTGCCTTGGTTATTGTTAGTCTAGTATTTAAAAAGTCATTCTATGAAAGAGAAATAGGAAACTTGAATTAAAAAACATTTTTACACATTGTCAGTAGTCTCAAAGAGATTTCTATTGTTAGACTGTTCAACTTGGTATATATCGGTATTTTTAGTTATGTCACTGATCTGACTGAAATTGCAACTTTGATAGGTATATAGTTATTTCCATATTTAATATGTAGTTATATATTATTATTCCTAAATTCTTACACCAGAGTGCAAGCAAGCATAGTAAAGGTATGTTGACCTGCTATACTATTGACAGGGTCATGTGTGTAAATGTTATGTTTATACACATACATATAGGAGGGTATTTTTAATATTTTTAATATAAGTAATATAAATCTATATTTATATTCTAATATTGGTGCCTAATTTAAAATAAACAATTAATATAGTTTAGGTCCCTGGTGTCTCACATAATGATCTTAGTCCTGTAAAGCCCATGGAGAAGGTTGTCATACAAGATAACTGAACTGTTGTTTTACATCAGGTATGTGTGTTTACTCTACACAGGTACAAAATTGCAGCAGAGAGAGAATGAAAAGAAGGCTTTGAATCTTTCTTTAAGGCATATTTTGTAATATTGTACTGGCTCAATGTTTGACTAAGTAAAAGAGAAAAAATATGTGTATATTGTTCTGTAACACCTGAAAAGTTCTCATGGAAATATAAGCGTTAAAAATAAATGCGAAGATTGTGGTTTTGTTTTGTTTCCTTTAAAGGGCATAGCCATTCACTGTAAACCTTATATTTGTTTTGATTAATAAAAAAGGAGTTTAATAGATCCGTCTAAATGCTGAGACAGGAAGGTGAATGTGGAGGACACAAAACTGTGTGGATCTCTGGTGGGGTTTAGACAAATGCCAGATATTTGGACCTTATTTTTCTGTTTTTGCTTCTTGCCTTTTTTGCATGCCCATGTATCTTTCATTAGTCCATTCTGCTACCAGCTACTTGGTAAATTTTATGTTTGAGATCAGATTTTACAGAATTCAGGGGCTCATAGCAGCTGGCAGATCTAGTCTTTGGCAGCACTGACTTTAGAGTACCTTTCCTACTAATTTCTGGTGAGGGTGAAATGTGTAGTGTGTGTGTCCTTCCTTCTTTGTCATGACTTCATTTTCTTGCCCTGTGTACATCCTTCTCCCTCACAGAGTGCCTCTCACCAGGCTGATAGCGTGCTGCAGTCATCACTTTTCTGCTGACTGATGAGTCTTCTGTCTCTGCAGATTCCCAGAGAGCAGCTGAAGCCAATGAAAACGGATTTTTGGGTTCAGTCCTGCACTATTAAGTCTGGCAGAAATCCCAAAGAAGCTACAGTGCAGTCGTTTTGATTAAGAACAGAATTCAGGATTAGGGCCACTGTTTGCATTTAAATATAGATCTTATGGTTTTGCTGCCTAAGAGCTTCAGCATTGACCCTGTCTATAAGAACTAAAATGGGAAACGGAAGGATAGAGGCTCTATGTTTCTGTTACTAAGCTTGGAACAGTCAAAAAGTAAGCTTCAGGTAGCTGGTGAAAAGCATTTTGGACTTTAAAGTTTTAATTATCCTAACAGTGACTTATGGCACAGCAATTATGCATCAAAGAAAAACTCTCATTTTTAAACTTTTGTTTCATGTCAAATGAATTAAATATGTTCTTAAGTTTTAAAACGATTTAAGTTTTCAAATCCATGTCTTTATAAGAATTAATTATGCAGTGTCTTAAAAGCTACAGTTACTCTAGTGAAATTATATGGAGAAGAGTAATTGAGGTATTAGCGTCAATAGTTTGCTGAAGCCAATCAAGAACACATTGCATCCAGGCTTGCAAAAGGCTGGAGTGCCACAAGTAAGCCATGTTTCTCCACCTCAAGAGTAATAGCCTGTTATATGAGAAACACCACTAAGTTGTCTATTTATTGAGAGAAGAGATGAATCCTCTGAATTAACTTCCGTCTCGTTGTCATTGATAAAATTTACTCAGCTTTATAGTGCCCCACTGAAAATATTGTGTAAGCCAAAGAGGTAAATCTCTAAAGATCTTTTGTTTTGCTGAACAAAACCAGATCTGAAGAAAACTATGGTTCTTCCTCTTTACAGAGAGAGGGCTAATAAATAGGAACAAAGTATCGAGATAATCTGTCCAGTCATCTAGTAAAATATTTCTTGCAAAGTATATGCAATTGGTTTTTTGATGAAGAGCGGTCTGAAACAGTCATACATTAAGAATTAACAGCATTGCATTCAGCTGTTTGCCTGTGGTTTTAATAGGGTTTCTGATCTGCTGAGGCTTTTTGCATGTTTTTCTGAAATTATGCAGGAATTCTTTCAGAAATGTTTTCTCTCTTCTTTTTCTTCCTAAGCTGTGTGTCTATTCTGCAGGCCTTCCTGAAATGGCTAGGAAATGGCTAGTAAATGGCTAGAGTTCAGCCAATGAGAGAAACTCATGCTCATTCATCGTTTACCTAACTGCAGCAGAGGCTCCATCCTGCCTTACAGCAGGACCTGTTCTGACTCTGGGCTGTTACACTATTCTTTAGCACTCTAAAGTTCATCAGTCACATCTGCAGTCCTGAAGCTTGAAATTTCTTCTTTGCTCACAAGGGATGCTGTCCAGAAAAGTAGCATATTTTCTTTGCAGGCATATAACAGGACATTTACATCCTAATGGCTGGGATACTAAGAATTAAAGCAGATAATATACATTTGCCCAGCTTCCCAGAGTCCGAATTTCAATTAGTAATATCTTTTTCTTTTCATCACATAAGCAAACCTTGTCTTGCCAATGAAATCCGAATGCAAGATTTTGTGCAGCATATGAAGTTTGAACAGAGGTAAGGAGAACAATTTCAAATCAAATCAAATCAAACATCCAGCTGTCAGGCTGTAACAGAAGATCTTTTATTCCTCTGTTCTACCTACAAAGCTTTGTTGGTAATAGAGTGTGCTCTCCCAGTGTGAATTTAAAATAGCCTTGGCTTTGCTCTGGTGATTTGCTATTTAGAGGGTGTTGGTTTTACCTTTGACTGTTAGGTAAAGGGAAAATCTCTGGCTTAGTTTCCACTGAAGTTTTGAGGTTTGGGCCTTTGTGTATGGGTACTATTTGTCATGCTGTAGTTCTGAAGGAGTCTAGTTGTGAATCAGGATGCCATAATCTGGGGAGTCCTTTGAGTCAAAGGGGAAACATAAGAGAAGAAAGTAGGAGGCAGCATGATGCACAGAGTTGCTTCTCTGCTTTGAATATTATAGACATGGCAGCAAAGATGTTAAGAAGTTAATAATAGGATAATTCTATTATCCTATGAACTACAGAATCTCGCAGGAAATTATTCTTGTGATTTCTTCCATGTACACTTTGCACAGGAGAACTTCAGCCCATAACTTCTTATAGAAATGGATTATTAGTATTTGTTGTGTGTTAAGGATTTTCTCATAGAGGCATTTCGTTGGAGTCCAACATCTAAACTCGGATACAAAATTTTTATAGTAGCAGGGCTTGTGCAAGTATAAGGAAATATGCATCTATAAAGGCTCTAAACAAAGCAATATTCGAGACATTGCTAGAACCAAGATGAAAGTATATTTATTTCCCAGCTTTTGTTCTGCACTCAAAATTTTGTACAAGTCAGTGTATGGTGTTGCAGATGGATGAGATTTTCTTCCAAAAGGTTTGCAAGTATGTAGAAATACTTTGATTCTGAAAGCAACTGAATTCCATAAAAGACAAAAGCAAAGTATTTCCATGTTTCTATCTTTCTCTGCTTTTCATGTGTGTCTTAAATATTGGAAGAATTTTCTTCTATGGTCAGAGTGATTGCAGAAAATTGCATCGTACTTCAGAAATATTGTTGACTATTTGGTACTTTGCCATCCTTTCCCATGTGCTTAGGTGTGTAAGAATGAATTATTTTTAATTAAAAAGAAAGAATTTTAAGATCTGCAGATAATACTATACTAATATTTTATCTGCTTAAAACTGACATGGTATAAATAATATTACAGTTGATGTCCAAATCTTGGAATGATGTTTTTGGAAAGGAGCTGCTTTTGCTGTTGCAGCAAGAGGAAAATAAGAATGTGCTTAGAATGTACATGACAGCAGTACTGGTGGAAATTGGAATTTTGCTAAAAGCTACAAGGCCTGTATAGACTGTTGCATTAAAAATGCTTTTTTCTTCTTTTTCATTTAGAACTGTCCTCCACTCCCTTTTTAATTTCCAGGTGTATATTAACTTGCCTAATCAATCGTAGTACTTTGTGTGATGGAAAGTATTATATCACAGGAGCTGGGCAGAAATGGTCATGTGGGACCAGTAGAACAATAGTAAAAATTAAACCTGAAAATAAAAGCTGACAGGTGTGTAAAAATATTAGAGCTTTAATGATAAATTTAAAATAAATCTTCAAATGATTCTTCAACTAGATTGTTTGTATTTTCCATATCAAAATAAATTTTTTGAAAGCATTGTGAACTTCAGATAGTGTCTTAAAAACCTCCTGGGGATGTATCTAAGCTTTGAGTTGTTTACCATTTAAAATGTTTTAAACATGTCACTGTCCATTGTTTTTTTTACTCATAATATTAGTTGTATTAAGTAATTAAGGACTTGACAGTAAAGTTTTCTTTAGAAAAAAAGTCAGGGAACAGAGGCTTAGGCTTTACTATTCTGGCTTTGGTTTACATGAACTTCTTAGTCTAAAAAATCTGTACTGCCCATAAAGTAATTTTTCCAAGAGAAATTAGTAGCTTAGCCAAGTCTCTTGTTTTCCAAGAGGCCAGCTCTCATTTTCAGCCAACAATCTTTTTTCCATAAATTATTGGATGTCGCCTTTGAAAAAAATGCTTTTTATTTATATCAAACCTGAATTAGTACAATTCATCGAGCTTCTTGTTACCTTTGAAACTTCCCTTATGGTGAACCCTCAGGGTTGGCAGCTGCACATTAGTGCAAAAACTAAAGCTAATCTTTAATTAAACAAACATATGTACCTTTGTAATGTTTACATATCTTTTTGCATACTGTGACTTACAATGTGCAGATGTTGGAATTGAACAAGAAGAATAATATTTGCATATGCATACATTTCAGATTTGTGGTCTGAACTCAAGTACAGGTCTATGTATCACCAGCCCTTTCATGCTCAAATGAAAAGTTAATCAAGGAAAGCCCTGATATCCCATGTTTTGGAAACACAAGGTCTGTCTGGGCAATGCTGTCATTTATGCAAAATGAGCAGGAGAATGGGGTATGCCTTCCTCTTCCTATTCTGCTGATACTTTGGTAGGACTCACATGTAGGATTTCCCACTGAAGGAAGATGGAGCTCAATTATTGTTTTAAGTATCAAAACATTTAGATTTCACATTGCAAAGGGGAAAATTCATATACAGTTTCTTTGAGAAAGCTCATCAGTAATCAAGGAACAGGTACTGCAGAAAGCACCGCAAACAAGTTTTGGTTTTCTGGAGTCCTCTGAATGTCCACGGAAATTATGAGGAAATGTGTCACAGTATCCTATCAAAGGTGTCATAAAGACAGTTACTTCTCCAGCATGTTTCCTGTTGGGCATCTTCTTGCAAGGTGAATTTAACTTGAAATTTTTGGCAATGTAGATTTAACCTCTTCAATCTAAAGTTTCTCTAACACCAAGTCTAGTCTCCTGTACTTTCCCCAGCTCTGATATTGTTTCTTTTGGAAAGGGGTCACCCTAACAGCAGGTACTACTTTTCAGCATTCATGTCCTATGTATTAGGTTGTGTAGCTATTAATGCTGATGTATGAAATTGATTTTTGAAATATCATTAATACTGGTTAGCTTTTTTATTAAACTTGGGCCTTCAGGTAATGTGGTAGAAGTTTAGATTATTTATTTTCTCTTCCCTTCATTAACATTTGCTAAATCATGGTTATGGGAGAGTGGTTCTGTAAAAGAAGTCCTTAGGAAAGTAAAATCTTCTTTATAAGGAAGTGAAACAGATTTATGAAGTGTTTTGTTCTTTAATTGGCAGGAGTGGGAGGGCATATCCTAGACCTTTACTCACTCCTCATGTGATTCATACTGGTCAACATGCTTAATGTTTTTAGTATTTTATTCTTTGTAATGTAAGTATCAATAATCAAAATAGCTTAGAGTTAAAAAGTTTTACTTCCAGACACATTGCTTCCATATCTTGCTATGGTTCTGTGGAGTTTTGTTTAAATAAAAATGATGGAAGTTATTTCATATGTTCTTTCCTGCTAGTCTTTCTAGCACTCACAAACACGTAATACAGGATAAGCTGCATAGATACAGTACTGGTTGTGTCCTTTTGCACTTCCAGCTTTATGCAGGTGCAGGAGACTGCCACTGCACCACTGCTGGCTTTACACAGTTTACACAGAAACCGTATTTTTGTATTGGGAATCTTCAGTTAAAATTTCAATCTATGCTTTTCCATGAAAAGACACATCCAGTTTTTCATATTCTTGAAGATAACTTGCAATGGACATTCAAACATGTCTAGTTGCCTTTGTACTTTTCTTTTTCTTTGTCTGACTTTTTCTCTTTTTGGTTACCTGAGAAGTAATATTTTCATCGGCAGGAATAATTCACTAACAGAGTAGAAAACTGTGGAGGCTAAAGCTGTGACAAAATTCAGATACAAATTGTATCCTTATATGTGTACTAAAATATTATAATGTTTTGGTCTGAATGACAAGACAACAAATGGTGGCTGGGGTGCTGAGCATTGTGCTTCAGGTTTTGAGACAGTGAGTGTTAGTCACTAGGAGGAAAGTTAATGTGTCAGACAGATTATTTCATGTTTTCTTAGAGCACCTTTCTTTTTACACCTTCATTTGAATCATCTGGTTTTGGCCACAGGTACAGGAAGAAAAAATAAGTGGATATTGGACTATACCCATCACTGGAATTGTTAATGTTTCTAATTCTTGTGGCAGGCTCCCTGCCAAGTAGCCTTTTATAAATTACAGGTAAATTAGAATAGACTTACAATTTTTTAGAAAGAAACTAGTCAAAAAGGTCTCAAAGGACCATGCTAGCTGGATAGTCCCATTTGTGAATACCAAAGACACACTTATATGAAAAATAGAAATGCTGTAGTATAGTTAAATTTAGAAGTTGAGGATGCTACTCCCAGAGCTATTTTTTAAATGTTCATGCCAATAAAAAATTACTTCTTACAAAATTTAATTATAATGACAATTTGAATTGTTGACAAGGATGTAATTCTTCAAGTCATGGTGCATATTGAATATAATTTTCTGTAGTTAAAAAAAAATTGTAACACGCATGTGCTGGAAACTGCTTTCTTTCTCCAAAGCAGTTAGCTTTTCCAGGGAACAAATTATTCTTATTTTAACGTATGTTCTAACATATGTTCTTTCTGGCAAAATTATTCTGGCAGCAATACTGGAAAAGGAAGAAACACCTAACAATAAGACAAGAGAACCAGCATGGAAAAGATGACTGATTCATAAACCCAGGTTTTTTAAGGTCACATGAATTGTTATACAGCTAGACTATATTATTATAAAATAGACCATAGAATCCCACATGGTAATTTCTGAATCAAATCCACAGCTTCATTTGAAACTAAAAAGTACCTTCAGAATGGTTTCTAGTTTTAGTGTGTTTGGTTCCCATAAGTAAAAATGTGCTATGTTATGAGAGACCTTTATATAAACAGCTCTACTTTACTATTAGCCCAGATGTTTCTGTCTTCACACTGTAAAATGTTACATTTTCCTCTTAGGGTAGGAGACCAGACACTCTACATTTTTTACTTCCTTGTGGATAAACTGAGTGGATAAATATTTTTTAAATGGATACATTTTAATTGCAATATTATTTTAAAATATTAATATTTGCCAAAATCTGAAATTGTCCTTTTGATCTACGTAGTTTATCCAATTTTCCTGCATCCTATTTGAAATGCAGTTGCTGTAGCAGTGGAAATAACCATCCTTGCTGGTTATAGCATTCTTGCTGGTGCAGATAGCAGGTTACTTCCCTGTTTTTTGTGGAAGTGGTTGCTGCTGTGTTTCTGCTTCTGTAGCCCACAATTATATAAAGCACAAATTCTCTTAGGAGCTCAGGATCTCTATTTATGTGTCATTGTTCTGAAGTATCATTCAGGATCTCAGCCATGTGGGTTGGATTTATTTTTATTTGTAAAACTACATGAAAGTTTAATAGTAGCTTTATGTACTCTTGTACTGTTGAAGCTGCAGTAGTAAGGTTTTCAGATTCTCTCCTACAGACTTACACTGATGGAAATTGCTTTGTTATAGAACCTGAACATTGGGATTTATTAATTCTTTGTTTATTCAGGCATGAGTAGGCACTTACTCACTATAGGTTTCAATAGTGTGTGTTTCTTACTTAATAGGATATATTAAACAATGAGTGCATCGGTAGCACTCATTCTTGTATCCAACTAATTCATATTCTCTTGCATAAACACTTTGTAGTCTGTGTATGTTCTTTAGTCCTTCTTTCAAACATAACCCCATTATGAACATTCTGAACTGAACTTTGCATTGCTAGGGTTGACATACTATAAATATAATAACCTTCAGAAGGTAGCCCGATTTAGATAAAATTCACAACTCAAGTTTAAGTTCCAAGTTTAATCTTGACAGGTTGAATTCCAGACTTCTTAATATGGAAGATCTTTGATTTATTCCTTAGAGTATTCCGAATCAGCAGTCATTAAACAGAAAATTACATAATTTATATTTCTACTCCTACTGTAATTGCTTCATGTTATCCAAGGACTGGTTTTATAAAAAAGAGTACCTAGGAGAACAGATATTTTAAAAAAAAATACCGTCCAGCCGAACTACTTATTTTCTGAATAGGAATTCCAAAATGAGCCGGGATGTCAAGATTATCAGTTCTGGTGCATGCAAGCTCTGAAGACTTAGAGGAAATATAATAAATCATTATTTGATTTCATTATAGTGGGCATTCCCCCATGAAGAACTGGACTCCATTTGGGCACATGCATGACTATCCATCCTGCTAAAGTTTTGCAGAGGAACTGCATGTTTAGTAGCCCTCCAGGATTAGATCCATGCCTGCCTGGGCTGATGCAGAATACATTATCAGGAATAGGACAGGATTTTGTATTCCCATACTGATCCATGTGGATCCACCAATAGTCCTCCCTTGCACTACTGGAACCCTTCTTCAACTTCATGTTTTTGAGAATCTCATTAAAGAGTAGTCTAAACTCAGTTAATTCTCAGGGGTGACTCACTCTTTGACACGTTAAGTGCTCTGTTTAGTTCTGGGCTCCTCACTAACAGAAAGATACTGAGCTGTTGGAGTGATTGCAGAGATGGGCAGCCAAGCTGGTGAAGGGTTTGGAAAACAAGTCCTGCGAGGAGAGGCTTAGAGAATTGGGAATGTTTAGTTTGGAGAAGAATGAGAGAAGAGCTTATCACTCTCTACAGCTACCTGAAAAGAAGTTGCAAGGAGGTAAGTGCTGGCCTCTTTTCTCAAGTGAACAATGACAGGGCTGGAGGAAATGGTCTGAAGTTGCACCAGACTAGATCTGAAGAAGGATTTATTTACTGAGAGACTAGTGAGGCATTGGAACATACTGCCCAGGTGGGTGATGGAATCACCATCCATGGGAGTATTTTAAAGCCCTGTAGGTGAGGTACTTCCGGACACGATGATCTTAGAGATCTTTTCCAATCATGACAATTGTGTGTGATTCTGTGATTTATCATGATCATCATCATTTTCTGTGATGATGATATTTGATCTGACTGGAATCATCACTTAGGCAAAAATTCTGCAGTGTACAGGTTACAGTCAAACAAGAAGCTCTCTATATGTTACAGTAGACCATGGATTTCTTCAGAATCTACCTCTTATCAGTACTTCAGTCATTAATGGGAATATTAAATGGGTGGGCTGTTTTTAAATATTTGTATTACTTCCGTATTAGCGGTGTATATAACTTAGTTGACATTAGAGCAGTAGTAAAAACTTTTTTCCATGCATCTGAGGTTCAATACTTTCACTGTGTGACATAGAGAATGCTCTTATGTTCTACTAGGCAATAAATTATAATGCAGCTATTTGCTAGAAAGCAGAGTACTATCTCCCAAGAACGAATTAGTGTTGCCACTGAATTTAGTAGCCAAATTCCCATTTGTTTTCACCAGAGTCAGGATGTAATTCCATTTTTTTTTTTCCCCAGTTCTTAAATTCTGAGCAGTTCTGTTTTTCTTCTAATAGCAGGCTGGCCATTGCTGATGATTTGCCAGTTATTCACATTTTCCCCTTGGTGTATGTGACACCTGAGTAAACTTTTTAAGTAAGAAGTATACAGTCATGATCTATGATGGAGTATTTTTCTTACCCTTACCCTTTAACTTAAATTGAGACAAGGTTACAGTCAGTTACTGGAATTTAAATCTTTTAATGTTGGATTTAGTGTTTCAACTGTTTGTCATCCTCGTATGAGGCTACATCTTGGACTTAATTAAATTCAGACCAGTGTAAATCTGCTTGTCTTCCAGTATGATACAGCATTGTTGAAGAGCATGTGACATTATCTGTCTGTACTTGCGCAAAGCATTTGACACTGATCTTGTTTCTAAATTAGAGAGACATGGACTGCATGTATAGACCACTTAGTGTAAAAGGAACTGTCTGGATGGTAGCACTCGAAGAGTTGCAATCAACAGCTTGATGTTCAAGTGAAGATCAGTGACTGGCATTCCTCAGGGATTGGTTCTGGGATCAGTGCTGTTTAACATCTTTGTTGGTGTGATGGCCAGTGGAACTTAGTCCACCCTCTCCGTGTTTACTGATGACACCAAGATATTTGTGGTCATCATGGTGGAGGGAAGGGATTTCATCCAGAGAGACACTGACAGGCTTGAAAGATGAGCCCATGCAAACCACATAGAGTTCAACAAGGCCAAGGGCAAGGTCCTGCACATGAGGTGGGACAACCACCAATATCAATACAGGCTGGAGAATGAAGGCATTGAGAACATCCCTGAGGAGAAGCCCTTGGGGGGTGCCGATTAATGAGAAACTCAACATGAGTCAACTGTATACTGGGCTGCATCAAAAGAAGCACAGCCAGCAGGTCAAGAGAAATGATTCTGTCTCTCCGCTCTGCTCTTGTGAAACCCTACTGGAAGCACTCTATCCAGTTCTGGAGCCCCAACACAGCAAGGACATGTAGCTGTTGGAATGAATGCAGAGAAGTGCCACCTCTGCTATGAAAACAGGCTGAAAGAGTTGGTTTTGTTCAGCCTGAGAAAGAGAAGGCTCCAGGAAGACCCTATAGCAGTCCTCACATACCTGAAGGAAACATACCTATGGGAAAGCTGCAGAGGGAATTATCACAAGGGGTAGTGGTTTCAACTGAAAGAGGGTAGATTTAGGTTAGACATAGGGAAGAAATTCCTTTGTATGTGGCTGGTGAGTAACAGGCACAGGTTGCCCAGGAAGCTGTGGATACCCCCTCCCTGAAAGTGTTCAAGGCCAGGCTGCATGGGGCTTTGAGCAACCTGATCTAGTGGAATGTGTCCCTTCCCATGTAGAGGGCATGGATCTAGAAATCTTTAAGGTCCTTTCCAGTCAAAACCATTCTATGATTTTATCTTTGGATAAAAGTTCACTGTAACCTTTTTCTCATAGACAGAATTTTCTTTTTATGAAGTGTATATTTTACTAAACATGTTATTATTGTGGCTTCATGAAAAGAGAGGGAAGCTCAAAGGTGTAACCAAAGAATATTTTATTTATTTAAAATTATTAAAATTCACAGTATTTACCAAATATTTTAAATTTTTAATCTCCTCTGTTAGGCATCTTTGTTGTGGATACTTATGTACTTGCTTAACTTTATTCAGAATGAACAGCCCCATTGAAATTAACTGCTAATATGCATAAATAGCTGTGTGCAAAAGTCTTTCCCAGACTGATACCGGAAGGAACATTACCAAAGATAGGGAGCAAACCAGTTTATTTCTATTTGATCTATTTCTACTTATTCTACTTTAAGAACCTTGTGTCTTAGTGCAAAGAAAACTTAAAAAGTGGTCTCCCTTTGAATACCATTTTCTCTTTTCCAAAAAATGTCAACGCTATTTTTATCCTTTGAGCTGAATGTATGCCTTCTGGAAGGCATTGATTGTCCCATTTGCAGCTTGGTTGTGAGACCAGTTGTATACTAAAGTATGCGAAAAAAAGTGTGCATGAAAAAACTAATTGAGAAGTGTGTGGTAGAAGTGTGTGACCATCTGTCAGTATTGGAGTATGTTTTCAGTAAGGACAGAATAACGGGGAGAGTAGATGCACATCTACTTTTTGCACGGCTACTCCTTCCTCCTAAATTTTCCATGAGGATATGAAAGGTGGCTTAGAGCAATCATCTATTTCTCATTTGTTCCTAGGGAAGTTCAGTTTGTTTTGTCGCAAAGGGTCCAAAAATCTCTCTTTACACAGGTTAAACCATAATAAGTTAAGTATTTACAGGAATCTGTCAAGAGGTGTGTTTACATTTAGCATGCATGCTATATTCAGTATCTTCATTATAGCTTGAATAGGCTGTATTATCTCTTTGTTATTCTTCTGAAAATGGTAATTTACCAATTAGTCACCTGTAGGTAGCACTATAGGAGGAGTGTTCATTCTGTGACTTGCTGGTAGGGATAAATGTGTGAGCACATGTGTGTCTGCTGTGGTCTGTTATGAATCACTGTGAAGTAACTTAGAAACAAGAAAACCAGCTCCTAATCCTTGTTTGATTCATCTGATTTTTTCTTTTGCTTGTTTGCGTGTTTATTTTTAGAACTCTCACTTTTTATTGATTTTACTGTGTGCATTGTCGATGTACAGATCAGTTTTGGGTCCAGCCACCTTTTGTTACTTGGATCTCTCAGAAAGATGAACATTGAAAGATAAAATCATCTTGTGAAAATCATTACCTTCAGTGGAAGGTGTCATTCCACTTCTGTAAGCATTAAAAAAACTTAAATTTCCAGGTCCTCTTGGAATTTTATTAACATAGGTATATACTGGATTAAATAATTAATCCTTCTGTGGTTAATAATGCACTGTCTTGTCTAATACAGCGATCATTACTTTTTTCCAGATTACAGGACAGGCCCATGTTTCACACAAGTTAATAACCAGATGTGTCAGGGCCAGCTAACTGGAATTGTTTGCACAAAGGCCCTCTGTTGTGCAACTATTGGACGTGCATGGGGTCACCCCTGTGAAATGTGCCCTGCTCAGCCTCAGCCATGTCGTCGTGGCTTCATCCCTAATATTCGTACTGGAGCATGTCAAGGTAGGCATGTGTGGCTTAAATTGTATATGACTGTTGCACTGCTGATCTGCATCTTGAAAATCTTGCATCCATTTAAAACAAAATCTTTGTCTTTCTTGTGTATGTGAATCTTGCTTTTGATAAAATTTAGATACTCTTTGCTGCTTCCGGATTTTAGCTAGCGTACATATCGAACAAAACTCAAATGCCTAGAAAAAAATGCCAAATGAGGAACTAAAAAGGCAGAGCATGAAAAGGTCAGAGTGTCTATTGAGCACAGACATCAGGTACTACAATAGAGCGCCAATCAATTATGTTTCTGAAGCCCTTATACTTCATTCATTCTACTGAAAAATTCCATTTCTTTTTGAAGAGATTGGGAGTTATTACATGCATTGGTTTTTAAATCACATCATTTAGATATAGCATATAGTG
Source organism: Heliangelus exortis (assembly GCF_036169615.1). Taxonomy (NCBI): domain Eukaryota; kingdom Metazoa; phylum Chordata; class Aves; order Apodiformes; family Trochilidae; genus Heliangelus; species Heliangelus exortis. Next base: position 23,217,127 of record NC_092454.1, on the reverse strand, counting down.
AACCTTCTGGATGTTCTGTTTGGATTATTTATACTGGCTAAAAAACCACATGAGTAAGGAAGGAGTGCAGTCTTCTATGTTAAGATTCATAAGACGTTTGAGAAATGGTAAATCCTTCTTGTCTTATCCAGTATCTCTTTCTGTGATGTTAAGAGACTTGCTGCTCATGCTTTTCCTTGTTATTGCAATCCATCTAACCTGAAACATACCTGTCTGTTCTGCTGCAGCTACTTGGCTAAATTTTTTAATAAACTCCATAAAGAATGCAGTAAGAGAGGATTCTAGAACTCCCAAAGGAGAATGTACTACTTTTCTGTTACAGGGTGGTGTACATGGTCAGTTTGCAGGCCTTGTTGTCTTACACCCTTCCCAAGAAGCAATGGAAGACAAGTTTGTGCTGCAGTCAAACCTTACACCTCTATTTAGCCCTTGAAGGAGTAAGGCTCAGAGCGTGAGTTTGTTGTTGCATTGCTGAGTATGCATTCTGCACCTTGATTTGAGATAGAAGGCATCTATCACCAGTCTACTTTATAGCATCATCTTGGCGGTGGCTTGTGATTATGTGTTCACCAATATGAAGGTAGTGCTGGCTCTGTTGCGTAGGTGTTCTGGTTGGATGAGGGTATCTCCAATGATAGTCTTAATGTTGATATCTGGAATAAACCCAGCCACCCATCCCATAACAGATTTCAACCATCGACCTACACTCTTTTTTTTCATGTCTTTCCAAGCAACCCAGTAGTTACACCTCGTTAAGGAGTGCAACATCTGAGGCATTCATCTGCTAGGGCAAATAAGAATGGTACCTATGGTGTTGACAGCTGGATGGTAGCCTGCTTCCTAGGTTTCATTTTTTCACCAATTAAAGTTGAGATAGGCCTAAAAATTACAAAAATTTCAAAACTCTACAGGAACCCATACTGACCTGATCACTGGGGGCAAATCTCTCCACTCCCTGCAATAAGTCAATTAATACCACCCAGTATTCCCACTGTGCTAGCAACCAGGCCTCAGCAGGGTACAAGGACTGCATACCATATCAATGAACCAACTTGCACTCTTCTGAGTTGTGTCTTGATCCATGAGGTTCCTGCAGAAGAGAAAATGGTCCTTGTGGGGAAAGGCTGGGGGTACCCCCAGAAATGACTTATGTGGAATTTTCAGGGTCATTCTGTCAGGAGTCTGAATATGCCAGAAGCTACTGTGTGTGCTCAAAAGCAGTCCTTGTTTAAGCCCTTTGGTGGAGTGGTTAAAAGATACTACTTTCCAATCTGTGGGTCCCAAGGCACTTCTAGGAGAGTCAACAGGTTCAGTAAGGGCTGTGCATTGGAAAGGCCTTGCCAATTGGCTGCTCATGTGTGACCTAGTGGAAATATGTTTTAGGCAGGACTGCCCACAGACAAATACCCCTATCAGGCTTGTGGAGCCATAGTGCTTGTTTTAGGTCAGGAAGAAAAGCAACTTTAACTCTGCAATGTGTCTTCATCAAGAAGGTGCCTATGCAGGCAGTGGGCACACCAAGAGTTTGGCTGCCCACTCCTTGACCACGAACACATGCACAGGGAGAGATACTCTGAGTTGCCATTAAGGTGGAGGAAAACCAAGAAATTCGGGGTCTGATGTCAGTCAAACCTTTTACAGGGTATCTGTTAGGACCCAGGCCAGTAATTACATGTGGACCCCCTTGGTGTCCCACTCTAGAAGTTTCATCTGCTGCACCAGGGACAGCAGAAAGGATACGGGTGCTACTAGTTTCCTGCCAGCAGGGTGGTAGCATGATCAATGGCATTTAGAGCCTCCCTCACTTGTATTTCATGTTTGGGCTGGTGGACAAGCAGTCTGCATCCTTGCTGTGCTGGCTGGCTTCATGGTCAGTTTCGACCATGACCCTCATCTCTGGGAGCACAATTATGAGGGTTCAGTGCTGGGCTCATAATTAAAAAAAATTACAGACGCTCTCTTTTAACCCCTTTCCCCTCCCCTGTGAAGAAAGAAAGGAGAGTAAGAGAGAGACTTATGGGTTGGAAACTGAACTTCACAGCTTTAATGAAACAGTAGTGATGAAAAGGAAGATAATGAAATATTAGAAATACATACAAATGCCCTACCACACTCCCTTCAAATAGTGCTTGTGTCATCACTGTACCTTCAAGGCAGGCCCTGGGAAAATCCCAAATAGGGCTCCTGAATTCAGCAGCAGATTGGAGCTGGATGCAGGAATGAACAGTTTCAGGGATGCAGGGATTGGGATCAAAGGCAGATGGACAGAGTCCTCTTCGAATCCAGCCATGGACAAAGAGAGCTTGACCCTCACGATCCCTCAGATTTATACTGAGTATCATGCGTATGGGATGGAATACTTCTTTTGGTAAGTTTTGGTCACCTGTGTGCTCTGCTTCTCCCCAAAGGAGGGTCACAGATGTCACCCCTTTCCTTCCTTTTGATTCTGGAGCATGGTGTTTTGCAGAGCCAAGCAGCAGCCTTGCTTCTGCATACCATTCTCCAGCAGTAACTATAAACATTGAGCATTATCAGTCCTAGAAGCAGAGGTTGACTGAAAAACGTGCTGTTAATTTCAACAAGTGCAGCTAGAAGTGATTTTTCTGAAAAGCAAAATTACAAGAAAGAAAATGGGTTCCATCCTGTCTCAAACCAGAACAATGGAGCAGCTAATCCTGGAAGTCACTTGCAGATACACTAAGGATGAGCAAATCATAAGGAGTAGCCAGCATGACTTCACCTCCTAGCAGGTTGAGGTGGTGGTGATCCTTCCTCTGTCCTCAGCACTGGGGAGGCCACACTTGAGCTTTGTTGTGTTCTGGTCTCCCCAGAACAAGAGGGATGGTCTCTAGAGAGAGTCGAACAAAGGGCCATGAAGATGCTGAAGAGACTGGAGCATCTCTTTCTCTGAGGTAATAATAAATGAGCTGCCACTTTCTCACCTGCCAAAGAGGAAGCTCAAGGGGATCTCATCAGCAAATCCATTTACCTGAACAGAGGGTGTAAAGATGACAGAGACAAGATCTTTTTAAGCGGTGCTCAGTGGCAGGAAAAGAGATAATGGGTACAAAGTGAAACACAGGAAAATCCTTCTCAACATTAGGAAGCATTTTCTACTGTGAGCTTAGCCAAGCGCTGGCACAGATTGTCCAGAAATGTTATGGTGTTTCCATCTCTGGAGACACTTAAAAACCATCTGGACATGATCCTTGGCAACCTGCTCTAGTTGTCCCTAGCAGGGTGGTTGGACAAGATGACCTCCAGAGGTCCTTTCTAACCTCAGCCTCTCTGATTTCATGGAAAATTTTCTGGTTCAGGCAGCTTCAGTTGCTTGTGTTGGTATAAAGTATTTCAGAAATGTTAGTCTTTTACCTCTTCAAAAGAGGATAGGTAATATCCTCCTTTTTTCACAATTATATCTCTGCTCCTGCTCTTTCAGTTTTCTGCTCTTTCCTGCAGCCCCATGTAGTGCAGCATTACTCTTTGTGCTGCTTTCCCTTATGCTGCATCACAATTCAATGGCTTTAAATTGCACTAATCTGACAATCAGTTGTTTGACTTTATTTCTACTTCAGCTCTCCTCCATGGGAATACTTGGTAAGAATCCTCTATGAACAGCAGTTGAAAAATTGAGAGAAAATCAAGTTGAAAGATTCTTATTTCTTGGAAATGAAAACTTCATGAAACATCCCATTGGATTTTTCTTTCAGTTTTCATTCTCACAGTGGCAGGCTTGACTTGGAACTACAACTGCTCAAATTCACTTATGTGGAACTCATCACAGCATTATCTTAGCGGAAATCATCTATTTTGTTTAAAATACTTAGATTATATGTACGCCACAATAAATGCCTTTATTTTTCTTCATTTCTGATATGTTCCTTTCTGTTTTTTTATGTTTACACTGTTTTCTGTTTTTTTATGTTTACACTGTTTGCACTTTTCCTTATATGTCTGAAGGAGATGTCTGTCTACATATGACAGCTTGTGTTTTGCTCTTCATCTTGAAGTGATTAGTATGTTTTAGACATTCCTTTCATAACAATGTCATAAGCAGAAACAGCATACTGAAGGCATGCACAGTGGTTACAGTCTCCAAGTAAAACTTCTTTGATATTTCCTAAGGAGGCTTCCATTCATGAAATAGAAAGGCCAGGTTAGAGTGCATTCAATATTTTCTGTGAGGATTTTAGAAACTAATACAGGGATCTGGCTAATTCTTTTTAGTGCTTTTCTTTCTGCTGATGACATCAGATTTACAGAGACTTCTATTAACCTTTGTACACAGTGAAACTGTATCTTTGTCATACATTGATTAGATTAGAAGCACTGGGTACGTAGTTTGAGTGATTGGCATTCTCAACATCAATGCTAATTTCAGCAGATAGCCTAGTTTGGGTGATGATACAAACAAGTTGAAATAAGTAGAACTTGCAAGCCTTATTATTGGAAAATAGGTTGAATTTCAGTAAGTGTTAGATGTCAGAGAGTGACAAGATTTGACTGCTGAGTACGAAGCTCCTACTCTAGACAGACGTGCCTGTTTCAGTCTTGGTGTATCTTAGGTTGCTCTTTAGCACCTTTTCAGGATTAATTATGTTCTCTAGTATGCTTGTATGGTAGTATCTTTACTTCATTATTATCATGAACATTTAAGCTTACATGGAATCCAGTGCAACACACATGAAGGTCTGAGCCATGTTACTGCTGTTACTGATGTATCTTATATTGGTGCTGCAGTGGAGAAATGTGCTGGAGTTTGCTGTTGTTATTTTTGAGAATAGTCTCGGGTCTTTCTGTCTACCAGCAAAAGCCACAATGAGGTTTTGTATCTTAAGTCAAGTAATCTTTCTTTTTTTGTCTTTGTAGATGTTGATGAATGTCAGGCCATTCCTGGAGTCTGCCAAGGAGGAAACTGCATTAATACAGTAGGTTCCTATGAGTGCAAGTGTCCTGCTGGTCACAAACAGAATGAGTCAACTCAAAAATGTGATGGTAAGTGATGTTTTCTAAGAACATACCTGAAAACTAGTTAAGTAATGCACTACAGAGATTTAATACGACAGAAAAGGTTCTGAATGGTTGCAATGTCTGATCTGAATATATATACTGTTCAGATAGGAAAATCTAAACATTCACATCTGAACATACTGTGCTTTTATTTTCTTCTTCACAGCCTTTTCTGTTTGATGATCGCGTTTGCATTAGATTTTTTTTTGTCTGATGTGAGTAAAGACAGTGTTTATCCTGTTTCAGAATTTAGAACAATTGAAAAAGAGTACAGCTGTGAGCTGCATATAACTGCAGTTGGGTTACCAAGATTTTTTTGCTTTCTCAAAAATGTCCAAAATATTCCAGTAGGTATTTTCGCCCTACTGACTATCACTTGAAAAGCAAATGTGGCAGTTTTGGTAATGGAAGTCAGAAATTACTGCTGTCTAGAGTTTGTATACTACTAAGGAGAAACAAGAGTTGATATATGTGTCTGTATATGTGCATGTGTTTATCTACACAAACGTGTACAAGAATGTTTGGTTAGGTATCCTGAAACACCAGGACCCTTGCTGAGACACTGGGAAAAAGAATCTCTCCGTACCTTGAAGACAAGGGAACAGTAGAAGAGTTGTAGAGCTATACAACAGTATGGCACCATTTCCACATCCTTTTGCAGGATTGAGGGAGAAACCAGAAGCCAACAAGAGGAATTGCACAAAAGAAGATAAGTGGAAGGGAAATTCATAATTGGAGCCACCTTTCTTGGGAGAATTAAGTCCAAGGCATATCGTCTACCCAGTGCTGCATAGCAACCTTAGAGGAATTGGGCTAAGCAGGAAGTGGGCAGTACCTCCAAGTAAAATCTTCTTACTTTTGTGGGAGGCAGGATGGGAATGTAATCACAGGCAAGAGGTAGTGGGATTTTTCCTGCCATGGACATGAACAGGATGGGTAGGACACAAGAGATTTGTAAGTCCTCAATGAAGCAACAGCATATACGAAGGTGAAATGTAATCAGAAAAAAAAAGCAGCATGCTTCCTTCACAAGAGTTCTCCTTTGGGCTTGCTCACATTGGTAAAAGTGGAGTGGAAGTAACTGAGATTATGTGTCCACCACTTCTGCTGGTTTTAGAGAAGGATGTCATGGTTATCAGCTTGTAACCCTTTATTTTGCTTCTTTCTCTTCTTTTTCTGAGGTGGAAATAAACTCTATGGATGAAGTATCTGAATCATTCATTGCTCACTGCAAAATAACCAGCTCCTGTTGGAATTACATGCCACTTGATCACTGGCTCCTAATATTTTCCTTTTTATTCCCTTGTTAATTAGTAGAGGTTAGGGATACAGGGGCATTAGTAATAGATGAATCAGAACCCAAAGTATGAAAATGTATATTAATAATCCAATGTTACTTCCTTTATTCTGATAATGGGCTCTAATAATTTAGAAAGGAAAAGTAATTGACATATATCATTAATAATTACATGCAGCTTTGTTTACGACTCTTTTATGTAATAATGTCAGGCAGTAATAAAATATCAGGTGAGAGATGGTGCTGCACTGGTGCAGATGTAAAATTTGCACACCAGAGCTAAATTATATCCTACCAGCTCATGATACAAGCACAGTGAATTTGACAGTGACTTGTACCCAATTTAAATCTGACATATACTTGACGCAATTAATTTGTTACCAATTGCAAGACATTTCATTGGAAGGCTTTTATTCAAACTGTTACTCTTTGAATTACATCTATTAATGTTGACTGGAGTCTCAACTTGAGACTTTATAGAACTCTTTGTAGGATTAAATGTAGTGTTTAATGTTACTTTTCTGTTTCTTTGATTATACAGTTACTTGTCCTTGTTCAGTAGAAGTGGATTTGGTTTTTTGATTTTCTCAATCCATGAGATGTGTGTAGCATGGTACAGGGCAGTAGTACTTTTGCCCAAGCCAGCTGCTGAGGTGTTAATCCTGATAAAAGACATTTCATCAAAGCACAGGGAGCATTTGGATTATCATTATTCCTCTTTCATCTCAGTAAATGAAGTCCTTGTTCTAATGTCTGTAATTTGCCTGTGGCAGTGCTCATGCTTTATTCCTGTTAACCCTAGAAGAGCTCCATGTGAAAGGGAGCTGATACCTCCTTGCTGGCAAGGATGCAGTTAACATACATCAAATAGATGTTTTCATAGACATCAAAAAATTGCAGTTCATTTTTGTATGTTCCGTTTCTACCTGGCATCTACATCCTAGCTTTGATACCAAAAGAGAACTTGCTCAGTTTCCTTCCTTCCTAAAACAGTATTTAAAGCATTTATTGCATTCTGCTTCTTTAACCTACCTAAAGCTCTGATTTAATTGTTAAAGATGTTATTCAACAGCTCGCCCTTATGGTATTCTCAGGGGAAGGTGGATGTATTGTTAACACCCATCTGCTTAAAAATCTGTGGTGCTATGTATAATAGAAGCGAAACATCATGTGCAGTCTGAAATATTTGATGTTATTTCGTAGTTCAGTAATCAATGGGTTTTCATTTTCCAATTTGTTGGCAGCTTATGGCAGAACAGGTCATGTGCTCTAGATTTGTTTCTTCTAAGCCCCTGCCACTTCTGTCTGTGACAAAAGTTAGGTGCTAATTAGTCCCTAGTCACAGCTACCCCACTAGCTTCCTTAGCCACATAGTTCCTCAGAGGGAATTATGGAGAGAACAGCAAGCAGTGCCCACTTTGTACCATTTTTTCTGGGAGAAAAACCATAAGGAACAACCTATTGCTTGTCCATTTCCCCATGGTTCAGAGCCAAGGTAGCAATGCCAAAATTATACCAGTGGAAGACCATGCTTAGATTACTTCATGAGTGGAACAGAGAATGAAAGCCAAGCCATAGTCTTATTGAGGATTTTGTTTTTTAATAAAGGCTTTGAGAGTTCATAATGTCTCAGTATGAGATTTATAGGATAAAACTTTAGGCAGTCCTCCAAAGAATTACACTTTCAATTACTGCGATTGGTAATTCAAGTGAAGTTACCTTGTTGACATGTATGGAGTGGGCCATTTGGAAGTATACAAAGAACTGATCTATGAGTTAGAACCTGAGTTCAGATAAATTATTTAATAGAAATTACATTGTTTTAATGAAGTTTTTTATTTAAAACATTATATAGAAGTAATGTGGAGTGTGAAGTGCATGTATTTGGTTTATCAGATTTGTTTTGAGCCTCAGATTACAGTTTACTGATACTGATCCTTCAGAAAACAGTTGTATATCAGTAAAGAGGGCTTAAGGATTTCCAAAGCAAATAAGAACAACTTGCATGTATTACTGTGTGTGTGTACCATCATATGTAGAACTGTAACTAGTTAGTTTAAGATACTTGGGAAAATATGACCTTTAAAATTAATCCAGCTCAGGGATCAACATTAATGTAGTTAAATATAGTTATGACACCCTTTACAGTACTCTGAGGTAGGATGCCTCTGATGCTCTTCTGTAAAGATATGTTGCTGTGCTGTTGCCATCAAAGGACTAAGACTATATGACATAGGCTAACTCATTTTAAAACAAAACAAAATCTGAAACCAAGATGCAAAAATTTTTTAAAAGAAACAATTGTATTTCTGGTTTTTTCTTCTTTAATGTATAATTTCATTGTACTGCGTGTTATTAAGATTTGATACTACTAGGTATTACTGTAGACTATAACTATTTTCAGGGAACCCTTTTCTGGAACTTAGCAGTTGACAGGCCCTTTTCTGGTCAGTTATTCAGAAAATCCTGCTTACTGTAGTAGTAAAAGTCATGAATTCTGGATGACAGATAGCTAGGCTGGATTTTTCTTGGCAGAAGCTCACCTATTAATGCTCATACCTGCAAAGTTTATGCAACACCTTAAACTGTCTCTCATAGCAAGACTGGCTTTCTCATCTTGTGTGCAATGTTGGAACCACAGCTGTTCACAGTCTTTTCCACCCTTAGGACAGCATCCCCTCTTACTGTCTTTGGAGCATTTTCCCTAGGACCATTAATTTATGTATTTTGGTGGGGGGAAAGGAGTTGAGTAACTTTTTAAATCAGCCATCCTAAAAATGGCTCTTCCTGGAGTAAAGTGCCAGAATTTCTAGTCAGAGGTGACAGATCTTGTTGAAATAATTGCACATGCAAGAACTAGGGAGGGGGAAGGAGAGAGAGATTTAGCTCAAAAACAAGTGAAACAGAAACCCCACTGACTTGCTACTGCTCCAGTAAGCAGTAAAATTATTCTTCCACAAGGTTTCTCTATGTTATTTTGGTTAAAAAGTGCTTTTCTCTCCACATATAGTGGCCTATGGAATTCCTTCACTTTGGTCACTGCCCTGATTTCAAGAAGGTACTTCTTCCCTTCACAGTTCCCTGTCATTTTTGGATAAGTGCCCTATACAGCATTAAACTTCAGTTCATGTAGCCAGGTGAGAAGGATGGTCTGCATCCTGCAGCTTTGTAGAAGGGGCTTACTACTTCATTCCTGTGTCTTGTACTTGACAGCACTCCAAAATCCAATTACACATTACCTCAGTGGGCTTTGTACTTTTATTACCAACTGGTGTGGAATTTTGTTTCCTTTGGTAGAAGATCCAGTGTTGTGTTCTTATAATTAAGGCTACTGCCATTAAAGTAGCAGGTGCCAAACAGAGTGAAAATGAGGGGGGAAACTTCCAGTTTCATGTACCAGATTCATTTTTATAAATTTTTATAGATTCATTTTTCTTTAAATTTTTTTTCTTATGTATAGTAGCTGGTGTTATTCCTCCCCCGTGCTAACAAAAAAAAAAAAAAAAAGAAAAAAAGGAAATAAATGCTATGAAACCTACAAGATTTGAGACCCAGTCTCTAAGAGAGTGACTGAATGAAAAATTTTGAAAATGCTATGTAGCTAGTTCCTAACAGAGGGCTTCTTAAATTTAACTTGCCTGTGTATAACTGGTGGCAGTTGCCACCAGCTTGGTGCTGTCTCATTTATGTATACAGCATTTGCATCTCTAGTGAATTGTTTTACTAGGCTGGTAATATCAAATTTGGGGTGCCTCTGAACTTCAGAATTAGGCTTTAAATTTATTTTTTATTTTTTGAGTGATGAAAAAAAGGTAGTATAGTATTTCCTTGAGATCAAAGGTGTGCTTCAAGAGATGGTAAAATAAGGGGTTTTTCTTGCATGAGCATTCAATGACTGTGCCATTGGGAAGGTGTCACTTTACAGAAAAAGTAGACTCTTCTTGCAGTGTCCTAATTTCATCAGATTTTCTTGCCTATCAGACATGATTTTTCAGACTATATTTCTATTAATGTTTAAAAGACTTAAGGGTTGTGAAAGACCTGTACTGTAGTGCATGAAAGATCTCAAGAAGGCTTACAGACGGTTCTGGTTCTGTTTTGATTTACACACATGGTTTCATTTTTTTTGGATTAAATCAGATGCTAAGCAGTTCACCACATTTTAAATATATACTGTCTTTAATATAGTAAATTAATGCAAGATTTCAGAGATTTCCTGGGGAATTACTTGGTTTTGATTTATGCCACCATTTAGAAATCTGGAGTCTCTGCAGTGGGTAACTATGAAATCTTCAGGGAAAGCATTATTTCATAGAAGTACTTTGATTTAGCAAAAGCAATTTTGCTACATACTTGAGCAGTTGTCTTAAAGGTGAGGGACAGTTGTCATAATTTTGTAACTTTTAAAAAAAAATTTAAAATTTTTGCATCCTCTGAAATGCTTAAATAAACTTACTAAAAGAAAAAGTGTTCGCTTCCTTAGGTTCTGCTTTGTAGCATAAAACAGCAAATGCTGCAGGATACTTACATGTATAGACTGGTTAGGAAGTTTGAAGTTATATTACCTGTCATATAAATTTTCTTTTCTACAATGACCTTCTGGATGACATGCCAGTGGGGTAGGGATTGCTTTATTCAGACCTTCACTTTACATAGAAGTTTTCACCTTTTCATTGGCCTTGGGGCAAAACTTTATTTTCCTTTTCAGTACTTGATTTTATCCAAAGGGAGTTCCAAATCTTTGGATGCCCCCACAGTGAGGAGTTACCTTTTTAATACAGCCCTTGTGCACACCAGATCTTTTTGACACTCTTTCGAGTTTTCAGTGTGGAGAATGTAGCAAAGGTGAAAGCAAAGTATTAATCAGATAAAACCTCCCTAAGGAAGAACACCTGCTAAAGTTTATTTCTCAAGTAGTCATTCATCTCAAGAGAATTTCTGGAGTGAGAGGTCTAACAAAGATAGGTTGGTGTAAAAGTGCAAGTGATGGTCTGTGGGGTCCCAGGGTTTCTTACAAGGAATATGAAGACCCTCATAGTGTTGTAACAAGACAATTTCTGTCACATACTCTTTCTGATATTTCTTCTGCATTATTTGACATGATACAGTCTGGCTTTAATGGTCTGAAGTTTTTGATTTGGTTTTTGTTTTGCAGTATGAGAGGCAATTTTAATTAATACTGCATTCAGATTTTTGCAAACAAATTAAGCCAAAGCCTTGTACCTATGATTATATTTAGTATCAAGCCATGCAAAATGTGTGGTACTATATCATCCCAACTGGAAACATCCCACTAGCTCATTGTGAGCTAGTTAGAAAGTTGTCCCACGCTTTCCCAGGTTTTCTCAAAATGCCTTCTATGTTAGACCTGGGCCACATTCATTGAAAGCCACTTGAAAAGCTAATGTGCAGAGGTCATTTAAAAGCACAATTAGTTTACTAAAATGACCCTAAAAATATTCATATGTCTAAAGACTGACACAGTTCTATCATGAAGTAGTTAAAGTGGCTCATTTGTATAAATTGTATAAATGGTCACAACATAGTCTTTACTCTCATGCTCTTATTTCCACTGTATTTCTTCTTTTCCCACCTTCTTGGTTGTGCTTCACATCTCTAACAATATAGATGGAGTACTTTTTTCCTCATAGCCTCATCTCCTCATTTTGCTTCCATTTTGTTATGGAACAGCACACAGTGCACTCAGTCCTGATGCTTAGGTACCCTAGCAGCTCTTTGTTACATACAGCAGGTCATCCATCAGCCTGATGACTACTCACTTCATGCGTATTTACATACATGTTTAAATTTAAGTGTTCTGATAAGAGCACTTTTTGGCAAGCAGAAACATTTTAGTGTACTAAGAATATCTGAAAAAAAAGTTAAAAAAGCAACATTTGGTCGCATTTCAAGAGCTTGGCCAAAATTCTTCCTTACAGTTGGTGTATTAGAAGGCCAGAAAGCAATCACATCTGGCAATATTTCTGTTGTCACACATAACCAGAGCTGTCATGCTTGGCTGCTGTATCATCCATCCTTCAGCTTAAAGACAGAACAAGTATTTTGGTGTTATAGGTCTTGAATGCTTCCTAGAGATGGCACCTGCTATGTGTCACTTAGAAGAAATCCCAGACTGCTCTCACATACTGTTATTTGAAGTGGTGAACTGGTTGAATGTATGAGGAAAGCTTCCATTAGATGGCAAACAAAATTAATTGCAGTTCTTACATGAGATATCTAATTTTTGATAGTAGGTTTTTTATATACTTGTATCTAGTTTCTACTTGTATTGTTTTGTATCTTTTTTATCATCTGCATTTCTTGTTAGCTTGATCAGACTTCAATATTGCATTGTTGGATTAATGCAAAACTAGTGTCACTACAGATATATGATCTGCAGTAAACCAACTGGGATGTGTTGGTACTGGTCATCTGAGTATTATTGAGTATGTTTGGGGGTATTTTTGGGTTGTTGTTGAGAATTCATATTACTGGTTTTGGTTTTCTTTTAAAATTACCTTCCAGATCAGAGGGCAAGTACATGTTTCTCCAACATAGTGAATGGACGCTGTGCTCAGGAGCTTCCTGGTAGGTTCAGCAAAAGGAAGTGCTGCTGTGAGTCTGGGCGGTGCTGGGCCATCGGGTCTGTCCCAGAGATGTGTCCTGTTAGAGGATCTGGTGAGTGGCTTGCTGATGTTGATTTCTTTTCTCCTTCACTATCTGTTCTAGTTAGAATGGAGGTCATGGAATGTTCTAAACAGCTTTAAAATATAGGATAAATGGAAAAAGAAAGTAATGAATTACATTATTATTCATTCTAGTGTTTTTAATGCTTATGTTACCATCTGTGAACCATTTTTTTTTTCTGGTCCATGATTGTTTAGGACTCATTTCTTTAACATCCTTTTGTTGACTTTGGAAATAGTTCTTGGGAAGTGGGAAAGATTTTGTGGTCAAGCTCAAAGAGGAAATGACTCTGACGGTCCATAGTTCACTTTGATTTAAAGCAACAGCTGCTGTCTTATTCCATTAAGTTTTGGAACTAGAACTAGAACTTTGAACTAGAAATACATAAGTATTTAATTTATTCTTTCAACTCTGCTCACAGAACTATAGTCCACATCCCTAGTGAAAAATATTTCCGGTGTATCTAGATGAAGACCTCTGAGTAACCAGGGAGTTACAGTGATGTTGGCAACACTTCAGCAAAAAGGTTTTAACAAATACTTGTAAATAACAGCATTTCCTTTTATTATTTTAATATCTTTCCTTAAGTACACCAGTCACAATCATGGGCTGTGCCTGAGATTAGGAGTAGGAGAGGGAAAACGTAACATCAAAGAAATGAGGAGCTGGTGTTCTGTTTTTTGTAGCATACAAAAGATATGTATCATCCTTATAAGCTGACTCTGAAGGACTGATTTACTTCATGCTTCTCTGCATTTCTATTTAATAGATGAACACAGCAGACTTTGTATGGATGGTGCTTCTGCTGGAGGTGGTTCCAGAGGTGTTGGGACAGGAAGAAACATGTTCCTTCCTGGTGGTAATGGTAATGGCTATGGCCCAGGAAGAGCAGGATTTATTCCCATCCATGGAAGCAATAGTTTCTCCGCAGGTCTAGGCGGAACAGGGGTAAGGACAGGGAGTCAACAAGTTCCCACTGGAAATGGCCCAATAATTACAGGGCTAAGTAAGTACCTGCATTGTTGTGACTAGTTTCTCTCTTCCTTTTTTATTCCTCTCATTTTTTCCTTTCTTTTCTGCTTATTTTTTGCTCTTGAAATGACATGCTGTTCTTAGCACATAAAAATGCCTTGGTATTCAAGCACATTTGAAAGACCAGATCACATATTAGGGAGCTCAGAGGACCATTTTTTTAAGAAGAGTTCGGAGGTAGAAGCTTTTTTCTTCCTTTCAGTTTGATCCTGTGCTCTCCCTGCTCATGTGTCTTCTTCAGCACTAATAAAACTCCAGATTTCTAAGTGTTTTCAACAAAACCATCAGGGTTTAAAAGAAATTGTTCTCTTTCATGTAAAGCTTACCTGTTCTGCAAAAACACTGCCTTGACTGAAAGCCCAAAATGAATAATATTTAGAGGGAAGTCTCAAATATGTAAAGTCATTTATAACCTGTGTAAGCACATATCTAGGATCAGAACCATGAAGATAATAAAAGGCAAGGACTATTCTTAAGTGCACCAAAAATAGTAAACCTATAGGAACAGACTGCTTTCATCCAGATTGTGGTTTATTCATGAGACCACTGACAGTCTCATCAGGCTCTATACATAAATAGCAAATCATAATTAAGAATGTTTGTCTATTGTGTTTTTTGTTTCTGAGAGCTATGTGTTTCTTTTAGTTTACTGTTCTGTCAACTGATAGGGCTTGGAAAAAATATTCAATTTGATGGATGTATGTCTGCACCTGTAACATACGTCCTGAAGCAAAGTGTAACCTTCATATTTATTTGTACTTGAAAATATGAATATTTTTCTCATATTCTATTTTTTTATTAGCTGTACTCAATCAGACAATAGACATCTGTAAGCACGATCCCAACCTTTGCTTAAATGGACGTTGTATACCAACCCTGTCTAGTTACCGATGTGAGTGCAACATGGGTTATAAACAGGATGCAAACAGGGATTGTTTTGGTAAGTCCACACCTCTAGAATCCATCAATCCCTTTTAAAATTCTAGTATTTTTCTACTTTAGTTATGTGGTTTTTTTTAAAAAAAGCATATTCTTTTTCCTCCACATGCATATTAATTTTAATGATAGTGTTTTTATAAAAGAGAATCATCATGGTATTACTTACACTCATATAATCTAAGTCTTTGCAATAGTTATGTTTCCTTAAAAAGCCCATAGATCTTTAATTGCGTATACTGGTATTGAGTATTCTCCAGTACTTGATGTGCATTGCAGATTTTTGTCTTCTGTCTTCACATTCAAGAAAGTAAGTTCTGTTCCATGTTCTGGTTTTCTGTGCTCACATGGCTCCATTTTTGCTACACTAATCAGTGCTGTATTATCTCAAGATAGCAAAGGGCAGAATTTATGTTTTACATACGATGACAGCCATGACAGGATGAATGACAATTTGAAAGGTATCAAATAATTTAAAAATTGCATTACTTAATTTTTGGTTTTATTTGCACTTGATGTGAAAACATGGAATGCTAACTTTTTAACAAGACCTGAATTTGGGATTCTGCTCTTTTATTTAATTACTGTGGACTTCACTTGTGCAGTGTCAAAGGATCTTGAGGTATTTCAGGGAAAATACAAAATTTTTGTTCTTGTGGGTTAGTTGTGTGTTTTGGTAAACTCAGAGAGTCCTAAGTATGAAGTTCTGGTTATATTTCTGGTTGATTGTTTGCTTTGTGTTTTTTTATAAAGAGATTTGAGATCTCTAAATCTAATACAAGAACTTGTTAGTTCTCACTGAAACTGCATTTAGAATCAATTTATTCTGTGCTTGTTGAATAGAGGGAATCATAAGAAAAATGGGGTGGAGAAAATTGCAGCTACATGAATCCAAAGAAAAAATCCTTTAATCCAAGACTACAGTTCATGGTATTTAAGTGAGAATGGTACAGGCAGATTTTGACATGTATGCAACAGTGTGGGTCACAACCAGAAACTGAGCTGAGATCAGAACAATTTTCAGTTGGAAATTCTTTCACCTCCACTGTATTACAAACTGACTATCAGAACCTGCCTGGATTGACAAACTGTCTTCTGGAAAAGTGGAATATGACAATTATTGAATAATGCTTTTCCTTTGATGTCCGTGTTTCTTACCATGCTTAAGCTCTCTGTTTTCCTTTCTGAAATCCAGTTGATATACAGCACCTGAAAGTTTGTGAGATAGATAGATAGATAGGCCATCCTCTTGCACCAGAGAGATTGGCTATAGCTGTTTCATTCCTGACAACTGTACACCCTCTTCTTGAGAAATGTCGGTTGATGGAGATTCCACCACTTCCCCAAGCAGTCACATTGCTCCCATAGTCAAACTTCCAGAAGTTTTCGAATGTCTAATCTAATTGAAACAATATTTTGCAAAAAATAGCAGCCCATTTTTTCTTACCCACAGTATGTAAGGAAAGCAGCACAGTATCTTTCTCTTTCACTTTGTGTGCCAAGTTGTCCTGCATGTCCTTTTTGGTCTGATTTCTGAATGGAAACTGAAGAGGCTTAGTCTCTTGCTGCATCCTTAAGCCTCAGGATCTGCCTGAGGTGTGTAGGAGTTTTACTATAAGTCTGTTTTCCATGGCTATTCTTTCTTCAGAGTGAGTGGAGAGCCCTGGCACTTTAGTTCCCAGCCCTAAATTTTGCATCACAGAAATCAGTATTTTTATCTCTGGTGGAATTTGACTCCTGACAAACTGCCCTGAAATTTGCTGTGCATTTTTTGGGAGCTGGTGTATTGTACTAATGTTTCTTGATGAAATCTTGCTCACACCTTGTATTTATATTTTTTGTTACTTGGGGGGGGGCAAGTTGAAAATATAATTTGAAGCACACAGGTGTTTGTTATCTATCTGATAACAGAGTACATATTTTATTTTTATTATTTTTGCTTTCTAAGTTCAAATGAAACATAAAGAGTAATGATAAGAATCTGAATATATGGCTGTTAGTAAAACTAGTGGCTGGAAAAAATACAAAAGGCCGTGCTGAAGTGTACTTTCTGAAGCAACTTTATCCTGTGTTCAAATCATCATAAAGCAGTGATAAAAACTGTCGTGGTAGAGCATTGTTACAATCCGAGTTACTATTTTATATTTTGATTGCAAGGAAAATTCAGCCACTACTTACAGACGACGCATGAATTTACAAAAATAACAAGCTTTATGATTTAAACAAGTTACAAGGATTTATTTAGGATTTATACAATTAGCTACTTTGGAGAGAAAAGTCGTTAAGAAGAGGAAAGAAGGAGGGAGTAATTAAGATATTATCATCGTCCGACGGCCCTGGCCTCTGGCTGTAGTCGGGGGTGTAGGATCCATCACTCCTGCCGCTGCTCTGTCCTGTAGCTGAAGCCAAAGTGCTGAGAGAGGGGGGGTCTAGAGGAAAGCCGCCGCTTCTCCTTTTCTCCTGGGCTTTCTACACAGGAACAGAAGAGGGGTCTCTTTTTTGCATAAGTCCCTGATACACACAGACTTCCCGGAGATGAGTCATCTTTATCTTTCAGTCTTTTGGGTGTCCTGCTACTTTCATTGTCTCCACCGTGCACCAGGAGGCGACCTGATAAGCATTCTTATCTTTTAGGTGTCTGTCAGGCATATAGAATCATAGAATCATAGAACTGGCTGGGTTGGAAGGGACCTCAGAGATCATCAAGTCCAACCCTTGATCCACTACTGCTGCAGTTACCAGACCATGGCACTGAGTGCCACATCCAGTCTCTTTTTAAATATCTCCAGGGACAGAGAATCCACTTCTTCCCAGGGCAGCCCATTCTAATGCTTGATCACCCTCTCAGTAAAGAAATTCTTTCTAATGATGAGGTAAACATATGTTAATTGACAGAATGTTGCAACCGAACAGGAAGAGAGAGAAAAAAAAAAAGTGATTCAAGAGACATATTTTGTATTTTTAAAGTGTTTACATTGTTTCACCCCGTGGCTCTTGAATCAGTATTTTTTTTTTTTTCAATATGTATATATATATATACACACACATCCCTATATATACACACATCCCGTTTGGCGTGGTTGTGTCTTGTGGCTCTTTTTATAATCTGTGCTGTTTTAGCAGGCAAATTCCATCTCCGAGGTTTCCATTAAGGAGCAACCGGGAATTTCACCTTGCCTGACACAGTTCTTCCCACCGCACATTTACCTAGCTCAAAAGCCAGAATATTTTTAACCTGTGTTTTGGGGGGGGGATGGTGGTAAACTGTCTGTTGTACCACACATTTTCCACATCATACATACCTCACCATATCTCGTGACCTCACCCCGTGGGTTTTGAGGCTAGGGGAGTGTGTTTTTGGGATCAACAGCTTGATATATATATATATATATATATATATGTATTTGTTTTGTTTTGTTGTTGTTGTTGGGTTTTGTTTTTGTTTTTTCACCAGCATTGGAAAGGTTTGCAACTAGGTATCTAGATATATTACAGACATTTAACGGCTAAAAGGTAGCAGAGAGCATGTATGAAAGGTTACAAAGAATCAACTTAATAGGAGTAAGGTGTGTGCATGTACAAAGCAATTGTGTCAGGTAGTGACAGGTACAACTTGTATAGAAAGAAAGGTAAAATATTGACATTTACCGAATCTTAGCAATTAATTTAGGAGAAGATGTCAATTATATATGAGAGCTAATAATAACAATAGCAACAGTAATAAAAATTATAAGATGAAAATAATTATAAAATAATATACAATGCAGTAATCATAAGTACATAACATAGGCCCATTCCATACACATACAAATTACATCTGATATTATACTACCAATAAAATGTATTAAAGGTAACAGCAATCTAGGAGCAATCATGGACAAAATCATGATGTTATAAATTACTTTACCTAGGCTAAAGAGGTGGCCAGCCTCCCAGCCAGCAGTAAGTAATTTCTTCCAGTGTCAGTTTCAGAGTAGCCAAGTCTGAAACTGTGCACCAGGGGTGTTTTGTTTTGATGTCCTAGGATTACTGATGTCTGTAGTCACATTAATTCAGCCTCACTCTGCCCCAATACACAAAACCTAATTACACAAAGGACCAAAAGAAAAGAAAACATTGGTTTACAGTACACAGGGTAAAAGATAACTTAAACCTTATTCCACAGATTATCCAGTTTGTGCTAATTTTGTGCTGTGTATCATTCATGTCAATTGCCACCCACGTGTTTGAATTCAGTGGATTTTGCAAAATGAGTTTAATTCTACCTATGTTAGGTAAATTCACACAAATGGCTTGGCCTGGCTGCAAGGTTTCTTTGAAGTTCCTGGGAGGCTGCTTCTCAGTGTTGTTATCTTGATTAGGGACAGGGGAAAGAATGCTGCCATTCTGAGACACCCGTTCACACCCCACCTATTATTGACCATGGCAACAGCATAATTGAGTCTCTCATGCCAGTTACTCTCCTGAGGTCTAATGAGTTTTTTAAGGAACCCATTTGTTAGTTCAACAGTGCTGTTTGTCTGGGGATGATAGGGAATATGAAACACCCAGTTAATATTTTCACTTTTTGCCCATTGCTGGACCAGGTGGGAAGTGAAATGAGTACCATTATCAGATTGAATACTGGTAGGTTTAGGCAAAATTAAAAAAATTTTCTTCAGGAAAGATACAGTGTTTTCTCCATTTGCTTTTGTATACGATTCTGCACAAGTTAACCCAGAGATAACTTCCACAATTACAATAACATACTGTTTATTTTCTGACCTTCGGAAGAGTCCTATATAATCTATTTGCCAAGTAGACCATAATGTTTTACCATCTCTGAGATGTAAATTGTCAGCAGTCAGAGGATGTTCTCCCAACTGAATTTTACACAAATCACATGAGGAAATTATTGTTTTACATTGTTCTCATGATACACACCACGAGATTGTGCTTCTTTATACAAATCAAAAATACCCAAATGGCCTCTCTTGCAATGAAGCCATTCTAGTAATTTTCCCCATTCTTGGACTTCACCTTGATTGAGAGCATCTCTGATTTCAATGACATTAATTCTTGCCAATTCGTCAACTTGGTTATTATATTTGCTTGCTTGATCTTTTAAATTGGATTGGTGGGAAGGTATGCAGCCTACATGAAAATTGGGATTTTGTTTTGCAATTCATAGAATTTCCTTCCACTTCTCTGTAAGCCATATAGGCACTCTATTAATTTCCCAGTTATTATTTTCCCAAAATGTCACCCATTCTACACAGCCTTTAAAGACAGCAAAAGTATCTGTATAGATATATACAGGTTCCTTAGTGGCTTTTTCTTTTACAAATACATTCAAAACAGCATCCTGTCCGTGATGCCAAATGAAGATGTTACGATCTGGCTGTTAGTAAAACTAGTGGCTGGAAAAAATACAAAAGGCCGTGCTGAAGTGTGCTTTCTGCGGCAACTTTTTCCTGTTCAAATCATTATAAAGCAGTGATAAAAACTGTAGTGGTAGAGCATGATTATGATAAAGGCTTGTTCATAATTAAAAAGAATTATTCTTCATGAAGAAATATACTGAAAGAGCACATAACTATAAAAAAGGAGCTTGGTTACCATGGAAAGGCACAATGCCACCCACCTGCCCCTAAAAGCATTTCCTACCAAGGGAAGACAGATTGGACTGAGCTACTTTGTGGTTTGTACCAGCAGATAGCATAAAGATGGTATGTGTTGGTATGTGATGAAGTAGCAGTACACTGTGGCAGATGGGATTTGAATGCAGTTAATCTCACAAAGCATAGAAAATTAATTTGCAAAGCATAGAAAATTAATGGCCACGCCAAGGTAAAAATGAGTATGGTTTGATACTATTACAAGACTTTGATTATTGCACATATATTGGTAATATAGCATAGGTAAGTTAAGAGTCTAGGAGACACTGAATTGTCGAAAATAAAGTCAAACCAAAGCAAATCTTGATGCAGCTGGTAAGGTTAACTCCTAAGTAAAAGGTTACTCCAGATTCAATTCAAGGAATTAATAATACTAAAAATTTTGTGTAAGTAGATAAATCAAAAGCTTTACCTGAACCTGGACAATCTTTTAGACTTCTGCTTCTGGTGAACAGCATTTTCAATAACCACTGGCACAAAAAAAATAGTGCCTTTGGCTCCATTTTGCCTTCAAAGCCTAATGAGAAGGTATTAGTGTACTAATTTCAGCTGAGAGTAGCTTTTGGGATTAGTCTAGAACAGGATTTAAACTCTGTGGTTGGGCCTATTGTGAATGCTTCATTTGATTTCTGTTCCCCTTTGTTCTTAGATCACAATAAGTAAACCTATATGAATGTCTTGTAAACTTTTTTATTTTTCAATTCTCAATGAAGAAATCATGCATGCAAAAATGAGTTAGAACCACCACCTGTGGCTTAAAAGGCCCACCAGCTTTACACATCTAGGAACTGAAACTGGTTGACAACTATAATGTGCTCTCAACAGTTAACTGGCATTCTGTCCCCTTCTCTTCTGTGGGATTCCTACACTGTAGGAATTACTCGTGCCATTCACCTTCTACTCTGGCTTGTGATAAAAGTGATGTTGCATGTGACTTTCAGTTTTTGGTTAAAGTACCTGAAAATTACTTGACTGAATTGATAGGTGCATGGGAAAAACCCAACTTTGTTAACCTGTTTAATTCTTTAACACAGAGTTATGTACCCAGAGAAAGGTGTATTCACTTAGGGAATTTAGTCATGGCTTCATAACAAACACCTCCACATGAAGCACTATTTTGAAAACTGAGTCAGTTTTGAACACACTGGGGTCCAAATAAAACCTTCAGCTGAACTAAAAAAAGTAGAAGTTGCTGTGCAAGCTACAGTAATTTCCCAGATTGAAAGCAGTAAAAAACCCAAAACAGTAATGTCTTGCAGCAAGTATAAGTGCCATTTTGCAAATTTTTTTATTTGTGAAACAAATCAGACATTAATAATTATTTTGACTCTTCTGTGGTTTGTCTTTTGAGAAGCTGCTTGTATTCAGAAGACTTTTTAAGGAAGTATTTTTTACACTTTTTGTCTTAGATAATACAGCTTTGTGTCACTATTTTCTAATTGTATTATAAGGAAGTAGCTAAGAGTATCATAACTGTCACACTGCATTGGTGATTTGTGAATGTTAGGTGCCATAAATCACACAGAATGTTGTCTGGGAAATGCTGGCGGGAACTTAACTGCATGGAATATCTGTGTGTACTGATACATATTACATGAAATTAAAGGCTTGCTTGAATCTAACTTGGATACTCTTCTCATTACTGAAAGAGGAGACTTGGGTTGTTGGAAACACATTTCATGGGATATGGTTAATTGTATGTAAATGAATACTGCTTCTATAGTGCGCTATCTCTCTGGCTGCCTACTCCCTAGCAATTAGATCAAGAAGCCAGAAATTCTTAGACATCTTTGACAGGAGTTTTGTTATTTAAAAAAAAAAAGAAAAAAGTCTTATTTCAAAATTTTCCTAACAAATCAAAAAATGATGGTGTTACATACTGCTCTCTGACCCAAACTCGCATTATGCTGCTCTCATGATGGAACATGCCTGGTGGATCAAGGACCTTAAGTGTCCTAAGTGATCTGAAACTGGACGGTCACTCTGTTTCCCCAAACATAGACAGCTGTAATGTTGTTACCTTTCCTTATTTCCTGCCGATTACAGAAACTCTGCAAAACTGTAGACATTCTGAAAGTGGCGGCAAGCCTGTTAGCTGTGCTGTGTTGAATTTTAGTTGTTTGGGGAAGACAAATCTCCATATTTTACATTGTTAATATACCTTCAGACTTAAGACAGTAAGTCTTAGAGGAAATTCCATACTGTGTAGTGAAATTCTGACAAGTGTTGCAGATGAAACACTGAAAAGTGGAGATAAGTGTGATGCGAGTGGTGAAAGAGAAATATTTGATACTGAAGAGAGGTATACTAGGAGATAGAATAGATGGGTTAAACATGTCTGTCTCAGGTTTGTTTCCTGTTTATACTGCTGGAATATGCATGCTTGCAATGCAAACTCAAAGCCAACAACTCCTATGTATTAATATTTATTTGCCAATTCCCTCTTTTATCAAGAGCTTATAAAAATAAGAATGTCTTCAGATGCATATTTTATATGGAAAGCATCTGATGCACATGGCTTGAGCAGGATTTTCTAAGCTTAAGTCAGCTATTTCCTAAGGAATACTGCATTTCTGCTGTATAATTTATAAACTAATTTACAGTATGACCCATTTCTAGTATGAATTTCTCTTCTTTAACAGATGAAGCAAGCTGAAGCCCATAATAAAGAAAATGATAAATGTCATATAGGCAAACAAAACAGATGAGTGCCATAGCTAGTACTTACATGATTCCCCTGTCCTTGCATATACTAAAACAAGATAAATATACAGTAAAGTTGTTTGAATTAAGGCATTTGACAAAATGCTATGAAAAGGACATACCAGTTTAGGCACTAAACTTGGTAGCTGAGGGCCTTGTTCTGAAGGAGTTATGTGTAAACTCAAGTCAGCTGAACGCTGAGGAAAAAAATACCCAATGCAGCACTCACGAGAATGATCAAGGCACTACAGAGAAGCATGGGAGAAGGAAACTGTTATAATTACATAGAAGTTTACCTATAAAGACACAGTTACCGTTTTCCTCATTATATTTAATACTCTGAATTTCTTTTATCTCTATCTTGCTTAATTCTTGTGATTTTATTGGAGTGCTGAGTGGTGGTATCAGCTGCTATGCAAATGTGAATGGGTTAAAAATGAAGAGTCATTTGCTTTGCCTTTATTAATTAGACTTTTTACCCAAAACAGTATGATTGTATCAAGGCATGAAGAGTGCTGTAACATAGCTCATTAAATCAGTGATTTAACGAGTTAAAGCCTACATGATTTAACCGAGTTAAAGCCTACATAAATGAAGGTATGAATAATTTCAGACCTCTAAGTGAAATGGAGGCCATAGCTGGAGGGAAAAAACACAGATCAGCAAATATGATTGATGAGGAAAGGAGGATTTCATCAAGGAATCTGTTCAGTTTGTAACCTGTGAATTTAGCCATAACATGGACTATCTAGTCAGGCCATCTTCTGGTAGATGCAGGAGGGCCTGAGCTCACAGCCTTACTGCCAGACTAGAACGATGCACTTGCTCCATTCCTTAGATCACAGAGAGTAAAGATCCTGAGATCTTTTGGTGGAACATCATGGGGAAAAACAGTCCTATTTTAGAGCTGGGAACAGCTGTCTTGGGCCAAAGAAACAGCTGACTGACTGGTAACTGCTTGGGGATTGATTTGGGAAGAGGTTCTCGAAAGAAGTTTTCAGGGTCCTGTGTCAAATGAGAGTTATTTTTACCTGAGACTGAAAGGGGTTAAATTGGGTTTTATTGGACCCAAATTTGGGAAAGAGAGTAAGAAACATGATAGAAATGAAGTATGTCGGGTCTGGAATTACTCAAATGCAAAGACTGAGTGGGGTTGAGGATGAAATGAGCTGTAAATAATTGTGATGTGGTGCACAGACTGTGGTCTCATTAAGAATCCCTCCTGCTGGTGTATGGCCCTTGCTCAGATTTCTGCATTTAACCTGTAACATACTGGGAATTTTTTGATGCCTTAATCTGCTCATAATTTCAAATGAATGAATGACCATTCAGCTAAATGAAACTATGTTGAATAAAATGTTGTTTGCTTTCTTAGGCAACTGTCAGATCCCATGTTTCAGAACCCTCACTCTTACATTTTCTTTTGTCTATCAAGGCAGACAAATATAGACAAATATCAATATAGATAGATGGTGTAGTAGCAGTTAACTTCTTGAAACTGTCCACATAGTTGGTTTAAGAACAGCTCTGTTCTCAGGAAAGCAGTGATTTTGCACTAAGAACAAGTTTTAGTATTTAACAATTGACAGGTACCCTCTTTCTCAGTTAGAAACTTCTAGACTTGAAAAAAGTTGTGTATGCTGTGAAGTAATTAGTGCTCCTCTGTTATGCCAACAGATGTTGATGAATGCATATCAAACCCATGCTCTAATGGAGACTGTGTCAACACACCTGGTTCATATTACTGCAAGTGCCACACAGGTTTCCAGAGAACTCCTACTAAGCAAGCTTGTATTGGTAAGAAACTGCTTGTCTTGGGCACTGCAGATGTTCTGACCTCTCACGTCAGATCCCACTAGAGTTCTAAAATCAGTTAGCAAGGTGATTTCAGTAAGTTCCAAGTGTTACTATATTAATTGAAGCTCTAGCTGTGGGCTACCATTCCAGTTATTCTGTTGTTGTCTTTTGACATCTCTCCATTATTCTGGAGTATCTGTCACTTGGACAGGGAATTGTCTAGCTGGGAGCTCTACAAAAGAAAATAATAAAGATATAGACTATTAATATGACAGGTGTGTGGTTATGGGTATGTGTGTATGCAAATGAATGTGTGAGTCAGTTTTTATAAATATTCATAAAGAAATTGCTCAGCATCACAAAATGTAGCATTTATTGTACAGGTCTGAAAAATAATAGTTTTCCTATCCTGATGCAATGTGAATAAATTCTTAACCAAATTTGGATTTTTTCCCTAAATAATATTTAAATAACATGCCACTATTTTTCGAAGCAGTATTTTTCACTATGTATGTTTTTATCTCAATTCTCTGAATGTGTATATTTTCATTTTTAATCTTTTGCCTTAGATGTAGATGAGTGCATCCAGAATGGTGTTCTTTGTAAAAATGGTCGGTGTGTAAACACTGATGGAAGTTTCCAGTGTATTTGCAATTCTGGTTTTGAACTAACTACAGATGGCAAAAAGTGTGTGGGTAAGAACTCTTCTAAATAATAATGGGGAAGGCATTAGCTCGGTGATTCTGGAAATTGTACTCCACACTAAAATAAAGGATTAACTTTTTTGTCATAAGGTACAGCCTGAAGTGAAGTTCTAGTTCCCACATTCAAATAGCTATTGTATGGAACTCCATGATTTTAAAGATAGATTGAGGTAACTTTTGGTTTTGAAGCAAAGTGAGTCTTTTGTAACTCAATGCCAAGAACAATATTTTTCCCTAAAGCTTCATAGGAAGTGTTCCATATATCAGCGCTGCCAAAGAAGTAACTGTTTTTAATTTTGACTATACTGTATCAAAAAAACCTTCCTAGACAAACATCAAACTCTTAACTCTGTCAGGTGATTGAAGCTTTTTATCCTTTTGTGTAAGAAAGAAAGATGCACCTTGTTCTTCCCTAACACAGTCTGCTGAAACACACAAACTGATGACAACAGGAAAAGAATTGCTGCTGTGTCTATAGAGTGAAAATTCTTCAGATCCTACATCTGAATTATGAGTAGAATTTAATCTTGAAGGAATATGTCACATCAGTCCTGATTGTTTATTTTCCCCGTGTCATCTTTTGGAATCAGTATTCATTGCAATATTTTGCAGACCATGATGAGTGTACCACTACAAACATGTGTTTAAATGGGATGTGCATAAATGAAGATGGGAGTTTCAAATGCATCTGCAAACCAGGATTTGCTCTGGCTCCAAATGGGCGTTACTGCACTGGTATGTTGAACTGAGGGGTAATGCATTAAAACAATCTTGATTGAAAACATCATTTCTGGTCTATGCAAGAGTGGCAGTCTCTTCATGTGGATTTATTATCATACTAATAGCTTACAAACTCACTACATTAGATTTCTTAAACTGTCTAGAATAGGAATATGTCTTTAACTTACAAGAAGAAATAATTGAATTATTTAATCGGAGTGAGAAAACAACAGATGATAAACTAACATTTAAAAAGTGTTGGTACATTGTAAATACTTCAAAATCTGCGGGCTCTTTGTGAAGTGGCAAAATGAGCAGCAGCCTGGGAAAATTAAAAGATTTAAAAGAATTTACATTGGTGAACAAACACAAGTATGCTTTCCCCAACATTGTTCTGAAAATTCAGAGTGCATAATATTTAAGGCATTCTATTTGCCAGCTAGTATCACAAACTTTTTGAGTGGAAATCATTGAAAACTTATCTTAGACATTTTAAGAACAGCGTCTTATTAGTAGCTTCTGTTTAAGTAAGCTAAGGGAAAATACCTGCTGTCACCAGTAGAAGCAGGTTTGAACTTGCTTCTTTTCTAGGAAGTGCAAAATCATCTAAATTGTTAGTTTTCTGATTTGAAGCAGAAACTTTATTATTATTATTATTATTATATTAATTGCAGTTTTCTTAATATGCATGCACCTAGGTTATTGAATTAGAAATTTATGACTACTGCAAAGTTCTTTGACATTAAAATTTACCTTTATATGGATATTCTGTGTTTAGTGCTTCTTCCTTAGCCATAATCAGAAGCAAAATTGTAGAGTCATGGGGTAGACAAAGGGGAAAATCTGATAATTTGTTACTAATTTTGTTTAATAGAGAATCTAATCCTGCAGTTTATCTTGGGTTGTTTTGGTGTGTGGTGGTTTTTTTTTTCAGTGCGCAGCTAGAATTTTGACTATTTATTTATTAAATAATGTTACTAGAAACAAAACAAGAATATGTTGATAATTCACATGGACACATAGAGTAATTAGATAAAAATATTAATTCTAATCTACCTTAAAAACAGTTAATAGATTGTTGAATTGTGTTGCATCCTGATAGATACTGATGAATGTCAGACATCAGGAATTTGCATGAATGGTCATTGCATAAATACTGAAGGATCCTTTCGGTGTGAATGTCCATCTGGCTTGGCTGTTGGAGTTGATGGTCGTGTGTGTGTGGGTAAGTGATTTTATCTTTTTCATTGAAAAACAAGTGGAATTTTCATGTTGTCAGATTTATGAAATATATCAATTACATTATTCTAAAAAATTTTGACATAAAACCATAGGCGGTATGTTCTAGGTAAAATCTGAAGTATTGGTCTTCTGTTCTTCAGTGCATTCTATGCATGCATGTGTGTATTCATAGATATGTGTTTATTCATATTTATGTTTAGTTTGGCATCAATCACTCCTGATCACTAAAACAGACACGTAACTTGGTTGTGACACTGACATTTTTGCACTCTCCATTTCTTTCTCTAATCTGGAAACATCTATTCTCCCTGTACCATAGTGATAAAAAAGAAAAAGGTCTAGTAGGAGGAATAGTGAAAACGAGGTAGACTTGTTCCTGTGAACTCAAATATTGTTAAGAGTTATTAGGAAATCTTACATTATGCTGTCCCGTAAATCTAGTGTCAACAGGTTTATAACACCTGTGTTACAACACCTAGTGTTATTGCTATAATTAAACTTACAGTATTTATTCTTCCTGGGATCTCTTTTTGTTTTTGAGGCATACCTGTTCTAGTCTGATGATGAGTAATCTTTTTTCAAGTAACTGGAACTGCAGCCTCTTCCCTCAAATGTTACTGAAAGTTAAGAGATTCTTGACCTAATTCCACAAAGAGCTCTAGCTTAACTTTAGGAGGCTTTCTCCCTAAAAATCAAGCATTTTCAAACTGATGATGAATAAAAAAAGCATTAGTGGACATGAGGTATTTAGTTCCTTATTTACTACTGATTGCTGATGAATAGGGTGGAGAGGAATATACAATTTACAAAAATTTCTAAGAGTGATGGGCTGCATACACTATGGACAGCAACACTGCGAAGTGTTAAGCCAATTTAGTCCAAAGGATGTACTGTCTTTCCATTCTTATTTATATTAGAATATCAGTCCTGTATACACTAAGCTTCTTCTAACTCATGAATGTATCTGTCATCAGGCATATTGATGACCCAAGGCTCAGTGATTGGATAGATATGCCTTTGAGCTTCAGCAGTGCCTGGAATGAGGCCTCCTTGAGTGAAAATTACACCTCTGGCAGCATCATAGCACATAAGCTTCACTTTTGGTACATGGCTTTGTGTGCTAGATGCTTCTGATTACTGGACTGGCTAGATCAGGCCAGCTTGTTGTGTCATGATGAGATAGCAGAATGAGATAGAGAAGAAACCATTGGATAAGGTCTGCAGTAGTCACATGTATTAGTTAGTGAAGACACAGTCAAAGAGTTGTTCTTGCTGATGGGTGCATAAAAAGTCTTATCTGTGTATTTCCAGAAAACTGAATCTCAGTGTTTGCACGAAAGAAATGTGACATACTACATCCTTGTGTTGTTATTATCAGTTACTTTAAAAGAAAATTTTAAATTGTGAAGAAGTTTATTTATTGTTTTTAAAATAAAATCTAGTGCAAGCTATCCCATCAAGTGCCTGTGCAAGCTGGCCCTTCCTTTTACCACTGCATTTAAAAAAAAAAAGTATGATGGACAGTCAGAGGGGCTTTAAAAATAGGGTAATAAAAAAACTTTCTCAGTCTTGCAGTTGGAACCCAAATATTTGTTGTTTTAAATGATTAAGATTTTGAATAAGCAAAACTGTGCTAAAAATTGAACCAACAAAAGCAAGGTTTGTTCTTACATAATAACCAAGTTGTTTTTCTGATTATTAAACATTTTGAGAAAAGCAATGAAAAGATGAAACAATGGGAAAAGACTTGGTATACCAAGGTTGTTTCTTTTATTTTTTTTCATTTATTTATTCTTTTTTAATGCAGAATTTTTCACTGCTTAGTGGCACAGCAGCAAAACCAGATTTGAGTACAAGCTGTTCAGTGCCTTTTTTGTCATCCAAGGTGGTCTCATCTTTACCCTGTCCGTGATACAGCTGAATAAGTGTGGGACTCAATTTTCTGTGCTTTCGTTTACCTGTCACAGACCAGGCTGCTTAAGGCTTCACAGATTGGTCATCAGCTGTGAGCACCTTTTTTAAATTGAAAATGTCACATGCTCCACATATCACATAGTTTTTTGTTTACCATATGTGCTTAATTTTTCAATGGGAAATGCACTTAATATGATAAAAATCATAGAACAGAATCAAGATATATTTAGAAAATTAATTTAGAAAAGATTATGTAATCATTCCAGGCTTAGAGTAACATTGGAAATTTCAAAGACTGCACAACAAAGATCTCATACATGACCTTTACCAGATAATTTGTCTGCCAATCTACTGTTCCGAATTATAGGTGTGTGTGTGTATACACACATGTGTTTACATGTATATATATATATATATATATATATATATATATATATATATATATAGCATGCTGTTCTAACTACAGAAATTCTCAGTCTCACTATTATGTTCCATATATTACATGAGCTAAGTAATATTTTCTAATGAGCTAAAGAATTTTCAGACATTCTGACGGCTGGAAGAGTACTTGTAGTCTGAAAGTTAGTAGTTTACATTGGGCTTCCTTTTAACAGTATTTCCACAAATATGCTAGGCAAATAGCAAATATAAAACCAAAGGAGCTACAGTACAATTCTCTCACTGTTACTTTGAGCTGTATTTTACTTCTGAAAAATGCCATTAATCCTGGTGGAATTATTCTTAGAAAAAATTGGCTTTCTGTTTAGTATTCATATAATGTCAGTCAGTCACAACATGTATATTGGAAAAAAAAACAAAGAGGGAACAAATGTGTGGGAAAGGAGCAATTAGATAAGTGCTTTGAGCCAAACTTGTATTTGCAGGCATTTTTATGTTTGGCTGTACTTCTGACTGCAGCTGCATGCCTGGATACCTCATCTGGATCTCAGATACCTTGAATACCTCAGTCTGTCTCAGAACTTGTACTGATCTGTGTCTGTAGCTTTGTTCAATGTTGTTTCTTCTCTGCTGAGATGCTTTCAATTATAATTCAGTCTGCAGTTCACATCTCTGCCTGGAACTGTAGCCACCCAGGACAAATAGGTAAGTTTTATTTTACCCAGGCTATTTTGCAGAATCACACCTCAAATTATGTGTCATGACCTTTTAAGGCACTTGGATGGGTAGAGTGACATTTACAAAAAATACTTCAACCCCTGGTCCACTTGACCTTGACCACATATATGACAGGGATAACATCTGCAGATGTTTAAGTGTTACACCACAAAATTTAAAGAGTCGGGAAATGTTATTCTTTGGGAAGCAGCAGAGTTTCCCACTAGGAGGTACATTGTTACAGCAGCATTAATGCTAAACTCTAATCCAGAGCATAAAATATGTTCTTCAGTTGTTCTGAAATTACTAGCCAAGACTGATCAAAGTGTACATGAGAAGCAGTGCAGGTTCATTAGTAAGGTGCACACTCAGTAGTGGCATTACATGGGGAACCTGAGCTTGGCGGGGTGACTACAGCAACTAAGCATGAACAAAGCAGTGCCAGTCTTTCTCATTCTTGTTATCAGCACAGGAAGTGCAGCCTAGGAAGGACATTCTTCCTGTCATACAATCACTGTTTTACTTCTGGGGGAGCCTGCTTGATTCTGTACCCTGCACAGGCTTTGTGAATCACCGACTCTGTAGATAAAACTGTTTTCTTATAAATAGCTAGACAATCCCCCAAATTCCATGTGCTTCTTCTCTAAAAACATTGTGTTATGTGGAAAAGCACTTACTCTCCTCTTATGCAGAGCAACTGCTCACTGCATCTGTACTGTCCAGCTGTTTCCCACACTTCACAACTTTGAAGACCTTCCCATGGAATATGTATTCCACACTTTTCCAATCTTTTCTCCCCCTGCAGTTTCCCTCGGTGCTATTTCCTTCCATTGAATTCCTTCTCCATTCTCTCCAAGACACCCAAGAAGGAAAGCCCTCCTTTCTGTAATAGGGCAATGAGCAAAGCCCTTTATACATGGCAGAGCAACACTTGGTTTTGTTAGAGATGGAGGGAAAGGATGCGATGCAACTAATTATTTTGCAGAGTACATGAACAGACCTTTCTTGTGCAAAAATTCTTCATTGTTGTCAAGTATAATAAAGTTTTTCTGCTGTCAAGTGCAGGCAAATTGTTCTGACTTCACCTTGATTCTTGGCAAGGAATAAGCCCTGAAATCTGGGCCACGTTTAACTGTGCTTCAGAACTCTATGTTTCATGGGATACCAAAAGCAAGAGAAAACATTTATATACAGGCAATACTTTTTTATAGGAGTGAGCTTCCAACACTCAAAGAGCGGGCCAAGCACAGAGAAATTGCCAGTTCTTACGCAGATTGGCACAGGGTGTTGAATATCTACTCTAAGGTTTTTCATGCAACTTTTCCTTATTGTTTGTAAGCCATTTTTTAATCTAGGTAACTGTCTGAGTTCTCTCAAATGCTACTTAATTTCTGAGTGTACTCAGATGTCTCATGTCATGGACACAACATGAGGTAGTTGTACTGGGAGTTTGCTGATGACAGCATAAATTAAAGCCACGGTCAGATGCCTGAAACAAAGAGTAGTTCTGTAGCTCCAACAAGCGTCTGTAGAAGTATAGGAGTCAAAACTAAAGGATAATTACTCTGACTGTATCTTGCAATTCTCAACCATGCGTGTAGGTGGACTGCCCAGTCACATGCCTAAGATCTCCGGTATTATACTATAAGCAGATATGTAAAAAGCATCTAATCCTTAAATGACTAAAAAAAATGCAACAACTACAAAAAACAAGCCAAAATACATAAGAGACATTCTCATAGTTCTTGAGTATGTATAGCAGATGGTTATATCTGCAGAGGCTAAAGGCCTGCCTTGGAAGGTGTATGTTACTACATTTTACTGATCAAGTCAGTCAAATTTATTTTTATGACTAAATCATCTAGAAGATTGGCAGTATGCATGTGGTGAGTCCTACAGCTGTGTGGGTGTTCTGTGTAATTTTTCTGCTGTCTTTTATAGCATAATTTTCAAAGCTGGAGACCTTGCAGGTAGTATCTTCTTTGTGTAAGAAATGTTTATTTGCCCTGACCATCATGTCCAGCTCTCTTCCCAGAGGTGGCACCGTGATTTCCATGGTGGCTTTTCAAGTACAATCCTCCAGAAATTTCTTAAGTTTGAGGCAGTAGTGCCGCTTTTCCTACTACCAGGTCATGTGTAAGAATAGCTAAATTGCTTTTGCTAGCTAGTTATTGGGACTTCTGTGATATCCTGAATGTAATCCAGCAGTGGCACCATTTTACATATAAGCTATTAAGATAACCACATCACATAAATGCTGGTCAATCTGCTGAAATTGTATTTCTATTCAGAATTTATAAATATAGTGCTCCTCCTTTTGGAAATAGTAACACACCCCCATGTTACCAGCCCTGGGCTGATGCTGAGTTATTTGATATGAGAAACCATCTTGGAAGTAAGTCAGATATCTGCATGCCCAGGTTATGGTTATTGTTCTTCTCAAAGGGAAAAATTAATCACTACATGCTGATTCAAACCATTCTGTGTTTCTTACTGAGATGTGTGTTGACGGATTTACAAAGCTCCTCTGATATGTGGGTCATATGTTATACTTTGAAATTTGCCCACAACAGACTAACTTGGATGGCTTTGAAGTGCCCTAGAGAGAGAGGTCTGGGAGCTAACCATTGTGAGACTTGGTGCCATCAGGATTGTTGTTACAGAGCAATGTGGATGTAGCCAACCCAACCATTTAGCTGAACAAAAGAATATGTTTAACTCTCGTTGAGAAAGTATGATGATGTGGATTTTATTCCTCTGCTTACCCTTTCCTAGATACTCATATGCGTAGCACATGCTATGGAGGCATGAAAAAAGGAGCATGTGTCCGTCCTTTACCTGGTGCTGTGACAAAGTCTGAATGTTGCTGTGCCAATCCTGACTATGCTTTTGGAGAGCCATGCCATCCCTGCCCTGCTAAGAACACGGGTAAGATTTTGTGTTTCTTTAAAAAGTACAGTGAATGTACAGACTTAGAGTCTTTCTTAGATTATGTTGTTCATTTATTTCAGGCTTCAAAGAGAAGTGAGCAGGGTACTTAATGCAATTTTACACTCATTCTGGAAATTATTTCTTCTGTAATGAAAAACTCTCTGGTACTTAATGTTGAGTATTTGTGGTATTATGCATTGAAATGCTTAAGGTGAACCTAGTTCTAGAATGGGACAAGCTGTGACAGAAATCAAGATGAAGGTCATGAGTATGCTATGGATTAAGTTGGGTTCCTGAATTAAGTGTTGACTATAATTAGAAATACTTGAAAGAGAATAAGTAGATAATAAGTCTGATAAATCTGTAAATTTCCTAGTAAAATTAATCCAGTTTAAAAGAGCAGCCCATATTAATTTTAGAAATCTCTATTTCACTTTATAAGAATCAGTTAATCCAAGTAACAGGAGGATGGATTTAAAAAAAAAATCTCTTGAATATAGAACTGAGGTGATATATATAGCCTATATTTCCATTCAGTGTCATTTTCTGAGACAGGAGAAAGCAATTTAGTAGAAATGTAGTAAAAGTGGCATTATAGTTGAAAGCAGTAATTTAAGGTGACAGTTCTATCAGGACTATAATGAAATCAATTAAGTGTTTAATTCTTGTTATCAGATTTTGTTTTTATATATATGTGACAGTTTAGGGTGGAACACTAGTTGCCATAATTAGCTATATTATCTGTAAATGTAATCTGTAAATTTCACGTGAACTTTGGCATTTTATTAGCTACTTTTTAGAATTTTTTTTTAAATATCAGGTGGATTTAGTTTAGGATTAAAGAAGGTGAAAAACTGGTAATAACATACTCTTTTTTTTTCCCTACATGTCTTTTTCAACTGAGTAGCTGAATTCCATGGCCTCTGTAGCAGTGGAATAGGTATTACTGTGGATGGACGAGGTATGTTGCACTTGTTTCTAAATGTGAGTCAAGGTTTAAAAGAGTATATTTTTACCATTGTATTTTTCTTTAACATACTAAAGTGGAGGTTTTTGCCTCAGGATCATGATGTTGATTTTAGTATTTTCATTATCAAAGGACAATAGTTAAGTGTTGTCTAAAGAAAAGGCCAGAATTAATTCTATGCAACATTGGGTTCTGCTGGACCTTGACAAGAAAAAAAAAGTAACCCATTATAAAGGTTTGATCTGTGATGTATTTTTTTGGAATAGGCATAAGATAGTGCTCTCTCAATTTGGAATTGACAGGAGCCACTTGCATTTGCAGTTGATTTTCAGTGAGCTGGGATACTAATAGATCAGTTTTTAATTCCCTATCCAATGTTCACTACATGGACCATTTCCATGAAGGGATCATTTTTTTGGTTAGATAGACTTGGAAGGGAGCTTACTAAAAAACATCCCCATGAAAAAAAGTCCTGAAAGCGAGGACTTGCATTTAATACTGGGAATTGTAAAGCTTCAGCTCCTTTTTCTAGCACCACAGAGAGAGGGATTCTAAAAATAATAGCTGAGCTAGACCTGAAGTAGATGTGATGCATGCTGCAGCTGCCAGACTAGCAGCATGAGTTGAAAAAGGAATTGTGGAACACAGTATTATGATTTATTGTTAGATAGTTCCCTGGTGAATTAATAAAGTTGCAGCCAAATTAAAGCAGATATGTATATTTAGTACTTGCTGGCTTTTAATGTATGTAGCTTTTATCTTTGTCAGCATTAAAGCTCCTATTCAGTTAATCAGGAACAAAATAAGACTCTCTGATCACTATACTTATTATCAGCCTACATAACTTTTAATACTACTGCTATAGTAAAAGAAATTATTTTTCTGTTTAGTGCTGTAAGTAAATACGCTCAGTTTTTCCTTCTCTGTGAGCTCATTGCTTAACATAATGCCAAACTGACAAATAATTAAAAATCAACGTAAAGTTTAGAAATTCTTTCCACTTTCTTTTCTGTGAATTGTATGAAATCCATTTGAAGAATCCCTAGATCTCGTTGAGAAATTATGGCAGTGTTCCATAATCTTGCTGTACAAAAAGCATCCCAACATAGAAATTTGCATGTAGGCTGGTAGGGAGGGTCTATATTCATTTGGATACATATTAAATAAAATTTCTCACTAAAAATGCAAAACCAATTGTGATTTCTACCATTCTGTGATAATGACTGTAATATCTTGAGGGTTCATGTCTCAACTGAAATCCCTCTGTTTTGTTTTTCAAAGAAAACCTTAGTATTTTCATTACATCTTGTGCAGCCCATCTTACAGTTTTCTTGCTGCTACTTCTACCACTGATTATACCATGGGACTTTGTTTGCCAATTCCAGTTCCTAAAGGAGAGGAATACTGATCACGCATTCAATCCATAGCAAAAAGTCTGTTGTGTTCCTTGCACATTCTCATTATCAAGAATGAGTGGGTATATAGTTTACCAGTAAAGCTTTTGTTGTAGAGATTTTATTTGACTTTTAATTGATACATAGCTTGTTAATTAGAGTGCAGTTTATCACCACATCTGTACTTTTCTCATTCAGCTTGTGATAAACAACTGTAAAACCTTCATGTCTTCATGTGAGAAAAGTCTGGACATAGAGTTTGGTTTAATAAGAAAGTAACAGAAAGGGCTGGACCTTCTGAAATCACTACTTTGGTAAGGAGAGATAGAAAAATGAAATTATGTGGCTTGTCCCCAAGACATGAAAAAGTTTACTAAACTACATCAAACCTTTTACTCAAAAGAAAACACAAAGCTGAACTACGATGCTAATTTATGCTTTCTTACAGATTTTTCACGTGTCTCATAGCCTTGAGTTTAATCAAGGGATTAAATCATCGAACATGATTTTTCCAGATGGGTATCTGGGTATATGAAATGCCTTTATAAAAAGTTGAGCAATTACAAGTATGAGCCAGGCTTTTTATGAAGTTACAGTTAGGCCAGCACCCTAACTGTTCTTTCCAGGAACTGGAAAGGCAACTCTTAAAAGTAGTGGCCTTACTGCATGGGAAAAAATAACAAAAAATTGAAAACCTCTCTTTTCCTAACAGGCCAAAGAAATTGTAAAACTAGCCTGTCCCTCTTCTTAAAATTCATCTGAATATTTTGGAATTTTACAGCTACAGCCAAAATTCTGTATGGGACTGTAAATTCAGGGAATATCTGATTCATCATCGTACTCTGTTGATCTCAGAAAAAATATAAATTTCCAACAAGTTTTATAATATTTGTAGGACTGAGTTTGCTCTGGTATTGACTTATGCATTAGTCCTGTATTTGGAAAAGTATAACTTCTTACCTAGGTTCATAAACTACAGGTAGTGAGTGCACAGGCTAGATGTTTTGCTTCACATTATTCTCAAAAACACACAGTTCCCTACTGATTTAATTTGGAAAGGATATCTGGAGGTCATCCAACCTAACTTTCTGCTCCAAGGAGGGATGGTCTCAAAGTTGAATGAGGTTTCTTAAGGCCTTACCTAGTGGTGTTTGGAAAATCTTGCCAAAGTTCCAATAGCCTCTCTGGACAGTTTTCGTACTAGGACCAAGACTGTTTTACGTCTTCAGCAATGACACAGAGAGAGGGATTGAATTCACTCAGCAAGTTTCCAGATGACACTAAGCAGAGTGATACTAGGGGGAGCAGATACCATTCAGAGGGACCTTGGCAGGTGGTAGGAGTGGACCCACGTAAATCTCATGAAGTGGCACTAAACTGGACACAGTATTCCAGGTTTGGCCTCAATAAGGGGATAATAACTTGATTCAGCTTTGTCCCTTTACCAAATGACAGCCTAGAGATCCAACGAGTCACATGTTGTTCACATCTATTAATGGATAACGTTTTTCATATCTGTCAGTATCTGTTTATCTTCTGTGTTGTGTTAATACAGATATAAATGAGTGCACGTTGGATCCTGATATTTGCTCCAATGGAATTTGTGAAAACTTACGTGGAAGCTATCATTGTAACTGTAACAGTGGCTATGAGCCTGATCCTTCTGGGAGGAATTGTGTGGGTAAGTTGATTTTTAAAAAAATATTATTACTGAATAATTCGTGACTATATTGATGCTAATTTGAACTGACAGAATCGAAGTTGCCAGGCAGCTACTTAATAAAGCTACAATGAAAATAAAGCAATCACTTAATGAAACTTGAAACTGCTTTTCTCAGAAGTATATATTTGTATAGCTAATATTGTAACTGGTATATTTTTTCTGTTATTTGAGGTTATTACCATTTGAGAAGTGTAAGCAGGAGGTAGCAGTAGAAGGATGAATCTGTGTTGTATATAATGTGTAACATCTGACTCCCTAGACTCTTATTTGTCAGGACTACCTAAAATGCGTCCCTTTCAAGGCTGGGTGACAATTTGTCAGGAGCTGAAAGTCACAATTTTGCATAGTAAAATGGGACAGATGGCTGTCATAATAATAATGAATGATAGCTGGTGGCCTGTGCATGTGCTAACTGGTAACCTGAGCCAGTGTACACTATCTCTGCAAAATGCAATAGTCTATGATATCCTTGAGTTACACGTGTACAGCAGGGTGGACCGCAGCATGCTCAGTCCACTAATTTCTGCAAGCTTCAGCTCATGAAGGAAGTGGTGACCCACTCTGAGGATTTCACAAATCGTATCTGAACACTGGCCTCAGACGTAATAGTTATTCTCTTATTCTTCGGAATTTCAGGTCACCACCATATAGGAATGATTCACTTCAGAAAATGAACTGAGTTTGGTTCAGATTTATACCAGACTGTTACAGTGTTTAGATACATTTTATGCGAGTGTCTAGGAATACCTAACAGAAGATACCTATGTTAAAGGTTTCTCTCTTTAATTCATTTTATTATTCATAGTCATACATTTTTTCTTTAGTGATTTCTTACATCAAAAAAGAAGTTTTATACCACATGCATAGTGTGTCATAATATCCCTTATATCCCTCTGTTACACTTTCGTAATTTTAAACAGAAAGCTGAAGTGTGTTGATATTAAAAGCTATCTGAAATCTATGTGAAACCATTAAAATGTCTTAAGTATCCTCCTACCATCTGATACATTTATTTTTGGGAATTACTTCTCTCTACACTTAAAAGTTTACTGACATATCACTGATATTTGTGATCAACAAAACCCAATCATTTTTGGTAGGGAAACCTGGACTATATAGCTGCAGCATAATTTTAATACCACACATTCCTTCCTAGTTATGCAAAGCAAACACAAAGTAATAAAAGTCTTCCTTTCATCTGCTTGACTTAAAGAATTCTACAGCTGGTTACTTTCTAAACACACTAAACTTGAGCTCTTGGCATGGTGGGGCACTCTTGCAGAAAACTATTGGTTGTGTTGAAAAATATTTTATGTAATATCCGTTTTCCAAATAGATTTTATGGATAGAGATTTTATTTATCTACTTACGTTTGGGATTACATAAGTGCTAGTATAACTATATGTCTGCTTAATTATTTAAATAAAAATAATTTATTTAATGAGAGCCATGCTCACTGTGAGGATGCATTTATTCTCATCTATTTTTGCATAAAAGAATTTAATTATGAACACTCAAAGTGTTGAGCTGTTTAATTAATGATACAGACTATGAGCTGCCAGGCAATAAAAATGATCATCATATAGAATACAGATACTATTTTTTTCAGTTTTAAGTGTTTTTAGAGCATGAGCTAGGTCATTTGGTGTTTTTACAGCGCAAATTACAATAGACTACAGTCCAGATATGAAGATACTCTGTGAGATTTTAAGGAAATGATGCATTCATAACACCACTAGTTTGGGTTAAAGGATTGTATGAGAACAAGCTCAAAATAAAACTATTGCTTTTGAAAATATCAAATTTCAAATCCACCCTCATTTACTTAGCTAAAATCATATAAGGTTACATTTAGGACAGGTTAGTTTAGAGGAGCTTCTTTACAGCTGCCAAATTTAAATCTCAGATTCATTGTCTGAGGAAATTCGGACTTTATTATCTGAATCCTAAAGGAATTTATAAGCATAGCTTGCAAAGTTCAGTGTAGTTGGAAAACCAGAACCCTCCAGATTTTAATTATATTTAATTATTTGGGTTTTTTTCTTTATTTTTAAACTCTCAGAAAAGTCCAGTTGATTTCTCTTGCAATGTTAAGTTTGGGATATCAAGTAGTCAAAATAGAGGAGACATCCTGAAGCAGCATAAAGTGTCATGTTTACAATGGCTTATCCTGTCAGTATTCTTCTTTAAGTATTAGTGACATGTGATGGGCATTAATAGCTTAAAATTATAGTACTTTTACATTTTCTTTTAAAATTAGACGATAGAGCAATGAAGAAGACTTATGGCTTTTTATTAACATTATTTGCACTTACTAGTAAGAGGAGTTGAGGGACAGGTGATATATTTATTGGTTTCTCCTATTAAGTGTGCTTGATGTCCTGGTCTTAATCATAAGGAGGTTTTTTAGTACAGTGTATCTCTGGAAGGAAGGTACACATGAGTGCCCTTGTGTTATCTGCCATATATGAAGTATACAATTTAATAATAAAAGTATTTTTTGCCAGCTAAACAGCATTAAAACAGTAATCAATGTTGATTGTGTGTTTAAAAAAACAGTAAAAATTGAAATCAAAGAGATGTTAATGAAATTGTCATGGTGATGTAGTCATATAAATGGCAAAGATCCCAAGGTGATTCCAGGAAGGTATAACCATTATTTTAGACTAACCATGAAATATTTTTAGGGCTTGCTGATGAAAAACTTTAAGAGCAGAACAGGCTTCTTGGTAACAAGTATATGAGAATAAATTAGACTTTCGAAACTGAGAAATCCAACTCTTTTCTCAGTCACTGTTGTAGAAAACTGCACATCGAGCAACCTAATTGTTGCTGTAGAAAGCAACAGGGGCTACTTGTGGAGGTGAACACATCTCATGGCATTCACACTCATTGGTGTGTCTAACTCTTCTTTCTTCAGACATTGATGAATGTTCAGTGAACGGGCTGCTGTGTGACAATGGGCTCTGCAGAAACATTCCTGGAAGTTACAGCTGCACTTGTCGAAAGGGTTATGTGTTCAGCCCTGAGACAGACACATGTGAAGGTGAAAAATCTGCAAGTTGTGTTCATTTTGTTCCTTATTATATTAACATCAAACCTGAACAACCATGAAAGATCCAGAGTGGTAACAAACACCAGAGGAAAACACAGAACTAAGATAATGCATAAATTAATGCATCTGTCTTGTAATTTCTCTGCAGTACTTTTAGTCTTTTGGGTCTTTCCATTGAATTTCTTTCAAACTAATCATTTTTGTATGAAAATATTTTTCTTTACTTAGATAAAATATTTTTAAGCCGCAATAAAAGGAAATACATGCTTGCCTCTGATCATGTACCAGGAACATGTAGTCTATCATTTAGATAAATACAACTACTTTGATCTCAGATTCCTTTCTTTATTTTCTCCCTTCAGTCTGTGGTGATAGTTAACTAGATTATATTCTGGTATTTGGGATGTTTTAGGTGATTTTTGAGTTGCAAGAGCTGCCTGGTGATACTAAAATTGTGTTTATAGGACTTATATCATAGCTCCATAGATTCATAGTGCCCTCTCTCTGCTAAGTTTTTTCAATACCTAATATCTATCCACAATGTTCAGGTTAAATTTATTCTTCAGAATCTGTTGATACATTTAGCTTTTGTGTTGTTAAAGATTTCTAGCTGTGAAAATAGCTTACTGGTTACCCTTGATGTGCATGTTTCTTATGGAATCTTCTAGACAGAAAAACTGGAATAGTATGCTAAAGAGAGATGTTCATTACCAAGATGAAAAGACCACTAACTTAGAGGGGCAAAGCACTGACAAAAGGTAGATGAATGAGATGTGACAATGCACAATTCTTGAAATGAAGTGTATCTAAATTTGTCAAATATAAAATGTAAATTTGTTTTAATGATAATAATAATAGTAAAATAATAATAGTACTCTAAGTACAAAGGCTAAAAAGACAGATTTGACAACAGAGTGGTTTCATGGTTCTATTGAGCAACCACAGGCTTAGGAAAAAAGTTACTTTTTCTGTCTTCTGACATCCTTATAATCATTGCAGTGTTTCCTCTTGTGCTAGAAGAGTTTGGGGATCATGATATAGTGAACCGAATCTGGGAGTCCCTTATCTTAGTTTTTCTGTGAGGGGGGTATAAGTGGAAAATAGCATGACACAGAATTACTCTTCAGTGGAAATTAATTTTCTAGTTCATGTGAATTAATAGTTCATTGAGGAGGGGGTGACTTATTCAGATAGCATTATTCTCAGATAGCAGCTGAGATTGACGGCAAAACCTCATGATGAATGAGAATTAAGAACATGGTGCACAAAATCAAAAGAAATACTCTGCTGTTCATAAGGTGTTCAACTTTAAATGCTCCCATCTCCACTTAGTCATTTCTCTTTGGCTGTAATTTTGGTCACGCTGATGTCCAGATGTGACCCTCAACTATTTTTTGTTTGGTTTGCATTTCTTGCTAATTCTGAAAATCACAAATACAAGATGTATTTTCCTAGAAAAAAATTAATTACAAAGCTGACCTCTTAAGTATCAGGAAGAATTAAACATAGGCATGATAACCTGATACTGCATCTGTGAATGTGAAGTATTTTAAGTTTCATTAATTTTTTAGTATTCTGAAATATGACTGAAGTGAGTTTTGGATAGTGGCAACTCTCTGCTTATTCTTGTTTTGTAGTGCACATTGGTTATGTATGTGCAGAGCCATGTGCTGTTGAGCTACCAGCTGTTGAAATCATCAGGCATTTTACATGAAAATCACTTATTTTTTTAGCTATAAATATCTTCAGCAGTCTTGAAGCACTTGACCTGTAACTTTCTTCACTGGATGTCTTGAGTGAGACTAGATTTTCATTTTACCTTTAAAAAGTTCAGACAAACCTTATTGTTAATTTCCAAGAAAATGCTATGTACTTAAAAACATACAGACCTTGAGACCTTTTCTTTAAAAAGTTGTTGCTCATCTATGGTGTTGCAGCTTGAAATGTCTTGAGTAGTTTTTGTGTCAGGATGGTGCCTCCACTCTAAAAATGTGTTCAGATGTAGCCAAGCTGTAAATCTCATTTTGCCTGTGGTCAATGGACACTCTTTTTGGTGTGCAAAAGCCTCAAAGATTCTGTGACATGGATTATGTCTGGTCCTTCATGGGATCTTTTTTGAAGTTGAATTTTAGCTAAAAGCACTTGCAACTCATGGGACAGAGAACATCTGCACTGGCCAAATGCAGTGACTGATTGAAGATCCTTCTGACCCAAAACAGGGCAAGTAAACAATACTCTCCACATCCCCAGTAATTGTGCTTTGGAGACTCTTAACAACAGAAGTAGGATCTTTGCCTTATACAACCCTTGGTGAATTTATCTTCCATGAAATTGTCTGTACTGCCATTCCCTAATGCAAGCTTTCCACATCCTAGGACAAAGACTTCCAATTTATCTGCCTGTTGGATAAAGAAACATTTTGCTACCAGCCAGCTTTATTGTGTGTCCTTTTGTTCTCAGATTTTAAGCAGCAGTGAACATCTGGTGCCTTAGACAGGGAGAAACTATGGCCTAAATTTAGTCAATTTGTCCTTTTAAATTTTTCTTATTTTTTTAAAGCTAGCCAAACTGCTGAAAGACTCAGATGGAAGGGAAGTGTATCTTTCTCCAAAAACATATCTGTACAGAGAATGATTCAGGTGACGACTTCTTTGTCTCAGTGTCACCTGTTTCTAGTAGTGGCAGCCAGATATTTGCTTATACAAAAGCAGCAGACTACTTTCTGCTGCTAAGTATTGCTTTTTTGGGGAGAGTGCAGGAGTCAAGGGAGGCAGGGAACATACTTTAAATAATAAAATCTCAGCTAATAAAGTATTAAAGGTATTTACAGTGAGTGATGCAAAGCAGGTAAATGTTGGCCATGCCTTGCAGTTTGCCAGCTTGGATAGAGGGACTTGGAGCTTACTTAGACGCTGCCTGGTCTTCCCTGCTCATTCACCATGCTTCACTCTCCATAGTAAGCTGGCTCAGGACCCAGCTTGAGACAACACAAACAGTATCTAAGCAGGCTGTTTAGAGTGAAAAGTGGAAGCTCTGCCTTGTGCCTTACAGGACTGCCAGCCCACAGCAGGATGGGGCTAGCCAGCTTGGATACTGCCAAGCAGAGCCAGCTGTCAAACATATATGGGTATGTTCATGCAACACATCATCTTGACCTGATAAGGCCTCCTAGATTTTTGTATTTCTGCATGTTTGTATTATTAGTATGTAAACTGGGTAATCCGTAAATTTAATAGATTTCACAAGCATAAAGCTCTGTCACTATTACAAAGCTTCAAGGACAAGTTCTGTTGTTTTCTGTAGGTAATTCCATTAAATAAAGGTACTAAAAATTGGCTTTTAAATGAAGTGCTTGCTTTTGGCAGGAAGAGAGATATCATAGTTTCCTAAGTTAACTGATTTCTGGGCATTTTCCATCTCCTTTTTGTTATTTCTTAAAAAAAAAACAAAAAACAAAAAACAACCGTATATAGGATGGTCTTTTAAACACATTCCGCTCCCTGTGATCTCAGGCTGTCGTAATAGAGTACATGTCAAATGAAGGATTGATGCATCATGACATATCAAATGGCAAATGGTAACTTTTTCAGGACTTCTAAAAAATAAGGAAGATATTTTCCTTATTGTAAAATAAGGAAAAAATACAGGTGCACTGTATCTTGTGGCTGGAAATGCATTGCATCATAGGAAACAAAAGCTTGGTTTTCTCATAGGATTTTTATAATTGATGCTCTACTTTCTGTGTAGAAAAGAGACATTGAATCAACACTTTCAAAATAACATAAACACATGGAATCACAGA
This sequence comes from Heliangelus exortis, assembly GCF_036169615.1. NCBI lineage: Eukaryota > Metazoa > Chordata > Aves > Apodiformes > Trochilidae > Heliangelus > Heliangelus exortis. The sequence continues at coordinate 23,172,440 of NC_092454.1, read as the reverse complement.
ATCATTATGGTTGTGAAAGACCATTAAGTCCAGCCATTAGCCCAGCTCTACCAAGTCCAATGCTAAGTCATGCCTCTAAGCAACACCTGCTGCTACATGTCTTTTAAACACCTCCTGGGATGGTCATTCAGCCATCTCCCTGGGCAGCCCATTTCAGTCCCTGACTAGTCTTTCGGTAAAGAAGTTCTTCCTAATATCTAATCTAAACCTCTCCTGGTGCAAATTCAGGCCATTTTCTCTAGTCTTACTGTTATTCACTTGGAAGAGGAGGCCAGCACCCGTGTCCCTTCGGCCTCCTCTTGGGTAGTTGTAGAGAGCAAGGAGGTCTCCCCTCAACCTTCCCTTTTCCAAACTAAACAATCCAAGTTCCCTTATCCTTTCCATGTATGACCTGTTCTCTGGACCCTTCACCAGCTTTGTTGCCCTTACTTAAACTCGTTTCAGCACCTCAGTATTTTTCTTGTAGTGAGGGTGCCCAAAAGTGAACACAATACTGAAGGTGCAGCCTCACCAGTGCTGAGTACAGGGGGCCAATCACTTCCTTAGTCCTGCTGGCTACGCTATTTCTGATGCAAGCCAGGATGCTGTTGGCCTTCTTGGTCACTTGGGCACACTGCTGGCTCATGTTTAGCTGGGGGTCAACCAATACCCCAGGTTCCTTTCCACCAAGCAGCTTTCCAGCCACTCTTCCACAAGCCTGTAGCATTGCCTGGGGTTGTTTTGACCCAAGTGCACTTCCTGGCACTTGGCTATGTTGAACCACATACTGTTGTCCTAAACCCATCAGTCCAGTCCATCCAGGTCCCTCTGCAGCAGCTTCCTGCCCTCATGCAGGTCAACACTCTTGCCCAAACTTGTCATCTGCAATTTACAGAGAGTACGCTCAATCCCTTCATCCAGATCACTGGTAAAGATATTAAACAGAATTGGCCCCAGTACCAAGCCATGGTGAACACCACTTGTGCTATTACACACTTGCATATACATGCTACCTGCCTGTCCCTGTATCTTTTGAATGTCTGCTGAGAGGAGGGCGGCAAATATATCAGGCAGTCTTGCCAAATCATGGTCCACAGCAGCATTTATACCCTACACTGTTTTCCAGAAGCACAACATAGTTCTAATGGTGTCTTTTCTTTCTGGATTTTAGATACAAATGAATGTGAAAGCAATCCATGTGTCAATGGAGCCTGCAGGAACAATCTTGGGTCTTTCAATTGTGAATGTTCACCTGGCAGCAAATTGGATTCTACAAGACTGATATGTATAGGTAGGTATTTCATGCCATTTTTTCACTTTTTCTGAATAACATTTATCATATTGATTAATTAAGTGAGAAAATAATGTATTTGGCTAGTATTTCCATGATAGCAGACAGTATGTCTAATTCTGTATGTGGGACAAAACAAATATGTACTGATTTGATTGCTGCCATGGGAGCAGGAACAAACTGAGAGAAACACAATTTGTAAGGAGGTCCAGACTGTGGTGAAAGTAGTGAAAAGCAGATGTTGATTGGTGAGAGAGAGAGGAGATGTCTTAGTGGAAATTATCTTGTCTCCTGGGAGAAGGAGAATATGAGTAAAGCTAGAGGTGATTAGTCTAGTATTTGAAAAACTGTAAAGTGGAAATCCTCAGTGCATTGGCCACACATATCTGCAACAAGAAAACAGTTAAAACTGGAGGAACATCTACTCAAATAGGAGTATGAAAGCATATGGCTTCTAGTGTTAAGGACGTTCTTCATAACCTCATAAGACTGACTTTCCTGGCTTTGAGGAAATTATAATGGCTTTTGCATTATAGCACAATCTCAAACTTCATCTCTATTGTAGGAATCTGGCAAAGGCAAGTAAGACAAATCTGAGTTTGTCAGGAGGAGACACACAGAGTATTGTCTTAGTTTTATATGTACACACAATACTTACAAAGAGAGAAAGTGAGAGAGATAAATAAATAATGTTAGCATCCTCTGAAGTTTCTGTTGTATGGAAAAAAGCAGACCACTGCTGGAGCTAGTAGCAACAGCCGCCTGGAAGATGTCATTGTTATTATCTTTGTAAACCATTCATTAATAGTTTTTTCCTTGCCTTTCCAAGAAAACTCATTAGACCAGAGACATCTGTACTTGTCAGGTACAAGCTGTTATTGTTTCATCCTATTTATTTAACATAATTGAAGCCATTAGGGGATATGTGAGATAAATATGAGTGCCATTAATAACTGGATGATGCTAATTTAAGTGGTTTTTCTTTTTTTCCATTTTAAGATGGATTTGTTTGATGTTCTCTAGTTTAACTTCTTGCCTTGCCAAGGATTTCCTAAAATAGGAAATTATATGCAAAGACTCAAGTTTCCATTTAATGCCTTAGTAAGATTTTAGGTGAATGTTACTTCTGTGCCTAGGACTTCTCTTATGGCTCCTCGTAGCATCACCATCCATCTTAGTACTGGTTTTGTTCTTTCCTACGTTTTGCTACTTTTTTGGTGTGCCTACACTAATCTATGCTTTTTTGTACTGCTAAATTTTAATCTTGTATTTTCACATCCAAAGGTGTTGCAAGTTCACTAAATGCCTATTTATAGCATTGTTCTGGATTTACTTTGCAAATAGTTTCCATTGGAATATTTAGAGTGTGAAATCCCATTTGACCTGAATGTTAGTGCTAAGTAATACAAAATATGAGCAAAACAAAAAAGCCCAAACCTGAACAGTCAGATAAACAGTTAAGATTAGGAGCCACCTATATACTTTGATCTTAATAACTAATTTGTGCGTTGACTAAATGTGTCACAGGCAGTTTTCTGTACTGCAGATGAGAATGTGTTAGGACAGAAGGGACAGAAGTACAGCAGATATGAGACATACAGATTTATACTGTTAGAGCCTAGCTGTATGTTTTTCTACCCTGGCAAAATTTTTGTTGGAAATGGTACTGATAGGAAAAGGCAGATCACATTATTGAAAAGTGAGTAAGCACTTAGAAGTTAAAGGTAGTTTACAGTGACAAAAACTTGCAAGTGCTTTTGTGAAATGTATACCATTTCAAATCTCTATCGCAAAGCACATTGTTTTTTCCTATTACCACTGCAGTGGAGGGCGTGCATATTGAGTGTATTTGCCCCATTTTTCTTAGTGGATTGAGCCTGTAAAACATTCCTGTATCATCAGATAGCCTACAGGAATATACCAAACCATAAATGTTTAGCTAAAATAGTATTGTTATTTAGGAGTGTGTTATATTCTTTGTAAGAATGATCAAAGTAAGGTTGTTGCCTTTGTCTAGTTTTTCAGTCTGAAAGAATGTCAGTACCAAAATCAGTCCTACATTATTATCTTTTATTTCCTTTCTTCCTTCCTGCCTATTTTCACTCTCCTGTAGGCTCACATCATGTACAGCACATTAGAGTGATTTTATCTGGAGTAGCTACATGACTGCTGCTTGTCCTTTCCTTGGTTGGCAGATGGAAGACTTCAGTTTGTCAGTTCCTCAGGTTTCTTTGCTCAATCTGCTCAGCCTCAAAGCTGATGAAACAAGTGGCCTGAGACATTTTCATGCATATTACCTGTAGGAATTTAGCATAGATGTGAGTCATTTTTCTCCTTCTGTCAGCTTTTGTGGCTAGAGAAAATAATTACTTGCTCAAATTGGTTAGAATTCAGGTCATCAGATTTCCCCTTGTATTTAAGCTCAAACCTGCAGCAAATGAAGATTGTCAGTTCACTGATTACAGTGAAAGCATTCAGCAAAAATGTTGACATATTTTGCATTTATTTTGCTTGCATACTGAACTATGTAGTTAATGTATGCATTTTATGCATGTTTTAGTTTTTAATGTGGAATTCATACAGCACACAATAAATAGGCTGCCATCTGCCTGTAGTGTGCATATATTCTTCTTCAAGTCAGAATCAAAAAGAAGCAAGCAGCGGGAAATATGTTTTGATGCTGAATAATAAATTTTTCTCCAAAGCAGAAGTCACAGTGACTACCCATTGTGGATTTCATCTGGACAAGATATCATATGAAATAGAGGAAGTTAACTGATAACCTGAAAAAGATAAGACAAGCACACCTTGAAAGGATAATGTAGATGCATCTGGTGTGAGGAAAGTCATCTCCTAAACTACATAGTTTAAGTAATTTTTGAGTTTTATTTTTCCATCCTGTAAAGTTGGCTACTAAAAATAAATGATACTGAGTTCAAGAAACTTTGATTCAATATAGCAATGTAGGCATTTACATTTTGATAACATAAAGCACAGACATCAGCGTATAGGAAGGAAACTGAACTTGGCATAAAAGAACAGCTAAAGAACCTATATTCCCTCTCCCTGAATTCGGGGCACAGCATGACTATGAACATGCCCATCTCATGACTGGCAAGAGCTGACCTGGTTTATGACTGTCCTGGTTTTGTCTTTGATATTATTATGTAAACCCAAGTCTTGAATTAGCTAAAGGCTGATGAAGAAAAGATACCTTTCCCACTCTTCCTATACTCTTCATTGTTTTGTGCACTTGTTTAAATGTGTTCTGCTCCATGTGTTTGAAGCCAACAGGAACCCAAATAAATACAACTGTTTTGCACTTACCTGTTGATGAAGTACATTGCCCATTTTCTAGGTCTGATTCCAGTCATATGCTTAGCCATGCTTTTTTCCTGTTACTTTGGCCAAAGGAGGATTTTGCTCTCTGTTGTCTGCATAATTTTATAATTTTGTAGAAAAGTTGAAGTTTGAAAAAAATGAGCTGGAATTGTTTTATCTTAAGCACGTTGCTACTAAACACAAGCTATTAGTAATACTGATGGTGTCCAGAATAGTAGATGGTCTGGATTTTTGTACCTATATGTAAATCTTATAGCTAAATCTTATTCCGCTTTCATTAGTCATCTCATTAAATTAATCTGAACCACTTGCTTAGCTTTGAACTCAGAGTATAAGCATGCATTTAAATTTTACCCAGGCTGACCTCCCAGTCTGGGTTAGACCTTTACCGACTGCTTTTGCTAACTGAGCACAAAGGTTGTTGTCTGCTTCAAGAAATTTTGTACTGTTTAAGTAACATGGTAAGGGTACTGAACAGAGGTGCTGTAGAGAGAACTTTTAAGCAGGTAACTGATTCAGGGTCTAAACGGCATTTTAAAAAATGGCCTGGGTACTGAAAGCATAGGTTTTAGGACTTAGAGATTTCGGTATGTGGAAGAGTATTTCAGAGGATTTCGAGCAGCTGAGACAACACTTGTGGCTGAAAAATCTCCCCTCTGCTCAGTGGGCTGCAGTCAGTAGGTGCTGCCTGATGTGGCCAAACATTTACTGGAATGGGTTTGTTCTGGGCTCCCCGCCTGGCAATTCAGCTGGTGGTTCAGGAGCTGACTGTGCTGGGTCTGAGCCCTCAGCAGCAAACAGTGGAGTAAAACCTAACACACATATCAAAGTGTAGCTAATGCACCAGCAGAACCAGACCGCCTGGAAGAATGTTACACGCCCCTTATCTCCCACATTTTTAATCTTTTTTTTTTCTTCCTTACAACCTGGAAGGTTCACTGAGTGTGAGAGAGGAAAGAACACCTGGATTTCGTAACTTTGTGGTTCAAACAGCTGCACAAGGGGAGTTCCAGGTTGTTGTCTCTACATCTATTGTAACTTGTGTATTTTAGACTGATCAGTCCCTAGATTAAATAAATAAATAAATAAATAAAACCACTGTAGTGTCTGGAAGAACTCTGCTAGCTGTGGAACATGGACTAGAAAAGTCCTCTAGCAATGTGCTGCATTTCTCACAAAGTTAGTGATACTGCCATTCCTTTCCATCACTCTTAAACCGAAATGTGTACAAAATTACTCTGACTGAGAATTTTCTTTTAAAAGGGAGCCTGTACCCTGTTGGTACTCTTGTATATTGGTGGCGTGAACATGGCATGTCAGTTCTTCTTGCTGTGACAATTCTGTATTGTTTCCTGTTCTAATTCAGATAGCCTGAAGGGGACTTGCTGGCTTAACATCCAAGACAATCGCTGTGAAGTCAACATCAATGGTGCTACACTGAAATCTGAGTGTTGTGCTACCTTAGGAGCAGCTTGGGGCAGCCCATGTGAGCGATGTGAATTAGGTATGATCTTAATCTCCTCCATCTTTCTGTAGAAAAGAAAAGGTACCACTAGTCTATATAGGCCTGTATAGAAAACAGACAACACAAAAAAACCTACAAAACTAAGTTGTCTTATTTACTGGTAGTCTTCATAAAGGTCATTCTAGGAAATTTGAATTTACCAGGAAATAGCATATGAGTAAGTCTTTTGATAATAACATTATTTCATCTACACAGGGACTGTGCATTGGGGTAGGGAAGTAAGTACTACAGTAATAAAGTGAAATATCTGCTGAAAGTTTTGAGGGATTTCTCTGTTGCAGTCTGTTAACACTTTTTTGAACCATTTTCAAACACAGCATATGTACAATTATTGATTGCAGACTGGTACTACTGTTAGATTATGGGGTTAGGTCTAGAAGTTGGAAGCAGGAATTCTGTGTGCTCTAGTTTGTGGAAAAAACACTACGCTGCATTCTTCCCACAAAGTTTGAATAATGCCACTTGCAGCTGAAGCAGTGTCAGGACATTTTAGCCTTTCATTTTTAATCAGAACAATAACTGTGGGAATGTGTATCCCATTTAAGAAGCAAGATGCGAACAACATCCAACAGAGCTCTTAACTGTGCAGCATCAAATGAAGATCTTACTTTGGACTTCAGAATGGAGTAATGAATTAATGAAAAACTATTTAATCTAGAGAGCTAATTAGCTCAGACTGGAAACATTCAGCCATTCAATTTCCTATTCTCTAGCTATTTAAATTTTAGCAAGCTTTCATATTGCTATCTCATGCTACATTTTACAGCCAAGTGCAAGTCAAGTCCATTGGTCAGATCCTTTATCAAGCTGCAGTGTAAGAAGGGTCTGGCATCACTAAAGCTTTAAAACTTTATGCAACTTTACAGGAAATTTACCTTCCATATGCATGCAGATATTTATATGACTAGATGTTTAGCATCCTGGTCTCCATTAAGGAAAGCACATGAAAAAGCAATAATCTTAGAATTTCATCTCCTCAACTTTTCCTTGTTTTAAGTAACATATGTGAATGTATTTTTCTTGACTGAGGCTGAAGCACTCTACACCTTATATAGTTAAATGAGAGAATCCTGAAAATACATCTGTTTTTGAATTATTTACTCCTGTATTTCTGTCATTCTAAAAAAGTGATATATCAATCTGTCTTGATTTCAGACACAGCTTGCTCCAGAGGATTTGCCAGAGTGAAGGGTGTTACCTGTGAAGGTGAAGATTTTCCTTATTACTCAATATTTCACTTTTTTGCCTGTGAAGATGAGATAAAAGGGGATTTATGTTGCTTTTTGTCATATTGACCTTAGATGAATGCCTTTGCAAACAGTTCCTGACCGGTGGGAAGTGTTATCTTACACTGTTGGAGAATATCAAAGTAATACAAGGAGAATGGAACTGCTTCTTTGAAATACATTAAGTCCCTTTAGGTTTTTACTTTCTGTCAGCCATACCCATCATCTGGTCTTAGAGGAGACGGTGTGGCACCTTTGTGTCCTATGAGTTGAAGATATCACAAGAGCCTCTTGAGGCAGAGCCAAAAGCTTGTTCAGAACAGTGTTTGAACTGTTGCACAGTATGGATGAAAGCCTCTCACTTTCTTTCATGCAGCTTAACTTCTCAATAAAGCTGTTCCTGTCTCGTTTGAGTTAGCAGACAACTCATATCTTTGTTTCCCCAACAGATGTGAATGAGTGTGAAGTTTTCCCTGGGGTTTGTTCCAATGGGCTCTGCATTAACAGCAGAGGTTCATTTCACTGCAAGTGCGCTGAAGGACTGACCCTGGATGGAACGGGGCGAGTGTGTTTAGGTAAGAACCCCCTCGACTGCCAGATTCTCGGCCGTGTCTGACACTTGTCTGAAATTGTTCTCATAGGGTTGTGAAATGATATTTGGTTTCTTTCTGAATTCCTCCAAAAGCAGTTTGCTGGGCATGTGTTTTAGTTGATGCCTGCTTAGGAATCAAATGCCTGCTCTGGTTCCAGGAAGAGCTGTTAGTCTCTTAGGGGAATAGGAACGTTTGTGTTTAAAGTTGTTTTGCCCAGTATGCGATCAGTAGGTTTTTCTGGAGTGCTGGGACTCTTTCGGTAACAAAAACATCCCCCTCACTTAGAGCTAAATGCTAAGCAATCAGATGGTTGGCCAGAAGCTCTGAATGTTGTGTGAAGAGTGCTCTTCTCTGTAGCTATCTAGTAATTTTGTGAAACTCAGATTTTACATTGCAGCTTGAATATGCTTGTGCGAATTGGTCTGGCTAAGAATAATCAAAATGAGTGCAGATAAAAGTAAGACTTCATTTTTGTTGCACAAGTAATAGTAGTAGCTTCCACTGACAAAAACTGGTGTCCTTCAGACATTTATTTCTCTAGGGAAAAAAAAAAGATTGAACCCCTGTATAAGATCAGGAAAACAAAGTATCATATAGCAGGTGTGATTAGTGTTATTAACATGCATCTTTGAAATCAATGGTCAGAGATGACAAAAGACAGAAGTCAGGGCACTAGATGTTTAGAATAGATTCTGGAATCTGTGTTAATTTTTCTTATTGGTTCTAAGGACTGTGAAAATATGATTACTGACAGCATTGGTTTATTTTAAGAAAACAGTGCAGCAAACCAAAAAAACCTATCATCCCAGGTCAAGAATTTTCCCACACTAGCCTTTTTTTAATTATTAGTTAAACATTGTTTTCTTTACTTCAGTAGATTCAAATTTAAGTGAACACTCTTGCTTTAATTGCACTATGCCTTACCAATAGCTGATACAGGTACCAGATTGTGGGGTTTTTTAATGTGAAAGTAATTTTAGAGATGTTTTTCAGGGTAAGTGTAATTTTTAAATTAAGTAGATGTGTACATTCAGTATAAAGGTCTCAGGAAAAAGTAATGATTCAAAAGCAAGTCTGCCCAAATGCAGGTATCCATTATACTACCCTATCATATGCCATTTTGCATGTTAGGTTGACTTCATATTCCATCCCTTCTCAGCCCTTCAAACTCAGTGATTCTGTTGCCAGTCACTGTTTTTATTATGTCATCACCCCTTATTGCTTCTCCATTAGAAATCTGCTAAGTAGGGGTGTGAATTTAATTGTGATTGATAGAGCTAATGAAAAGTTCAAACAAAAGAGCCATTTTCAAGGAAGACAGGATTCCTTTACTCTCAAAGCCATGTTCCCCATTTCTTATTTTAATGAAAAAATTACCTTCTGTATTACAAGATGTGTGCCTTCTCATGTGCTACAAGTACTGTGCACTACGGCATGTGTTCTGAATTATGTTTGTTTCCTGCAGGATCCACTACAATGATTTTAGTGCAAACATATTTATTAGTGGTATGTTTGCTGAGTATATGAAAAATAAAATAAATATGGTCTTGATGTAGAATAGTTTACAGGAAACCGTTAGCATTCTATGAACAGTTTCCATTTCTTGCTTCTAAATAGTTTAGCTTCAGATGGACATAGGGTACATTTATATTATGAAAATACACAGCTTTGAAGGACTTGCATGGAAAACATTTCAGCAGCATATCTTTTTCAGACCTTACATCTTCTTCAAAGCTTTTTACACTAAGCGTTTACAAGTTCTGTTAGGTTTGCTAAAGCCTGACTTCCAGTCTGTATTCCTTGTATAAATAAATTACTTTAATAATATAAACGTAAGTGAAACTATTTTTTTAATCTGAGTACAGGTCAATTTGTAAATGAAAACACCTCATAAATTAAAGAAATACATGCCTCTGTCTTGCCAAATATACACAGAAACATAAAAAGCACAATTACGTCAGAGTAATGGTATATCTTGTTGTAGTAAGAGACAAGTAAATATATGCTTGTACTTCTATGTGATACAAAAGAGATCTGGAATTTAAACTACAGTGCAAGATTAGCAACTTAAGATGGTTGAACATTGTGCAGAAGCATGGAGTCTTGAGCAGAAATCTGTCTCCCAGAAACTGGACCTCACATGATTTTGTGCCTCAGAAACAGATGCTTCTGAAAAGGACTTTTGCTAAGGGTAGAATGCCTGTTTGTTCTTGTAAAATGAGCAGATATTCGCATGGAGCAATGCTACCTGAAGTGGGATGAAGATGAGTGCATTCAGTCTGTACCTGGCAAGTTCCGTATGGATGTCTGCTGCTGTGCTGTGGGGGCTGCCTGGGGCTCTGACTGTGAGGAGTGTCCTAAGCCTGGCAGCAAGGAATATGAGGCTCTGTGTCCCAGAGGCCCTGGCTTCTCCAACAGGGGAGATATTCTATCTGGCAGGCCATTTTATAAAGGTAAGGGTTCATTCTTGGATCTAAAAATTAATTACAGGTACATATGGGTGAATATTTTAAGAAAATGCCAGGGTTTGGGTCTCTTTTGGATATGTACCTGATATAAGAAACACTGTGAAGATGCTTGCCTGGCATGAAATGACCTAGCAGGTGAGAAAATCTCTTCTTGCGTGTTTCTCAAGAGTATTAAAGGAGCCTAAAATGAGAATTATGCAAAATATGGATTTGAAAAGGAGAAGGAAATGACTGTGACAGGACTGATGGGAGAAGAGCTCTAAATTACGAGAATAACAGAAAATGTGTGCCTTTTCTAAGGCAATGCTTTGCAAAGAGAGAACTGAGGGTCAGATGAAGTTCCATAAAGCCAGGGAGCTAAGAAGTAAACATAAAATATTACTAAAATTTGTCCAGGGTTCTCTGAAAGAAAGACTGAAGAAGGATCAGTTCTTTCTGTAGTTTACAGAAAGATGTTCATTGCACAAGATAAAGAATTAACTAGAAGTCTTTTGTACAGTTTTTACTAGCTTCACCTCCTGTAGAGCAAAACTGAAGAGACGGGAAAATGTCAAGAAACAAAATCTGAGATATTTTAAGTGACTGAGATCTGAGAAGAAAAACTGTAAATTCGATGTGCAGAAGCTGCAGTGATCTAGACCTGTTTTAGTATTTTTTTAAATTATATATTCTGAAGCATTTGTTTTGAAATATATTCAGTTGCTTGAGAAAATTTGAACAGATTGGACCTCCGCTTCATCATAAATAAGCTCTGGTATTCAGGAGTTATTCTCAATCAAAGCTTTGAGTGTGCAGGGATGATTTATTAAAAATAAAGAATTTAAGAATAGCAATATGTATTTTGTTTTATTAAAATGTATTATTAATAATAAATTCTTGGTTATTTAATAGTAGTAATATTAAAACCAGGAACAGTAATATTAATAATAAAAATAATAATGTTATCACCATCACACTCCTAAGATTTTACTCCAAAGTAATACATAGGAGACAGAAGTGTAATCAAAGATGATGCTCATTTAAAGATACTTAGTTGTATCACAGCAAATTCTATCACAGACAATAAGAGGAGACGATAAGAAGAAGAAAGTTTTAAAATGCTGCTGGAGAGATGAGAGAGGCTACGGGATGAAAAACCTTTATTTATCCTGTGCCGGATCCTTTAACAGTCTGTGTTATCCAGCTGACCAGGAAAACACATTTAGCACAGGTGAAACATTTCATCTGTTATTCTACAAAAGAAAAACTATGCTTTTCTAAAATGGTCTCTAGATAACACTCTGGCAATCTCAGTTTATAAAAAAATCCCAACCAGGGAAGGGTTACATCTTTTACAAGTTGATTCACGAACACCAGGAGCATTAGTTGTGTGCCAAACAGAGCATAGCACACATATTTGTATCATGGACAAAGAAGTCTCATCTGGGGGAATTTCACTGATTTTGGTTGACTGCAGATTAACGTGAATTTTTAATTACTAGTTTGGGAACTGAGAAGTGAAGAAAGCGTTAACAATTCAGCAGGTATGGAAACATCTCTTCTCACCTGCCCCGAGGCTCAGCTTCAGCCCAGTACCTCTCCTCCACCTTTCCTGGTATCCAGCCCCCCTAGTCCCATCATGAGGCAATTGGCAGCAAAAGGCCTCATGAACATGGCAGTTTCTCTTTGCCACCCTGGGTTGCTTAGTCTTTTTTTTTTTTTTTTTAATGCTCCTTCACTCTTACTCATGTCCTGTGCCCTGTGCCTTGGCATGGACTGCTCCATGGAACAGGAGCCTTCAGGGGTGTTCCTTCTCAAGAATGGATTCTACATGGTCCATAGTCCTTCAGGATATCCCAACCCCAGTGAGGGTCACTCATGTACTGTAGTCCCTGAAGGATGTCTCTGCCCCAGCACTGACGACCCACAAGGTCATGGTCCCGCAGGGATCCCGCAACCGCAGCAGGACTTTTGCCTGTAGCTCACAATCCTTCAGAGGTATTTCTGCTCCAGCATGCATCCTCCATGGACTACTGTCTGTCAAGGTATTCCTGCCCCTGTCTGGATCACCTAAAAGCCACGGTCTCTCAGGCATGTCCCTGCACTGGCATGAGGCACCCATAGTCCTTCAGGGATGTCTTTGCCCTGACATAGGTTCTCCAGGGCTGGCAGTCCTTCTGGAGTTGCTCTTCAGACATGGGAGTGCATCTCCAGTTGTGTTTCCTGACAGTGTCCACTCCTGCTTGCTTCCTGATGTTCATTTTTTCATTCTCCTAACCTGTGTAGGAGGATGCCATCCTTCCAGTTCCCTTCAGCTGAAATGCTGCCTTTTATGCCCAATACAATTTTTAAGAAGGAACAGGAAATTTCCATTAATTATATGAATATTTGTGCTTTAAAATGCTCTTCTGTTTTGTTCTTATGTTGTAGATATCAATGAATGTAAAGTGTTCCCTGCTATGTGCATGAATGGTAAATGCAGAAACACAATTGGAAGCTTCAAATGTAGATGTAACAGTGGGTTTACTTTAGATATGGAGGAAAGAAACTGTACAGGTAAGTAATTTTCCCCAGTTTTTCTTAGAATCATAGAATAGTCAAGGTTGAAAGGAACTTCCAATGATCACGTGATTCAACCTTTTGACTTCTGTCTTGAAAACATGCTGTGGTGGGGTCTCTACCATGTGTCTGGGCCATTTCGAAGGAACTTTAAATTGTTGCATAACTTGGTGATCTGGAAACTTAATGTAATTAATTTCCTTCAGTTGCCAAGAGCTTAGCCTTTGGAGAGAATGGCCAACTGTCTCAAGTTGTCTTTTCAGAAAATAATTCTTTAATAAATGTAATATTATTCTTGTATACATACATGAGGAATTTTTTCATTGTTATTGGAGATGCTCAGGTCATGCTCTGTCAGTATAATATGAAAAATCAGTCAGAATCACCAGTGAAGCCAAGTTCAACGTTTAAATGTACAGATTAAATTAATTTATGTTCCTTACTCTCTGGTCCAAATGAACTTAGAGACTCCACTGCAAATTAATTTCCATTCAGATTTGATAGCCAAGCACACATAGAGCTACAACCACTACCCTGACATCAGTGCAATGTTAAGTCAAGAAGAGGCTTGCATTTAATTTAAAACTTGAACATTTTTTTATTTACTGCCTGGAATAACTGAAACATAAGGTAAGCTTCATGGTTTTCTGGCTAGGAGAACCTGAATGTCTGCATTGTGGGTGGTTCTGTGCTGAAAATGAAGCAGGTTTATTATACCACACAGGCATCTATGAGTGAGCATGAGTAATACAAAATGTGGGTGGTAAGGCATGTTAACTGAGGTTGGTCTGGATGTTAATGTTGCCCTACCCAGTGATTTCCTTGTTTATATAGTAATTGCATTGATGATAAATTCATTTAACAACCTTTATTTCTACACTACCAAGAACAGGTCAGAAAACTTCTCCCTACAAAAGCTTTTTTTTGTTTTGTTTTGTTTTCCATTTAAAGTTTATTCTGATGAAAATGATCCACTGAGCTGCCATAAAAATGCAGGTTTTCTTAAATGGAAGACTTCTTGCTTGTTTGTTTTAAATGAGCAACAAAGTGTTTTATAAAGCCTGCAGAGGGCCAGATACTCCTCAGCATCCCAGCCCTACCACATGGGTTACCATCCAACACCTCCACACATCTGTACATGAGGACTAATCTTCACCTGACAGAAACCTAGCCATGGAGTGACACAAAAGCAAAAGAATCTCTTGCAAGGGACTGTTTTAGACCTTTAGTGGTTTCTTTGGTTAAGCTTATACTTGCCTAGTTTTCCTCAACCACTTAGACAAACAAGTCTACTGTCCCGCTCACCAGCTTTCTGCAGACATGTTGATGCTCTTCTCTGATTTCTTGTTCCCTGGACTTCTTGGAACCAATCCTATGCCCTATTGTAGACCAATGTCATAATTGTTTCAAATATTCTTTTATCTTTCATAAAGATTTCATGATTTCTTAGTATGTAGAAAGTAATGGCACAGTAAAGCTGAAGTCAGAGGGTATAGTGGAGAACACAAAACAAAGTCATTGAACCCTAGCTCACCCCAAAAGCATTGGATGTGGAGTATATTAGAGAAGAGAAAATTCTGGTAAGATGTGAGAAGGTAGGAAATAGAAAGAACAGACTATCCAGTTCTTTCTGGTTTTGAATGACCCATTTCACTGCGTCATATCAGTGTTGAAAAGTCCTCTTTAGCTTTCTGCCTCACTCCTAGTGTGTCTTACAAAGATCTCTTCCCTATCTTCTCTTTTTACATGCTACAAACTTGCTATAGTTTTCCACAGTAAGTTTCATTCAGATATAACTCAGATAACCAGTAAACTACAAATCTGTCTTCCAAAGGAGCTACTTTAATTCCTAGTGGAAAGAGTATATGCAAGTTTATAATGCTATTAGTGGATAAATGTCTTCATAATAAGCAATTTAACATCAATAGCACTGCAGTAATGGAGTCAGTTGGTACCCCTGTAATAATAGCTCATAATTTGTCACAGTTATTAATTTCCTTAGAAAACTAACCTCAAATTTCACTTAATTGAAATCTACTCATTACATAATTTAATGTATAGTTGAGAGCTCTGAAAGCATTGCATCATGAATCTTACAAACTGTTTCAAGTAATCAGATACTCCTTTAAATATTAATAAGATTCATATAATATTAACTTCTAATGGTCAAGTATTCCCATCTGTGAAAAGCAGGAAAACCTGAAATCCCATTTTATTTTTCTACCTCTCCACTTCTGTAAAATAGACATTGATGAGTGCCGGATCTCCCCAGACTTATGTGGAAGTGGTACTTGCGTCAACACTCCTGGAAGCTTCGAGTGTGAGTGCTTCGATGGCTATGAAAGTGGATTTATGATGATGAAGAACTGTATGGGTAAGTGCTGCCAGTACCACCTGGAGTTTGTCCATTTACTGTACAAAGCGTAACTGTACTCTCTACTATGCTAGCTCTTCTCCACTGAACATTTCAAATGTGTAATTCTTTTGACTGCTTGAACAAATGAGACAGGTATACAGTTTATAGGACAGATAACTGAAGTATCCATATAGCTTTTCTTGTTGTTTTTGCTAAGTATTTTACATGCTTCTATATAGAGAATGTTTAATCATGTAGTTTAAAACCAGCTAATCCAGACTTCTGGTAAAGTTAGGAACAAAAGGCTGGAGTTCCAAAAGTAGTGTGATTCCCTTCATGCTGCTTGGACTCCAGAATTTCTGAGATTATTTCCTGAAAACACATATCTCTCTGATCTGTGTAAGGTTTTAAAAATAGATACAGAGACACCAAAGTTACCAGCCACCTTAAAAAATCTTGAGCTAGTATTGTAGAGTATTTCATGAAATACATCATAAAAAATCTAGTGAAAATGACAAGTCTGAGATTTTCATCTTAATGAGTGTAAGTGAGTCCTTCTCCTTGCCCTTCCTGAAGAATGGATTGACATTGCCCCTCCTCCCATCATAGAGATCATTTGCCTGATTTCCATGAGCTTTCAGGGATGGTGAGCAAAATTACATTGGCCAGCTCCCTCTCAGCATTAATGGGTCTTTTCCATGTCCTTTGTCAGCAATTCCAGTCTCCCACTTTCCTGCATGTTTTTGATGCTGCTATGTCCTTCACATCCCTTGCCAGCATCAACTCCTGGTGGCTTCTGCTTTCCTAACCCCATCCTTACACCCTCTGGCAGTGTCTCTGTAATTGTTCTGTATCACCCATCCTGGGTTTTGCCTTTTTTATACTTCCCTTTTTTGAGTTTTGTCAGGAGCTTTTGCACTCATAATTGAACTCAAATAAGTTGTCCTATGCCTCTGTGCCAGGAGGCCATGCAGGCCTCCTGTCAACTTCGTTTGATATTCTGCTTTTAGACTCCAAAAGTCATTCCAAAAACATTGCCTTAATCACAGATGATCAAAGAAGCTAAACTGTAGAAGCTGAATTGCCTTCAGGAGAGACTAATGCAGTGAATAATACTGTATGGTGGAGATACATTTTAAGACAGAGGCATGGAAGCAAAATGTCAGCTTAATAGGCAGAGAGTGAGGAAGTAATAAATTACTTCTTAAGGGCCTCCTGCAAAAATTAAGAAAGGAAAGAAATATTGTTCAATGAAAATATTTTGGAGCTGCAAGAACTGTCCAGGCAGGAATACAGCAAAAGAGATGTTTAATTCTGTCACTGGACAATTTTCTCCCCATGCGTGAATAATCTGCAAAACCCTTTGTTACAGTCTTAGGCTAATGAAAGATAACACTAGTCTGTCTATCTGAATGAAGTCTCTAGTTCCAAGGATATGTAGCCATAATGCTGCCAGGGAATGCATCTGCACCTTGAACAACTTTTAGTTATATTTTTCTTCATCCACATGTTCAGCGTCAACTGTTTTTATCAGGTTTGTGAGTTAAATATGTGGTTTGCCATTATAAACTGTAGCAAGCATATTTCTCAGCCACATGACATACACAGGAGTAATAAAACTTCATAGCAGTTAAAAGTTTAAACTCACATCCCCATTAATGCCGTCAATAGACAACAATTTCAGTGCATACACAAATGGGTGTCCATTTGCACTATGAAGCACTTTTTTAAAAATTTCATAAAATTAATACATGGTTCTAGATGGTAACCATCCAAGTTTTCTTATGTCCTCTGCTTCCTAGAATATTTAATTTTGAATGATGAGTTTCTGGTTTTCTTGAGGAGACAAATACCCATTTTTAGAGTTGTAATGTATATTGTAATACTGCATGATTTTGTTTCTTTGACCTGTTATGCACTGTGAGAAAATGAGCAGTACTGCTTTAATGAAATAATTCTTTTTTCCCTAATTGCTGGATTTTCTCTCTGACACTGAGAACTGCTTTTATCTTTGTTGCTATTTGGTAATTATTTTCTATTTTTTATGGTGGTTTCTTTGCAGATATCGATGAGTGTGAACGCAACCCTCTGTTGTGTAGAGGTGGCATGTGTGTGAACACTGAAGGGAGTTTTCAGTGTGACTGTCCTTTGGGACATGAGCTGTCACCATCACATGAGGAATGCATAGGTGAGTTTAAGCTTGGAATAGTAATCTTCCACTTCCTATGACAAGTGGTCATGTTTGGTATGCAAGCTTCTTACCTCTGGCAAGGTAGGGTTTCAGGAATATCTTATTAAAATTCACGCTCCTAGTTTGTACGATTATCTTCATATTAAAATCTTATAAGAGACCTTCTAAAATCTCAAGCAACCTTAACACTTGAACTCAAGGAGAAGTATATTACCAGAGCCTTTAGGGATTATTTAGCAACTCAAAGGATGGTGTCACTCATTTTGGCAAGTTTAAAGTAAAATACATAGAAGCATAAAGTGAACTTCATTCCTACAGTCAAAAAATAGTATTGTCCCATTTGTCCCAATTGCAGGGCTCTTTTTTGCATGATTCCCCAAATCCATAATGCAAAATATACAAAATACATAATACATGTTAGCTCTTTGGTTTCTGTGATGCACAGTTGCTTCAAGTGTTGATTTAAACCAGGAGACTGTGCAGTTAATGTTCACAGAACAGAAACTAAGAAGTTAAACCTTTGAACACTGGTGTAATCATACTGTTCACAGCTCCATACCTTGACCTGAAACATGGTAAGAACAACAGCAACAGAAAAAAAGTAAAAAGCCTGAAAGCCACCAGTTTAAAGTATCACCTCTCAACCTCTTTCTCTGGCATTTGAGCGGTTAGAATCTGCATTCTGAAGAGCAAGTAGCTGATATGAATTATTCTTTTCCAGATGTTAATGAGTGCTCATTAAGTGACAGTCTCTGCAGAAATGGCAAGTGTGTGAACATGGTTGGAACATATCAGTGTTCCTGTAATTCTGGGTATCAGGCTACTCCTGACAGACAAGGCTGCACAGGCAAGTGTTGTACACATTCGCCTATATGTTTGTGTCTCAGTGTATACTGTCTCATCTGTCTTTGTTTCTATTTAATTTCATACATTTATTTTGAAACTGAACAGGACTATCTTCTTATCTGCCATTAGGCCTGTCATCACCTACCATGGACCCTTCTTCTACCTTTTAAATAAAAAGAAGGTATAAAAGATTGTTGCTGTATTGAATTCTGCAGGATACTTTGAGAAAAAAAATCATATGGTACTACTCTGTTATAAAATCAGAAGTTTCAAATAACAATCAGAAAATATTGCTTGATTTCTTGATCAAGCAAGAATAGTCTCATGTATTGAGAGTATCTGTTTCACTTTTTTTTCATACCGTATACATTATACATTATTTAAATCCTTCACCATAGTAATACTGAATTATGTCAGTGTCATGACATTGGTACAAAAGTATTGGGATGTTTTTTTATTTGTTTCTTTTTTTTTTCCTCTCTTTTTTCTTTTTTCCCAAAAATATTAACTGGTGCTATATTTCAAGGTTTAATGAAACCTGTTTCTCAGGACTTTTCTTTCATTTTGACTTGTCTTTTGCACTTTTTTTTCTACATCCCTACTAATGTAAATATGAACACAGGCAACAATTAAAGGTAGCTGCTAGGTCCCACAGATAAAAATGTAGTTTGAAAGAGAAAAAGCTGAGCAAATATAAAACAGAAAAATCAGAGTGAGAATAAAAATTCAAAACTGTATCACTGTTAAAGTGGTTCATCTGCTAAGTAAAATGGCAAGAGAAGACAACTTCTGTTACTTTTCCTTGTAAAAGTAGACTTACTGCTACTAATGTTACTTTCCCAGATATTGATGAATGTATTATAATGAATGGAGGCTGTGACACCCACTGCACTAACTCAGAAGGCAGCTATGAATGTAGCTGCAGTGATGGTTATGCTCTAATGACAGATGTCAGAACATGTGCAGGTAGGTTTTATTATCTTAAAAGTTCCAGCACTGAATCTTTCAGCCACTATGAATACAGCATTCCTTTAACCAATCCATTACAGACTAACAGAATTATCTGTTTGTTTGTTTGGGGTTTTTTTTTTCAATCCAGATATTGATGAATGTGAGAACAACCCAGATATCTGTGATGGTGGGCAATGTACTAATATTCCAGGGGACTATCACTGTCTCTGTTATGATGGATTTATGGCTTCTATGAACATGAAAACTTGTATTGGTAAGTAGCTGTATGCACCAAATTTTATGCAAGTCTGTACCTACTCTGTAGGTACTATTTTAGGATATTTTGCTGAATCCTTCAAGATGGATATTGTAACTATGTATATATATGTATATATATGTATTTTTAAATCCATTCATCTTTCTTGCCTACCACAATAGATGTCAGGAAGGATAGAGAAAAATCTGAGAAGCCCATAAAGGTGAATCAAATCACATAGTCCAAAAATAGGGGTGATTTAGTTGTAACTATATGATTCCTTTAAAAGATTTTCTTTTCACCTTCACTTTTATGTTATTCCAGGTTCTTGTTTTCAGTTGAACTCCATGTTCTCGAATAGTTCATGTTTGCACAACTTGAACATTTAGAGCTGATCTTTTCAATATTTTTTTCATGTTATCCATTTTAATAGCTGTAAAATCAGATTGCTTTTATTCATTTTACACACAGCTGCTTTTAAATGTTCTTCTCTATGAGAACAGTATCTCGTATTTCTGCCATGTACGTAATTGCTTTCTTTCACTACCAGCATCATCCAGTTTATCAAAAAGCCTTTGGGCTAACTACATTTTCTTGCTGGACTTAACACTACTTTCAATGAAGTAGTCGATATTTTTTCAGCATGGGTTTGCAGTATCTTGTATGTATTTGACACTGTGCAATTAAATGATCTTTGCTATTTAACTGTGGTAAAATCTATAAACTACTTTAAAAGTTTGAGATATTTGAATAAAGTAAAGAAGTTGACATAGTTGTAGCTCACAAGACTATGTTTTAGCTACAAGTTTTTAACCAGATCTTTAATTACAAACTGTGTAATTATGTTGAAGATTAATAAATGACACATCATAGGGTTAGACAATACTTCTGATATTGTTACTTGAATGAAAGTATTCTAAAGAGGCAAATTACAGTAGTGCTCAACTAATAATTAATTTATGTATTCTTACAGATGTGAATGAATGTGATTTGAATTCCAACATCTGTATGTTTGGGGAGTGTGAAAACACTAGAGGTTCTTTCATTTGTCACTGTCAGCTAGGATATTCAGTCAAGAAAGGAACCACTGGATGCACAGGTAAGGCAAATTTCCAGCATGTATCTTGACTGGTTTTCAGGCACAACAAATGCATAAGCATGTACAGGTAAGCGAGCCATTGGTATCTGTACGTAATAGTAAATATAAAAGTATTTTACATTTTTAAGTAAATTTCAAGGTTTTGAAAGGGTGCATTCCTGGATCGGTCTCAGGATATGAAAGACCCCTTCCTTAAAACTTCCTTATAATTGTAATTCTAAAGGCAAAGCTTTTATCAGTATGGATTGGATTAATATCTGTGGTATGAAACATAACTTGGGTGGGCACAGCTGCATTTGTATTAGGAGTATTTTATCGCTACTTGTTTGTTCTTCATAAAGTATAAACTCATCAGTCAAATAAAGCTGCAGAAAATTACCCTGTAGTCTTAAGAAAAAGGCAAAAGGGAAACAAGTAAAAGAAAAGAAGTTCCTGACATAGTTAAGCGGTACTGTATTTTGTGCTGGGTTCACTATGTTCAGGAAGCTAAATTCATCCAGAATTACTCTTTCAGGAAAGCTGGCAGAATTTCTCCTGTATTTTGGTCTTTAAAAATTTATTCTATAATTACTAGATTAGTATATTATCATCTATACTTATCTAATTTTCGGGCTAATATATATTATACTATGTTATTTTTAATATGTGTTGAAAATAGCTTTAATTTCAAACTGAAAAGAGGTTGTAGGAAAGCAGACTAATTTTATCATGCTTACAAACAAAGAACAATGAAAATAAAATAGTCACTATTTTTTATTAATGTATAATGTAAGGCAATTTTATTGAATTAATCTGTAGTCTTGAACATTTGTTTTTTAAATGAATGCAAACCCGCTCAGTGGAAATAGTTAACATGTAAAAGGAAAATTATCTGTAATATTCCAGTGCATCTGATGTAAATGCTAATAGTTTATTTTGTCATTGTAGATGTTGATGAGTGTGAAATTGGCACTCACAACTGTGACATTCATGCCTCATGTGTCAATGTGCCACGAAGTTTCAAATGTAGTTGTAGAGAAGGATGGTTTGGAAATGGCATTAAATGTACTGGTAAGTACAGAGAAAGTGAAGTCATTCTCTCTTTTTTTTTTTTTCCTTTGGTCATTTTTTTGTATATTTTGTATGTTTTGTTTTAATGAAAGTGTGTGCTGTGAGTGAGTATGACTTTTCTATCTGCTGCACGCTATGGAAGAATGTGTATGCATAATTCTTACATTTAAGGGGACTGGTTCTCTGAGGAAAAAACTAGTTTTGACTCAGAAGCCTGTCTGTGTAACATTTTACTGAATTAACTGTGTATTTCACAGCATTTATGTGCAACTAATGAAATGTGCAAAATAAAAATATTATTTCTGTTACGTAGTACCATTTCTTGTTAATGTCCTGTAGTATACCTAATTTGTTGTATACTGCCTAAATGTAAAGCAGATTGGACTTTGAGGTATGAGAAACTTGATTCTACTTTTGCTGGGCTGCTGGAGTAGAATCACTTCTCCTTACCTTCATTTTTTCGCTTTGGTGTGGAAAATATTGCAGTATTTCTTTTCAGAGCAGTTTGGGATCTGAAGAAGGGGAGCTTTCTTTAGGAGTTAGGTTTTATTGGTGTGAAATATTACCAAACTTTACTCTAGGCCAGATTTTCTTTAGTTTTTAAGTCATATCTGACAAAAAGATGGTCTTTATTGTTATCATATTGAATGAGAATGTGTGAGGTTCTACTAAGTAAATAAGAGGTCCCATCTGAAGAAGAAAGATTTTAAAAGCTTTTCCAGCAGCATTCTTGCTGTTACAATAGCTCCTGGGTATAGAGTGTTACTTCAGATGGGTGAGAATGGGCTGTTGACTATCCCACTGCATTTGCTAGTGTGATCTGTATGTCATAGACCCATATGGCCATTCCCGTCAAACATGCCCTTGAAGGGAAAAAAAAGTAGTTGTTCTTTTTTTCAAAAGCTTGCATTAACTTTCATGGAGTTACATTGTTGTCACATTCTTCTGTAACTTAAAAAAACTCTCCAAATGTATGGCAGATTTTCACCTCATTATTTTTATTTGTTATATTGGGGTTTTTTAACCATTTTGAATTCAAGTCCTTTAACAGGATGTCAACATTCAAGTAATAAGACAGCTGAATTGGAATTGTTTTACCCAAACTCATGGATTTTTAGTTCAAAGGAAGAAAAATTAAAATGAAATTACTGTTGTTTAACCCTGTATGTTCTAATGGGAACTTTGCATATTTATAGGGACATCTTTGCAGCTGCACATACTAGCTTGACAGTAAGCCTGATTTGTTACCTGCTCTGTTACTGCTTGCACTCTTTTGCTCCTGATGTGCAGATTTTGATGAATGCTCCAATAGGACCCACCAGTGCAGTGTGAACGCTCAGTGTGTGAACACCCCAGGGTCATACCGCTGTGCCTGTGCAGAAGGATTCACTGGGGATGGCTTTTCTTGTTCTGGTAAGGCATTTCTGTGAAAGCTGACTTGTCACTGGTTCTTTCTGTTATATGGATGAGGGGAGGGCTGTGGATGTGGTCTACCTGGACTTCAGCAAGGCCTTTGACACCGTCTCCCACAGCATTCTCCTGAAAAAGCTGTCAGCCCACAGCTTGGACAGGGGCACCCTGTGCTGCGTTAGGAACTGGCTGGAGGGCCGGGCCCAGAGAGTGGTGCTGAACGGGGCTGCATCCAGTTGGCAGCCGCTCACCAGTGGTGTTCCCCAGGGATCAGTGTTGGGACCAGTTCTGTTTAATATCTTTATTGATGATTTAGATGAGAGGATTGAGTCCATCATCGCAAATTTGCCGAGGACACTAAGCTGGGGGGAAGTGTTGATCAGCTGGAAGGCAGGAGGGCTCTGCAGAGGGACCTGGACAGACTGGAGAGTTGGGCTGATTCCAACAGGATGAGGTTCAACAAGGCCAAGTGCTGGGTCCTGCACTTTGGCCACAACAACCCCATGGGGAGCTCCAGGCTGGGCACAGAGTGGTTGCACAGCAGCCAGACAGAGAGGGACCTTGGAGTTTGGATTGACAGGAAGCTGAACATGAGCCAGCAGTGTGCCCAGGTGGCCAAGAAGGCCAATGGCATCCTGGCCTGTATCAGGAACAGCGTTGCCAGCAGGTCCAAGGAAGTGATTCTGCCCCTGTACTCAGCGCTGGTGAGGCCACACCTCGAGTCCTGTGTCCAGTTCTGGGCCCCTCAGTTCAGGAAGGATATTGAGGTCCTAGAGCAGGTCCAAAGGAGGGCAACTAGGCTGGTGAAGGAACTCCAGCACAGATCCTATGAGGAGAGGCTGAGGGAGCTGGGGGTGTTCAGCCTGGAGAAGAGGCAGCTCAGGGGAGACTTCATCACTCTCTACAACTCCCTGAAAGGAGGTTGTAGCCAGGTGGGAATTGGTCTCTTTTCCCAGGCAACCCTCAGCAAGACAAGAGGGCACGGTCTTAAGTTGTGCCGGGGGAGGTTTAGGTTGGGCAACAGAAAGAATTTCTTTACCAAGAGGGTGATCAGGTATTGGAATGGGCTGCCCCGGGAAGTAGTGGATTCTCCGTCTCTGGAGGTATTTAAAAAGAGACCGGATGTGGCACTCAGTGCCATGGGCTGGGAACTGCAGTGGTAGTGGATCAAGGGTTGGACTTGATGATCTCTGAGGTCCCTTCCAACCCATCCAATTCTATGATTCTATGATTCTCTGGAGGCTTTGCAAATTAGATCTAACCCCAAAATACTAGATATTAAATGTAGAAGCGTCTCTTCAAATAAGGATTGTTCCCATCTGCAGAAAAAATGCCAATGAAGGCAACTGATTTTTCTTTTGGTTTGTGTGCCAAACTGGACTCACTGTGACCATTTGCTGGGTGAAGTGCCTGTCCACTGCTTTCTCCTCCTTCTCTACATGCCAGTTTTTTTGACTGTACAGCAACAGGCTCTCCTGTTGCTGTACAACACAGAACACAAAACACCTGCTCTCTACCCTGGGTGCTGTGTTGCAAGCCAGGTCTCGTCTTGGGCAGAGAAGGCATCATCTCTTCTCCCCTCATTATGTTAGTTGAACAGCAAGTGATTCAAAATAAATTGATGTGCAAAGGACTATGTAAACTGTAAAGATTTTTATATTAAACATCAGTGGCCTATAATTGAATTACTCTGGTTTGTACCACTTGCAGATCAGAGATGCAACTATATCTCTGCTCTTGACTTCTAGCATGTCCTGTATACAGTCTGCAAATTTTGAAAGTTTGAAAGAATGCATCCTATTGATAGTAAAGTACCTAGAAACTAATGTGAATGCACTCATTGTTAGCCATTTGTCTAATTTTGAAAAAAGAATAATTTACATCCTCACTGACAGTGTTCTAATTGGTATATTAAAGTTTTATTGTTTTAGAGTAAGTACGCTTAAGTATTATTTATGTGTTTCAAATTTGTGGTTAATCAACTAGAAATTTCATCCCTATTATAAACATAGAGTGTTTCAGCTGTGGTTTTTTAAAAGTCAGATAGGATATCAGAAATTATGAAATGAAGATAGTGTATTGAAAATTTTTTCTATATAATCATATCTGACAATATTATGAGTCCATATGATGACTGCAGTGGTGAATTACTTCCTCTGACAATTTGCTCTTTTTAAAAAACAACAACAAAACCAAACCAAAACAAAAAACCCCAGACCAGACAAAAAAACCCCCAAAACTTTTGGAACATGCTAGAATAATCCCCAGTCGTGTGCAAATGGTAGTTGTAATGTTCCTGCTTCTCAAAGAATATTTTCTAAAAGGCACATGAAAATAATTTTCTATGTGTGTGTCACTTAGGAAAATACGCTTCTGAATATGTTTCATGTCAATGTAACATAGTATATATACCAGGAGATTAAGTTTTGAATTTATAAGCAAAGTATTCCACTTATTTAACAGACCTAACAGTATGGAATCAAAATAATGCATTAAAAAAAATTATAATTAAAAAAAATTCTTTTAAATAAAAAAAAAAGATTAAGGAGTCATGATCAGGTGAAAGGAATGCTTTTGGAAATGATGTTATGCTTCTTTTCCTGCACCCTTTCAGTTTGTTTCATCTTCAGGTCTAAATGTTTTTGTTTGTACCAACGATACTCAACAGCACTACTGTTGTGACCGTCAGGATAAGATTATTTGTGTTTTGCTATTGAAACATGATGTCAAAGAAATGTTCTCTCTCCTGCAGATGTTGATGAGTGTGCAGAAAATGTTAATGTGTGTGAAAATGGACAGTGTTTGAATGTCCCTGGTTCCTACCATTGTGAGTGTGAGATGGGATTCACTCCTGCTTCTGACAGCAAGTCATGCCAAGGTAAGCCACTGGTACCTCAAGTTCATTTTTTCATTTGGATTGGCTGCTGTAAAGCAAACAAGAAGGGATGGGAGGACCTCAGTTTGGAAGCAGAATACTTCATGAAGCAGAAGTGCATGCTTCACAAATAAGTAGTTCCTTCAAGGAAGATTTATTGCTAGAACAAGGGAGATCACAGGCATTGGGTTGGGTAGACCCCCGCTTTGGAATGTGGGTTTCCCAGGGACTGATAGCCACAGGCCAGGGCACCTGCCCAGAGGCAACCAACCAAAGTGTTCCACACCATAACTACCACACTTTTCCTTGTAGAACAAGAAGTTAGACCAGATGGCCTTTAAAGGTCCCTTCCAACCCAAACCATACTTTGATTCTATGATTTTGAAGTGTGAATTAAAAAAAAAGGAATACTCATCTTTTTATGATGTTTTCCTGGCCTTCATCTAAAAACCCCAGAATAGAAGTTTGGCTCAGTAATTTTTGTTTTTTTCTCTTTTTTAGTTCTCTTTAACTAATAGTGTGTGGATAATCTAATTTTAATGACTGTTTTATATAATCTTCCTATAGGACACACAAACAGCATTAATAGAATAAAACTTTCCAGGAAAATTACAGTAGGTAAATCACTGCCATAGTTGGCAAGTTTATCTTTCTATTCCAGTTTAGCTTCTGTTTGCTGTTGTCCTCTCATGGTTTTCTGTGGGGGGTTTCTGGTCTAAAATAAGAGAACTATGTATTAGGCTAAGTTTTTTTAGCTGGTGGTGCCAGGATTTTTTATTTACTTCTTATTGAATGGTTGAACCCTCATAACATCTTGACAAATTACAATACTTGATTAGACATTAAACACAGATTCTAAAATGTAGTCTCTAAAATTCAGTCAATAACCTAGTGTGTTCAGATATTTGGGTATATGGGTATGAAGGGTATATGGGTATGAATCAAACTTCCATCTGTGGAAAAGCTCTTGAAAAATTAGCTATTCAATTGTTTCAGTCAGATCTGTTGATAGTAACTAACTATTGTTAATCATCTTTACTGACTCTCTCTGTGCAGCTCAGTTAATTAGCCATAATATAGTTATGCCAATGTTCTAATAACAATTCCCAAATAGGTATCAGCCAGTCATTGTTTTGGAACACAAGATTATTCCAGTTCTTGGGACAGCATATTAGCAACATTCAGCTTTTCAATTGGTCCACAGCAATGCTCTGAAAAAAGACATTGCAGAATTTTAGAAAAATGCTTGTTATATTGGTATATTACTGTGAGTTCTGCAGTAAAGTTCTGAAAACAAAGTTGTGATGTTGGAGAACTAAAATATTTGGGTGCTGAATACAAAAAGGAACTTACTTTTTTTTTTTTTTAAGTGAACATATTTATTAGGCCTTATGCTAAGGTGACTCCTTGGCTGATTTCTGCAGTCATCATCTATATTCATGACCTGATTTGGAGGTCGTTTCATGGCTGTACTCCAAAGCACTTATAGACTTTCCTTTAATTTACAGTTCAGATTTACTCAGGACTATTGGATATCAGGCATTTATCTTAAATTTCATTTTCCCTTAAAATGAAAAAAAAGGCATTCCTTTAAAAAAAGGCATTTTATCACTTCCCAAATTTCAGCTAAAGCAAGCAAGCCATGTTCAAAATAGCTATTTCATTGTTCCCATCTGTTTCATCACTCTTAAACAGAGCACTGTACATAGAATTTTAAATTAAGATTTAGATGTGCATTTAAAAATGCTATTAATGCTTTCCATTTTTCCTGTCTCTGCTAAAAATAGCTCACTAATACATTCTAGAGTGGCATTAGCCTTTCTTTCACCCAGCTGCTTTATTTTACTACTTTAAAAGTCATGCTATCAGACAATACAGACCTTCAACTCAGTGCCTAAACAATAATTTTGTGTTTGCACTGTTAATATTTAAGTCCTTTTCTACCACTGCAGTTGACAAAGACATCTAATTTTCTTTCAGTGTCTTTAAACTTTACTTCAGTTTACATGTAGGTAGTTACTGTGTAACTAGTTTAACAACAGAAAAATCGTGGATAATTCCTGTTTCCTGTATTCCTTTTCCCTGTATAATCTCTTCAAGGAGATATAAGTAATGTCAATTCCTAATCCCTCTCTGTCTTCTTAGTGTACTTTATTTCCCCAAGAGAGGAGTGGTATTCTGAAAATCCTAGCTGCTGTTAGTAAGGGAGCATTGCAGACTGTGATCTGGGAAATGGCTGATACCTTTGTGTGGTGTTACACTTCATTCTGTTTGTACATTTTGAAAGGAGGTTACTGGCTTTTGGACTTAGCTTTCATTTTGAGTGCTGAAAAGTTAGTTTTGCTATCTTTCACTTCACACCAGGTAAGACAGAAATAAGTAACTGGGAGCTTAATGGAGATTGCTGCACAAATCCCTAGTACTGCACAGTATTGTAATAATGAGTATTGTAATAATACGTAACTTTCTGTTCTAAATATATATTCCTTCAGATATCGATGAATGCTCCTTCCAGAACATATGTGTGTTTGGTACCTGTAATAATCTACCTGGAATGTTTCATTGTATCTGTGGTGATGGCTATGAACTAGATCGAACTGGGGGAAACTGTACAGGTATATCTCTTCAGTTCAGAAATATGTCAAGACTCTCTGTTGATTTTTTTAATTCCACCAAGATAAGTTAGAGATGAGTTTACAAAACATGCATTGTATACTTTTACAACAGTGAGTGGTTTTTTCCATCCTGAACAAGTAGTGTGTAGAACTGCATACTTTGGAGTTTTTTTAAGAATGGAAGAAACATAACGGCTTCTTAAATATGCAGCTGTACAAAGATTATTCCTAAATGTCTGATGAATTTTACGTTGTACTTCTATTCAATTTCAAATAAAATTCACTTGCATTTGGAAGTTTTATGCCCATACAGTCTAAAAAGGTAAAATTGTTCTTTTTTGTCCAGTGAGCAGATTTATAAATGTCACTTTCCTATTTTAGATATCGATGAATGTGCTGATCCCATTAACTGTGTTAATGGTCTTTGTGTAAATACTCCTGGAAGGTATGAGTGTAATTGTCCTCCAGATTTCCAGCTGAATCCTACTGGAGTGGGTTGTGTGGGTAAGTAAAAAAATACCCATTACTTCAGAAATCACATCCAAGGTGACTTAATACCAGTGAGGCTGGCAAGATAGAAAATTCTACATCCCTATGCTTGCTGTATATCCTTTTAGTTTTATAGAGATGGTGTTAATTATTTTAACTGATTAGTGGTATTTATAGTCTCTCTAAAATACAGCTTCTTAAAAAGTGTTGAAATATGTGTCATCTGTATTTTCATTCTCCTGACAATCAGCAACTCTTACCTTAAAAATGAATTTTTTAATCCCGTATGCATCTTGGAACTGATTGAAGTGTTTAGCTTAAGATCACAATGGAGTTAAAACTGGTTGTGATACCCATTTGTCTGGAAACAAAGTAAAAGTTGTGTTTCACTGTAGGTTAAATATTTGTCTAGCTTAAAGGCTTAAAGTGAATTTTCATTACTTTTCTCCCCTTGCTACATGACTGTCATGGCATTAAGGGGTATACAAGCAGTCTTGGGAACTTTTGGGGAAGGCAGAAGTTGAGAGAGGGGCTAAGGCTCTTTCCCCACCTAGGAAATATTTAATTTGGAAAACAGCATTTTTATTTTATTACTTTGGGAAGACTAAAATTTTTCTGAATAACTAGCTCTATGCATTTTCTAAATGTTTACAATAATACTACAATGTGGTGACAAATAAATATATTCTAAGCAAATAATTATAAAGGAGTGCAGATTTCCTTCAGAATAAATTTTGTTTCTCATCTTTTCCATGTTTCTCTACTTTCTGCCTATGAGTATTCTCTCAATGCTAGAAACAAATGCTGTTTGAGACCTTTAGATGTTCACGGTATTGGCCAGTTTATTCTAAAACTGAAATATGGTATTTTTAAAGACGAGGTGAATTTATGTAACCTGTTCCCAGAAACCTGTGTTTCTGTCTCCCATAGACTTTTCTGACAGTTCCTGCCTTTTAATTTACTTCTACAGTTGCAGTCTGACTAAAGCTTTCAGCCTGGCCTCATCTGCATGTTCAGTTGAAGCAATGAAATCCTGCCTTTTTGACTCTTGCCATGTGTAACTACTCAGATCCTCATTCCTTCCTGCAATCAGGTGTTGTATGATCAGCCCTGCAAGCCCTGAATTATGACCAAAGAAGTGATCTTTGAAGAAGCTTGTGAGAATAAATTATCCTACGATTAGCTGACTTGTGTTTCGCTGTAAAATGGGAGTTTGCATTGGCACTCTACTTTGGGATCAGTTGTCCCACCGACATTTTTTGGCAGGGTTTCTGTGTTTCCTCAGGGAAGCCTCCACAGTGGAAGGGAATCTACTTAAGGGTAAATCAAGCAACTCAGCAGCCCCAATGGAGAGAGCAAGCCCTCACTCTCTGAAATAAAAAAATGTTGAATAAGAACATGGTAGAAGAACTAATTGACCCTTGCTTATTTCTTTTCTGAGGAAATGATACTACAGCTGCCCTTTCTGATACAAAGGTTCTTTTCCTTTGTCTTGTGAAGGAATTATTTTTGTTTTCTAAATTACTGATGATGCAGAAAAGGAGCTCCCAATACTTATCCCCAGAGCAAACACTTCTGAGTACTTACACAGCTGGAGCTACCCACTTTCCCTGCTGTCTCTATCAGTATCAGCAACTGTCAATGTCTACAAGAATTTTGAGCTGGCAAGTGACTTCAAAAGCACGTTATCTGAATTCCTGCTTCTAGATTTGAAATGTTAAAATGAATGCCTGCTGTTCCTTTGTCCAGATCATTGTGTGCAGCTGTAGTCCCATGTGCTTTATGTGTAGATAACCGTATTGGCAATTGCTACCGGAAGTATGGACCACGAGGGGATGGAAGCCTGTCCTGCAACACTGAAATTGGGGTTGGCGTCAGTCGATCCTCGTGCTGCTGCTCTCTAGGAAAGGCTTGGGGAAACCCCTGTGAGACATGTCCCCCTGTAAACAGCAGTAAGAAAATGTTTCCTTATTCTTCCTCCACACTTGTATTGCTGAAGATGTTAACAAGAGATGAAAGAAAAAAAAAAGATTTGCAATATTTTACTCCCATAAATTTATTATCATCATAGAAACTAATTTTCTTCATGAGGCAGTGTTCTGGTACAGTTATAATAGAAAATTTCCCTGATGCTGTCAAAGGGATGATGCAGAGGTGCAGACATGAATATAGCCTTCTGTGGCTGTTTTAGTGCATAGGCCCACAGTAATAGGTCATTGTTAATTTAAGAAGGCACTTTCTACTGGACAAGGCCCATGCACTTGATTTTATTTTGCTTTTGATTTTCTCCCACTAAAAAATTTAAGGATGCTGCAGATACATTACGAATCTTCAGAATGGAATGGCTTGCATGTGTATGCTAGGAATTTTTACTGAACAGCTTAATGTTATTCGGGAAATAAAGATATTAATAATGCTTAGAGTTGAAATCATGCCTTGAAGTTGGAGAGCTGCAGTAGTTCTCAAAGGATAGTGTTTTTAACTATTTCTTCATCACTCTTGAGTACTTTTCAAAGCTGTTGCCTGATGATACTTACCAATTTTGTAGTTCTTTGAATGAGTAAAACAACTGAAATGTTTAATATATAGTATACTTTAAGAGTATATGAGGCTATGGTAATTTTTTAAGCAGAATTCTTAATCTTACCTTGATTTTCTACCAATGTAATATCCTTGCTTTATTTCCTGTGATTAGAGCAAGAAAAGTAGAAAACCAACAGGGGTAGGGAAGAAGTCTCATTAAAGAAATAAATGAAATTTCCTGTTTCTGTTGTTACCATTTTATTATTCATATGACTGACATGCTCTCTCTCATTATACTTTACTTCAGCAGAATATAATACTCTCTGTCCTGGCGGAGAAGGATTCAGACCAAACCCCGTCACTATAATTTTAGAAGGTGAGTTTTTCATAAATGACTGTGGTGACTGATAATGA
Source organism: Heliangelus exortis (assembly GCF_036169615.1). NCBI lineage: Eukaryota > Metazoa > Chordata > Aves > Apodiformes > Trochilidae > Heliangelus > Heliangelus exortis. The sequence continues at coordinate 23,140,403 of NC_092454.1, read as the reverse complement.
AAAAGATGTCATATTCGATGAGATTTATGCAGAAACTACATTTTACAGAAATCGTTTCATTTAGTCAAAGCAAAACTATCTGCTAATATGAATTAGACAGGGACATGATGAAAAGGCAAACTACAAATAAAGAGAAATATTCAAGAGGTCCAACAGTACTTCAGTAGGAATATAAGCATACATTTTGTGTGCCTCCTTACTTGAATTGGCCTTCAAAATTGGCCCCATTGCTAAGTAATTTATGAAAATTATAGCTTATCAGTGGAAGTTATAAGTTTCCAGAAATATTAATTCAACAAAGAAACTCTGGTTCCCATGAGCATGTAGTAATGAAGAATTAGATGCCAAATTCCTGTAAACAGTAATGCAAGTTGAACTCCTTGGGCTAATCAAGCCGAAACATGCTTCTGAAAAGCTATACAAATGAGAGTGAGCATCTCATTGGTGCTTTCAATGTGCCACTTAGAAAAAAAAATAATGTGACATTGAAAAGCTGCTAGTTTATAAAATTTTCAGGGAGTAAGTACTTGAAGTCTCTTGTGCCTGGAATAAAAGCAGTCTGGAATGAAAACATAATGGTTTTTTTGTCTCTGTTTTCAGACATTGATGAATGTCAGGAACTGCCAGGTCTCTGCCAAGGTGGAAACTGCATCAATACTTTTGGCAGCTTCCAGTGTGAATGTCCAGAAGGCTACTACCTCAGTGAAGAGACAAGAATCTGTGAAGGTTGAGTCCCTTGAATTCTCCTTCACTATCACAGTGCAGTTCTTACGAAAAACACAATCCTAGTTAGTCTTAAATCCTTAAGTAGGTACCGTACCTACAACATGACATAAAACCTTCTCTAAAATCATGATCTTTGATACAAATTATATGATTAATGTAAAACTTGAAATGCAACGCTTGAATTATACTAATGTTTATTTCTGTATGGTAGATCACACGTAAGTGTATTCAGTGAACTAAATGGTTATTCACAATTTCTCACTTCTCACTTCAACACCTTGTATCTCCTGCTAGATTCACTAGGCTCCCTGTATTTCAAGTGAGAAAATGTGCCCTCTTCACAGAATTTCCATGTATCAGTTTACGCAACATGAAGTAAATTTGATACTGACCTTCCTTTTATGTTAGAAATCTGTCATAAGAGTTAGAACCAAAAATTGTAAATACAATCTGAAAATAAAAGAAATCTTTCATGGTTACTCCTAGTTTGTAGTATTGTAAGCCAGCTTCCCCTTCTTCTTTCACTTTGTGAGGAAAAAAAAATTGTCACCTTTCAAAGCAGAGCCTGTGAATCCTGAGGCTTTGCTAAGCTCAAATGAAGAAAACTGACCCAACTGGATTTGAAATTAAAATTGAGTGGGCAAAAAAGGTTCACACCCCGAATACTTCTTAAGATCAGAGGTTAGAGCAGCAAGCCTATGGGAATTTGCCTGTTTCTAAATACAATACTTAAAAGGTCATTCCTCAGTGGAATAGTGAACACATAAGCAGAAGTGAAAAGTGACAGTAAAATTTCTGTGAGAAGAAGCTGTGAATCTCTCTTGTGTAACCAGTAGGGAACAAAGTGCTCCAGTTTCTGCAGTTAATTCAACAACTTCAGATTTATTTAGAGTCTTTTCTTGTACTTGAGTGGCAGGACTTAACAGAAGTCACTAATATTTTTCAGCAGCTATTACAATAGTGGTTTTAACCAAATCTTACTGGGACTTTACAAGCTGGACTTTAAATGAAACATTTTTGTTATCTTAGCATGGCTTATAATTTCTCAAAAACATTGCTAGGTTTTGGTCTTCTTTTCCTTTGCTGAATTCAGTGTTGTTTTTGCTTGGTCTCTAGACATTGATGAGTGTGTGGCACGTCCTGGTGAATGTGGTCCTGGCACTTGCTACAATACCTTGGGGAACTACACTTGTCTTTGCCCACCTGAATATATGCAGGCAAATGGAGGACATAACTGCATAGGTATGCAAAATGTTATCTTTACTAGAACTGTCTGAATACGACACTGTTTTAGGGCAGACACTCTGCTCAAGTTTTCTTTCAGATGAGGTCAGTTCCAAAGCCTTTTATTGCTTTTTCTAACCTTTAGATTCCAGACAGTTATGTCCTGTAGCCAGGAAAGAGATCCCAATGACTTACGTTCAGTGTTCAGTGACTTACTCCTCAGTGGAACGCAGAAATCTTTTTTTGATTTTCACTAGTCATTTCCAAATGGTAGTGTTTACTATTCAAGAGGATCTGATGAGCATCTACAGTGTGTTTCTTCTTGGGAATTTTTCTTTTCCTCTGTCTTTGAATAAAAACTGAAAATATGTGAAATTTCAGGTGAGGCTAAATGAGAGACTATAGTACTTCAGTCCTTTAATTATTTTTAAATGCATCCATGCATATGCTTTGGTTGCATTCAGGACTGAGTTAATGAACAACTTTCTAGATTGGCCGGGGACTGATACTAATGTAATTAGTTTGTTGGTTGTTTCATAAGTGGTTCTTTTTACCCATTTAGACATGAGGAAAAGTTTTTGCTACAGAAGCTATAATGGAAGCTCCTGTGAGAATGAACTGCCCTTCAATGTGACCAAAAGGATGTGTTGCTGCACATACAATGTTGGGAAAGCCTGGAACAAACCATGTGAACCATGTCCCACTCCAAGAACAGGTAAAACCTTCTATAATCATCCAAGTTTGTTATCTTTCTTTCTCATCTGCTCCTTTCACCTATCAGATAAAGTTAACATTTCAACGCTGAAAAACCTTCTCTGTACTCCCATGGCAGAACTAGAATATTCTGCCCCCCTATCACTGGCTGTATTAAGTACAAGTCTTTCTTCCATATATTTTAAGTGGAACACATACCAGTCCTTATTGAGTGGAATGATACCACTTGCAAAGTTTTAACGCATTCCTCCGAATGATATAGAAATTCAGGAGGAACATGCATATTTTCCCCTGAAAGCAAAGCCATGGGAACAAACTACTGTCAGGTGTCCCTGAGGAGAATAAAAGGCCTGGAAAACACAAACTGACCTTCCCATCAGCAGCACAAGTATGTGAACTCTGTAGCTGTTTAACACAGTTGCCTGTAGGTAGAGCTAATTATTTAGATCTTTTTCTTGGTGATGGAGCTCTATAAAATTACTATGCAGTGGCTGTTTTATTCTTTCTTTCTAATGGATACCAAAGGTTTCAAAGGCCTTGTATGGGCATAGAATTACTTTCAGGTTTTCAGACTTACATCGAATACCTATGCTTTTGTAGTTAAGATCCACCAGGGTGGCTCCGTTGGTATAAGGAAGTTTTCTGAGTGCATGATTACAGAAGTTTCATCCCTACAGATGTCACTGAGTTTTCTGGAAAAACAGCCATGGGGCAATAATAATGGGGTTGAAGATACTGGCTGACAAGAGGTGCATGCTGCTGATCTGTCTTCTAGGACACCTAATTTAGTACAAGTATATTGCTGTTACAGCATAGTTGGGGATACATTTATGCTGGTAGTCATAATCTGTCAGAACAAAAGATTGGGTTTTGTTAGTATATTGCCTTTTTAGATTTTTCACTTGTGTATCACATCTGAGTATGATTCTCCTGTTGCTTCTACATTTTCACCATTGCTGGGGTTGAACTCACAAAATCTCAATAAGTAAGGTATTGTAAATGGAAGTAAAATTTACCTTCTATAAAGAGAAGTGAAAATAATAAGGTACAGTTCTATTTCAGTTAGTCTGTATGGAGTTCCTTGCTTGGAACCAAGCACCCTTGAAAGTTAAACTCAGAAAAATGATTAATGGGAGAATCACCAACTTGGAAATCTGAAAGTAGCACCAGGTTTTCATTGAAAGATTCTTATATATGTAAAAAATGCAAAGCTACCTTGATAAAACTAAAATACTCAACTGCCTGTTTTGTTTAAACACATTTTTTACTTTCATTGACTTTGCCCCAAGTATACTGCCACTAAACCACTACCTCTGGTGTGTGTCATTTTTAAGGATAATGTAAAAATGTATTGCTTTTATTCCAAGTGGTTTATCCTGGTGACATAAAGGAAACGGCAGATACTTTAAGGAAAGTGGGACTGAAAAGAAAAAACAGTCTCTTCCTTTGCTTCCTTAAGCCAGAGGAGGAAGAATGAAGGAAAGTTCCTAACAGTCAGGAATGGGAGATGGAAATAAGCTTGAGAGAGGAAATACATGCTTGCTATGACAGAGATGTCATAAAATTCTTTCTCATAGTCATTTATTTCATTGCCATAAAATTGCCATCATGATGACATGCTGAGAAAAATACAGCAAAGCACAACCATAGATTCATGCAATTAGTATTCTTACATGGAAGAAAAAATTCTCCTTTTACATTGGTAAGATTGAAGTTCTTAAAAACCTATGCAGCTTTTAAAGATTTGTAAAGAGACCTCCACTTAGTCTGGTAGCAGTTATGGGGTTAAAACATTTCAGTATTGTCTTGCTAGCTATTCTAAATGCCTTTACTGTGTTTGGAGACATGGTTGAATGTTTTTTACCATGAAAAGGGATTGTGTAAGGGATCAAACACAAATTCCATGTGTAAATGGTTGAAAAGCTGCACTTATGTGGTATAATAAGTCGTTCCAAAATCTGGATAGGGGCCACACATCACAGAAAGGGTTATGATACAGTGACCTTAAGCAGTTTGCTAGACTGAGCTCATTAAGAGCTTTAGTCTGCCCTGTTGGGAATTACTTTTCTCCTCCACATGAACTTCATGTGCCAGTGCATTTGCATTTTTTTTACTTTGTGAACAGAGCTCTTTCTTCTTTTTCACATATTTGTGCTTAACAATAAATATATCTGTTTGATGACTTTAGCAAGTGAAGACTGTATTGCCTAGTTTTACACGTTACACAGATTATGACCATTACTGTACAAACTTTAATCATTCTTATTTGTTTGGTTTTTCACCCAAAGAAGTTTAAGAAACTGCTTCACCAAGAGGTAGTCAAGTATTCACAGAACTTTTTCATTGCTTGATCGTTTCAAGAGTGCTTTACCCCACAGAGTTTTCTTCTTATTATGTGATAGGAAAAAAATATATAGTGATAAATATGTAGGGTTTTGAAATATTGTCTTAAGTCACTGCTACCAAGTCGAGTTTCAGAAAGTAAATTTCCAGCTTGTTCATATAAGGATGATTCAGCACTGTGTATACTGCATTATGATACAGTCCTTACCTAATTACATGCTCTTTTTTCTACATGATACAAACTCAAAAAAGGTTGGAAAAACTCTATTAATGTAATTCATGGAACATGTGAGTAGCATAACACAAAATGAAAGAAGACCTGCAAACCTCAGAGCCTGTTCTTCATCCTGCCAGACCCGATGTTTTAGGTATCACTAGGAGTTGGTCACCATCACTCATGGAAATAGGGCTCATTTTTTACCAGTATGTGTTTCACAGGTGTACTGATAGCAGTAAATGTCATACAGCTCCCTATAATTTTTTTCAATCCTCAAATCTCACATGCTGGTATATAAGAACAAAAGATTGCTGCGTGGCTAAACACTATAGTGGGGACCTCTGTCTCCCAGTATCCTGTACTACAGGAATAACTTCAGTAGGCATTAAGCACTTACTAACAATAGGATGGAAGAAAGGAGGAAATACTGGAGTTCACGTATACTGTATGCTACTTGGCTTACACAGGAAATAATAAAGATTGCTTGAATGCATAAAAAATGTTTTGCCAGATCTCATTCTAGCAATTATCAACTACAGTTGCTGAAATGTTAATAAATAAAAATGTTTGGTGTGAGGGAGACAATATTTATCCAACTTATAACTCCAGCAGTTAAGCTTTAAAAAATTCTAAGCTACTGAAAAGCTCATATTAAAGTGTAGACAAACAAGGAAGTCACACCAGATCCAGCAGAGAAATAAACTATGGCTACTGTAGATCAAAGATCATTACTGACAGGGAAACAGAAGAGTCTCCTTCCACTTTATCTGGTGCTGGAAGAGATGCCTGATAATTTGTCTGCATTTCAGGTTTAGAGGTGAGTTAAAGATAGACCCCATACTCTTCATCTTTGGTAGATAATAGGCTTCCGGTAGATCAGCATGAGCAGCATGAGCCATGGACCAAGCACTGAGGGAAGTCACCAGATCCTATATTTCTAGAACCCCTTTGAATTTTTTGTCAGTTTACCTTTGTGTAAATTTTATCTGGAATTCTTCCTTAAAAGTGCTGTGGAAACTTAGTATTGAGAGATACTTACTGTTATTCTGGAGAATATGAATGCAGATGTGATCTAAAAAGATGCTGAACAGCATCATTATTGTTTGCAAACACACACTTAAAGCAAACTGTTCATTCAAACTGATTGTGTCTTAACACTGTAATTATTTCTCTCCCCCCAAACAAGTGCACTTTTAGTACACAGTTCTGCTGGTGGTCAGTTTTAAAAAATGAACATAGTTGTAGTCGTAGACCCATCATTTTCCATATTTCTCTCTAGATCAAAATCTATCAATGTACTTCAAATGTGTAATACATTTTTCTGTAAAGCACCGTTTTATCAGTAAAATCTCATGCTAGCGTAGAAAGAAACACTTTTTTAAAAGAAAAAAAATTATTTCGTACATCCTGCAATAATTAATAGATGCCATGCAGTAAAAATGTCTCTGTATGCTGCAAAACTACCCACCTTCAACCTTGTCTGGAAAACAATGAGTTCATTGATTTTATACTGTGCATTTCCCATCCTCAAGATTCTCTGGTAAGGAGGACATCAAATGAGCATACTAAAACAATGCTCTTTTCAAAAATTGAAGTGCCACTTTCTTAAACCAGACATTTATTAATGTGTCAAAATCTGCAAAGCTTTTATAAAAGAGATGTATTAGTGTTTCAATTTACATTCAATTATTGGCAGTCTCTATTTTCAATACAACTTAAATTGAAAAGCAATGGCTCTTCTGACTAGGTTTGGATTGTATCAGCTCTTGAAAAGCTGAGAGGACTTCAAGTAATTCTTGGGAGATTCATACATAAAAATGCGTTTTTCTGTTTTGCTCTAGCTGAATTCAAGAACATATGTGGGAATATTCCTGGCTTCACTTTTGACATTCATACTGGAAAAGCTGTTGGTAAGTTTCACTACACTGGTTTTAACCAGAACTTGTTTTGCATAAAATTGTTGTAGCTGCATAACGAAAATTCCACATAATTAAATGCTACTTTCATTGTGGAGTTACAATGGTTCCATAAATTGTGAGACCAATTTTTATGTAAGGTATTTCTGATTTATAGTTTTTTATTTCTGACTTTTCCAGATGATTTGTTCTCACGTTCCATTCTATGTCACAGTTTTAAGATTTAATTGGTAAGATAAATGGGTTTAGCTTAAAAAATGTGCAACTTAGCTGCATATTTGTAACAGCTCTGCATTTTGTCTGGTATTTAGTGTCACTCTGTTTTGATCACTTCCTGAACTTCCCATAGCATATTTTCTGTCATAATGGGTAAATATTTAGATTTATCACCTGCATAAGATTTCTGTAGATTGAAAGGAACTTCTCAACTCAAGTTTAAGCACAATGAAATTGAAAATGCAAGGAGTACATGAAGGCATGAAATACTGTACTTTTACTATCTTGTCTCCTTTTCAGACATTGATGAATGTAAGGAAATCCCAGGAATCTGTGCAAATGGTGTTTGTATCAATCAGATTGGTAGCTTCCGATGTGAATGCCCGACTGGATTCAGCTACAATGACCTGCTCTTAGTCTGTGAGGGTAATTTGAAATGATGCTATTTTCTACATAGCCCCCGTATGCCCACTTACCTTAAAGGGATGGGGAACTTAATTCACATGTTTTTCAAAACCTAGGAGACAAACTGTGAACTTTTTTGTAGGGCTCACTACTGTAAATCAGTTTGTGATTTTTGTCTTTAATACATTTACATGTGCACTTTGTAAAATTTGCAATAGTTTTGTGTCATACAATTTACTGAATATCAGGTAGAAAGTAAATTAAATTCTTTAATTTTATTTTATTTTATTTTACTTTAGGGAGGAAATACAAGTCTTTTTTTTAAAACTTCTCAAAGAAAAATTTCCTTTATTGTTTGTCTTTTATATAGTCTTCTATAGTTTCATATGTAGAGACACTATAGAAGCTAATAGTGAAATTTTGTGTGTCCTAAAATAAACAGAAGTTTTGGGATTGATATTCAAGGATCTTGAGATGACATGTTCACCTTAAAAAGCTGATTAACTCTGCTACTTACTATTTCAGTTTCAACAGGAACATTTTTTAATAAAAAGCCTAATTTCTTTAGGCAGATGTTTAAAATCATAAAGCCATTTCAGTGTGTAGGAAGTTGGACTCATAGGATCCTCCTTCTCCAAAATGTTTTATGGGTGAAATTGTATTGATTTTGCTTTTCATTCACATTTATGGTGGAGGAGTATGAGTGTCAGAATATTCATGCTTTGTTGAGGAGAAAAGACTCATCTTGCACAAGATGGAAAATATAAATTCTGGGCACAATTAACTATCTTGTGGTTTCTGCTATCTGAACCATGATGTTTATATTGCAGATATTGATGAGTGCAGCAATGGGGACACTCTGTGTCAGAGAAACGCAGACTGTATCAACAGCCCTGGGAGTTACCGCTGTGAATGTGCTGCTGGTTTTAGACTTTCACCCAATGGTGCCTGTGTTGGTGAGAAATAAGTTGACTTTTCTTGTCTGTTTCACTTCGTTTATACTTAATCAATGGTGTGTGTGATTCTCTTGAAGGGTGGAGGCACAATTTTTTTCCTGCCCTGTTTCTCTGCAGAAGGGAAGGAGAAATGGTAAAATTTTTAAGGAACGTTTTTGATGTATCAACCAAACCCTAACAGTAGTTTATAGTTCCTATAAAATGAAGTTTTCTTATGGTTCAGGTTTACTTATGCATAATTATGAGTCTGGTTTTGATAATAACAATAACAGATTGTAAAAATATGTTTGTGTGAAATTAATGGATACTAAAAGTCAGTAATGTATACCATCTGTTGTATATTTTTGTTATAGATCGCAATGAATGTCTGGAAATTCCTAATATTTGCAGTCATGGCTTATGTGTGGACATTCAAGGAAGTTACCAGTGTATATGTCACAATGGCTTTAAAGCTTCACAAGACCAGACAATGTGCATAGGTATGGAAAGAAAATGCTTTTGCATGTGGTTTGTTTATTGGTTTGTTTGCTTTTGGTTTATTTTTAAAGGGAAAGGACATGAATCTGAATTTTTGAGGCTGTTATAAGTGGCATTCAAAAACTTTATTCAAAAAAATTCAAAAATGTATGAATTAAGTATGAGAAGTTGCCCTTGGAGGGCATACATTAGTTTGAGGAGGAAAATTACGTATTCTCAGAGATGCCCGTGTTACTGAGGAATATTATAACCTCATTTTCCAAAAAATTACGTACTTGACTTACTGGATAGATAAGTTCATATGAGATATAAGACCATAATAAGAATTTGGAGAGTTAAAAAAATGGATTTTTCACTTAGTGAGAAACTCACTGAGTTCATGATTTACTTAAAACCAAAATACCACATTTAATATAATTTAGGCCTATACTCATTTTGTATTAAATGATGCCATGACAGAAATTATGTAAGATATAAGTTTGCAAAATAAGTGTGCTTCTGTGGTTTTCCGTGTTTCATGATCAGTTCTACAAGTTTTTTTTTAAATAAAAAGTGATATATATGTGAATTCAGGTCTCTCTGAGGAAAATAGCCAAGAAATTATTTTGATTTTTAAAATAATGATCATCTAAATGCCAGTTCTTAGCTATAGAGAAGTTCAGTGTCTTCTATAACACAAGCAGTGTTTCAGTTTCAACTTTAAGCAGACTTTTAAAACGTGTACACATTGTTTTACATGTTCATGTATGCCTTGAGCATTCTCATATTTGGACTAAATTGCATTTGTCAGAACATCTGAGGAAGAGTTAACAATGCAAAATTTTGAGAGCCTGGTTACTCGTAACAGTAACTTCAGTAATTCTAAAAACATCACAGTGTGAAATACAAATATGGACATAGACGGGTTATTGAAATGATCCATACAACAAAATGCTTACCTTCTGTAAATAAGTTAAGTGTTTCAGAAAGTCCACAAGAAGCAAAACAAGGTCTAAATACTTTTACAGTCCCCATGAAACTCCAGAAATTACTGAAGTCTAAACAAGAAACATTGAGTTTTAGTGCCTTTTAAAAACTGATGTTTCCAAAAGTTTGTAAGCACCCTTTTTAATTCTGGATATGGCACTGATATCGTTGCATGTAAGTCAATTTATGACTTGTGAACAATGACACAAACTCCTCTATAGAGTATTTTCAAAGGTTTTCATGGACTTAGGAGTAAAATATGTACATAAAATCTGAGATAGTTCCAGGGCTGTGACTCTCAGTCCATTACACTAAGTCCTATTGTACATTAAGAAACTAAGAAATGTTAGTATGAAAATAAAAAGATAGAATGCTCTATGGTACTGCACATGGACTTTTATATTTTCATGTAACTGATCCTTTTATTTAAAAATATATGTAAAAAATACAACTTGCAACTTTTTGCTGTGTGTAACCAGAAACTGTAAAAATCAGTAGTATAAATAATGTAACAAATTAAAGGAAAGACTGAGGTTTAGAATATTGTCACTGTGCACACATATTAATCCATACCTGGGAAAATCACTTTTCACGTACAGTTTTCTTTCTTTTTGTAGATGTTGATGAATGTGAACGCTATCCATGTGGAAATGGAACTTGTAAAAACACAGTTGGATCATATAACTGCCTGTGTTACCCAGGATTTGAATTAACTCATAACAATGATTGTATGGGTAGGTGATGCAATTCAAACATTATTCTCATTACTGCTGGCTGGTTTGCAAAGGAGAATATTGTATAATTAAAACTGAAACAGAAGACAGATCAGGGCGCTAAGAAAGTTAATTGAGTTCAGTAAATGATACTGTTCCCAGCCTCAGAGTTTCATCATTACTATAATTTTTAAACTACTTAAAAATGCTTTTCACTGGCCAGCTTGCAATAAAGTAAATGTTGCATCTCTGGACCACTAGGGGAACCTTACAGTTCACAGACATTTTAATGCAGTTGTCACATCCATTAGATTTCCTGGGTAACTACCTCACAGGTCCTTGACTACTGACACAATCCATAGGCACCACGCATGGTAAGCATATATTATATCACACTACTGGTATTGCTTCAGTATTTTAAAATAATTTCTTGATTTCAGAATAATCTTTGACACTTACATAAAGTATGAAAGAGACAGCAGTCCAGCAATAAGAAAGCCAGTACAACTAATCTACTAAATCTGCTCTCCTAAAATGAACTCTTATACAGGGTTCATACTGGCATTCCTATTTCTTCTTCCCTAAAGCACAGAACACAAGAATATCTGATGTCTTGGGACAATCTAAGTTCCTGGATACTTGTGCTAAATCAGCTAAAAATTTCCTGGGCTGAAGAACAGGCTCATAAGTCTCTGGAGATCCTCTCCTTTGAGCAGAGTATAAGCCAAAAGAGAGGAAGGCTTTATGTTCCTTCCTGCAACAGAAGGAAGGCAGAACAAAGCCTACTGGTCTCTTTCTTGTTCAGGAGAGAACTAAATCGTCTCAAATATGTATTTTAAATCCTCCCCTTGTCGAGAAAAGAGAAAATTAAAATCATGTTCAAGTAAGAAGAGTCTGCTGCCAAAGAATGAGACTATTTGACAAAGTGGTTTTTTTTTCCCCCTTGGCAGAATAGCTGCCAATCTACTGCCAGGAACATCCAGCACCTCTGCTTCAGCCTGTGCCTTCAGGGAGCCCAAGCTGACTCAGAGACTTGGACTTTTGTTTGCACTCCTCTTGACAACTTGGAGAGCCTCAAGGCTTTCTTCCAAATCATCCCAGTCATTCAAAGGCAATTTAGTCCATCACAGTAAAATACTTTAGAGGTACTTCTCTGCTTGTACAGCTCTAACCCAGAAGAAATCTATGATGGAGTAAATGATGGAGTAAATTACTGGCTGAAGCAGAAGGTACATCTTTTCTTAGGAGCTGGTACTTCATGCTTCTTAATATTAGAACCTCTTCAGTAAAGCTGATGTTAGTCTTCATCATTCAAATTCAAGTATTGTAAAACAGTGAAGTGCTTGTTTTTCTTACACCATGATGCTTATACAGTCTTCCTTTCATTTATTCTGACACTTTCTCATCTGCAATTTTCCTTACTCAGTGCTCCTTTTATTCTGCATTAGTAAGGTGTCTACATTATTCAAGTAACTCTGCAAACTAGCAAGCATTTTCTGACCTCACTTTCTGACCTGTTATGAAAATCATCGTGTGGAAAGAAAATGGTAGATTCCACAAACTGAAAATGACAAGGCAGGTTTTAAAATGAAACTTGAGCACATATTAATGCAGGTAAAATCCAGAACACTCCATGTAACGTTTTCTTTTCTGTGTCTGGAGTTAGTATTGTATAGTCACATTGTATAGCAGTAATTGAATGTCTGCAGATGCAGAAGCTGAGGTAATGTGACAAGTTTGAAAATTATACATACCTATTAAAAAAAAGAATGTTTTTTAAATAGACCATATACTTGAGTGAGAATTAGTAGCTGGCAGTTTTTCCCTTACTCCTACGGGATTTGCCTCTTACACGGAAATTTATATTGCAACCAGAGTGTGTCGGGAAGAGCTTCTGGGATTTTAGATTGTTGTGTGTGTTTTTTTCTCTTACAGATATTGATGAATGCAGTTCCTTATCTGGTCAGGTGTGCAGAAATGGACAGTGTTTCAATGAAATTGGTTCCTTCAAATGTTTGTGTAATGAAGGATATGAACTTACTCTAGATATCAAGAATTGCATTGGTACGTATGATGCCATGTGGAGATGTTAAAACACTGATATGTTAAGGTAACCAAACTATTAGCTTCCATCTAGAGGATAGCACCACATTCTGAGTATGTAAGTATATATATAAAAAAACATGCAAAATTACAGTGACTTTAGTGAAATACGGTGGCAGTAACTGTGTTATGGAATAGTTGTTGACCTTCAAGTGTTTAGATGCTTTAGAAAAAGAAAATTAGAAGAGAATCCTACTGTCTTTTCCATGAATAAGCCTGTTTTGTTACCTTAATAATGACATGATTCTAAACATTTCTTGATTCCATCTGCTCTCCAAAGATACTAATGAGTGTGTGGCACTACCTGGTTCATGCTCTCCTGGTACTTGTCAAAATTTGGAAGGATCATTTAGATGCATCTGTCCGCCAGGATACGAAGTAAAGAGTGAAAGTTGTATTGGTAAGGCAAGTTGTGATTCTTGCTTCTGAATAATTTAAAAATTAAAGTATGTATCTGGTTCTCATTTGGGGTAAAGTAGTTGTACACCCTAATATTTGTAAACATTGCCTAACTTTCAGGAACAGGTTTTAAAAATGGAAAACAATATATTTTGCATTGTCATTTTACAGTTTATGCATTAACTTCTTCATTAATAAAAAAATGCTTAATTTGTTAAAAAATCAGTATTTTATCTATTAACTTTTTTTTTTTTTTCTATCATTCATAAAACTAACAACCTGTGTACTGGATTTGTATAATGATTACAAACAGGTAATCTATACATGTACATTATATATGTACATTATATATGTACATTGTATATGTACATATACCTGTATGTATACATCTGTACATTGTCAATCTGTACATGAACTAAGCCTCTGGTTTTAAAATTGGGTTTTAAAATATCGATAAAATTATGGAGTTTATGGGAACAATTGTTTAAATTGGTTTCTACTAACAAGTATGTTCTGCTTTTGTGTTTTCTAAAAAGTCTCTCAAGTACTGAGATTCACAGGACGAAGATGATGGTACAACAGTCCTTTCATCAGTTTGTGTGTTACTGTCTGGTCGTATGCCCTGCTTTGTATTTTCCTTGTCCTTCATTGTATTTTCTCTGCTTCAAAGTTCTCTCATCCTTTCATTTCATGCCACCATGGATATCAGTTTGCTCTCCAACTTCATGGTTTCTTTTGGCAGCCACTGTTTCCTTATTAGCAGTCATGTTTGAGATGAACTTGAATCACCTGCAGCTCTAAAATCATGAATTTGAAATGAAAGCTTTTGGTTTATGGAGCATCAATGTTTATGGTCACTTAAGTATCCTGACAGAATCTCTTTGATTTTTTTACACCATCACTGACTGCCAGATTTTTTTCCCAAGCTGAGTAAAAGAGACTTCATTTCATTCTTTTTCTTCATTCTGCCATATGTCCAGAAAATTTGCAGCTAAGGGTCCTAGAAGACGCCTAGATAATCACAAGTGATTGTACTAATACTTTGGTTAATATTATGGTATCTGTTGCAGTGCGCATTCCCCATTACTTTCTATTCATCTTATATGCAGATAGCTATGTAAGAATTCATTACTTCTGCCTGTGATGTGAAGGTTGGCAACAGCTAACTTAATTTTTAAGATCAGGGTGATTATATGTGGGGGAAACCAAAATAGATGAGAGCCACTGAAAAGTTCTCATTTTTTGCATACCTATTTAATGTATTTCTTTCCATTTCGGGGAAGGAAGGGCAAAGAACTTGTTTACAGTGTGGCTAGTACCTGTTCATCATGGTCACAAAAAGTTCTTCCACTAGTCCCAAACCATTCATTACAGTAATAATCAGTACTTAAAAGATCAGTGTTTCCACGCCATTAATGCTGCTGAATTGCTAAGTTTTGTATATCAGCAACTGCCGCACTAACTAGAAAATTAATTACCTTTTTTCACTGAAATAAGATGACTTCAAATGCTTCACATAATAAGAGCCTGTCTATGGGAAACTACTGCAGAGTTTGGTCATCTGCCAGATCATTCTACAGTCGTCCATATGTACCTACTCTATAACTAATATATATACTACTTATATGTACATATATATACCTAATATACTGGTTTGTCCAATATACCTTATAAGAACTCCTGAAAATGTGATTTGATGTAATATTTTTCAGAAGTAAATTCACAAAATCTACCACTGAGAAAATACAAGTGGATTGATGGAATAAGTCACACAGAAATAAAGTCTGTATTTCCATTGCTTCCTTGTCTGCTAGATGCGTGTCAGTTTTCTAAGATTCAGTATAGCAGAGAGTCCAACAACTATCAGGAAAAATGGTACTACAAATATCTGACTCAGTATTCATGAGGCTTACTTTTATGGTGAATATCTGTTCCTGCCTCCACTTCGGTTAAGATCAATGTTGATATTACTGTAGACCACTTACAAAGCCATAGGTCTCTATGATTTTCCTTTTAATGTCCTTTACTGAAAAACTCACATGGGCTGTACTGCAGATACAGCTTTGAAGATTATTAAGATACACTCCAGAATTTATTAAATTATAAGTACCTTCAAAAAATTACTTTAGTAAGGAGGTTTATATCTTCTGTCAGCATTTGTACAATAGAATAAATTAAAATACAGTTTCAAATAATTGATGTGAAAAATTAATGGTCTGTTAATCTATTAGTTTTCTTACTCTGTCTGTTGTCTATATAGATACAGGATATGCAGCCTGTATCTATAGTATACTGCAGATTATATTTGATCTGCAGTATTTTACAGGCACCTGATGTTTATATTAAGGATTCTCTTACTTTGATTAAAGTTTTAAATAATTATAAAAATATCTTCATTTTTAAAAATTTAAATCTCACACCTAGATAGGCATGGCAATTTATTCTAAATTATGCAGTTGAATAAGAAAAAAAATAAATAGCAAATCAAGAGTGGTTGTAGAAAAATGGTAAATATAAATCCAAATATATAAACTCTACTAATAACAAGCTACAGTTTCAGCTCAAGAATCAGTCATCATGAAAAAAAACCCCACCTTTGATTTCAAAGAACTCCTAACATACATGTTTTTAAAATTTCATCTTTGAATGTTTTATGTTTACGGGAAAATATTTGTCTTACAAAAATTTATCTTCTCCTCTGTTTTAATCTGGAAACATTTATTTAAGTTTATATTATAAATGTGACAAAGAGCAGAGAATTATATTTGCAGAAGAAATTGGTATGCCTTCCAATGAGATGCTCTAGAGACAGTGGAACCTTGAGGCTGCTTTATCTCTTGGAGGAACACCTTATGCTGAAGTTAAATAAATATGCAATCTTTCTTAACCAAGGAATTCACAGACAATGGGGATACAGTGAACCTTTTCTCCTTTAATTTATAGATATTAATGAGTGTAAGGAGGACCCCAACATCTGTCTGTTTGGCTCCTGTACAAACACTCTGGGAGGCTTCCTGTGCATCTGTCCTACAGGTTTTGTGTTGTCTGATAATGGTCGGAGATGTTTTGGTAAGTTAATGATTAAGGAATTTATTAACTTACTCTAACTGATACTCTGTAAAATGAGTAAAAAGGGACCTCTGCAGATCCCTTCCAAACTGTGTCCTTATGAGGGTTAGATAGTGCTTTCAAAATAGCATGAAAATTACAGGCCCAACATTATTACTTCCAAGGCTAGATAGACATCAGCTAGCCAGGTAGGAGGTGCTATCTCCACATAACTATTTTCTGTTTTAGATACTCGCCAGAGCTTCTGTTTTACTAACTTTGAGAATGGGAAATGCTCAGTGCCCAAGGCTTTCAACACCACAAAGGCAAAGTGTTGCTGCAGTAAAATGCCAGGAGAAGGATGGGGTGATCCATGTGAACTCTGTCCAAAGGAAGAAGAAGGTACACAAGAAGATTTAAAATAAAGCCTTTTTATGTGGGAAAAGTGCATTTGTGTTGTACCTTTTTGATCATTTGAAGGAGAGATCTTTTTGGCATTTTCCTAACAGCCTTTTCTAGAACCATTTTATAAATAAATAAAAGGAACAAAATTAAATAGAAAACACCACATAAAAAGAGAAATATGGAATAATTCTTTTTGCTCTAGAAAAATGAACTACTAGCCCCCACCTGTAGATCTAGCCTGCGTTAGGCAAAAGAGAAGAGTGAAATGGGGCAGTACCAAGAATCCCTGAAGTAATTAAGAGTTTTCTTGATTTTTGCCAAATACAGAAAACACACAGAAGTTCAAGAAGTTCTAGTGCTGCTTCTCCAGCATAGAGACAGTTTTACTTTTGCATCTGGCAAGACTGCATGATAATAACACTAATTTTGAAAAATGTGATATAGAAGATCTTTGGATGGGTTTAATCATCTGCCATAGTTCTGCCTCTCACTAACACACCTCTACAGTTGCTTTTCAGGACCTGTGTCCATATGGCCATGGAACTATTCCTGGAATTGATGATGCACGTGAAGGTAGGTATTCTTGCTCCTGATAATTAAAAAAAAAAAAAAAAAAAAAAAAAGAAAAATTATTGAAAAGTAGATTTGGATATTATAGTATGTGACGGTTTACTCCTCACACCCCCAGGTGACAAGAGGCTGACCTTTAATAAATGTGTGGACCATTATGAAAAGATAGTTAAAAGATCACTTTTGAATTGCATTCCTAGAGACAGTCACGGAATTGTTTGCATTGGAAGGGACCTTAATGATGGTCTAGTTCCAATCCCGTTGCCCTGTGCAGGGACACCTGCCAGTAGACCCAGTGATTTAAAGCCCCATCCAACCTGACTTTGAACACGCTTAAGGAGGGTGCATCTATAACATCCCCAGGCAATCTGTTCCAGCATCTCACCACCCTCATAGTGAAAAATTTCTTCGAATACCTTATCTAAATCTACCCTCCTCCAGTTTAAAGCCATCACTACATGCCTTTGTAAAAATTCCCTCCTCAGCTTTCCTGTAGGCTCCCTTCAGGTACTGGAAGGCTGCTGTAAGGTATCCCTGGAGCCTTCTCTTCTCCAGGTTGAACAATGCCAACTTTCCCAGTCTGTAGCTGCTTAGTTTGTTTAAAATGCTTTTTAAAGACCTAATCTAGAAATACATCAGCTAAGTGATTGTTAATATGCCTTTTAGATGTCAATGAATGCCTTGAAAGCCCAGGGATTTGCTCAAATGGTCATTGCATCAATACTGATGGATCGTTCCGCTGTGAGTGCCCCATGGGATACAACTTAGATTACACTGGAATACATTGCATCGGTGTGTCCATATTTTGTAAATTATAAGAATCATGACACTTGAATTTAAAACATGATCTGAATGTTAGTCCAGTTCTCTTCAGTTTGCTTTTATTCATTACATACAGATACTGATGAATGTTCGATTGGCAACCCATGTGGAAATGGTACATGCACTAACATGATAGGCAGTTTTGAGTGCAACTGTCATGAAGGATTTGAGCCAGGCCCAATGATGAATTGTGAAGGTAACTTGTCCTCTCTATTTTTCTCTTTAGCTTTTGTCCAGTTTTCAGTATTCAAATTACTTTAGTAACCACTCCTTTGGTGCTGTAATAACTAGGAGGAAAAAACAGTTTCTCTGCTTGAAATACGTCCTTGAAGCAGAAGTCTTGAAATTATTTATGTAGTAATTTTAGTTTATAAGAGGGTTTCCCTAACTTCATATTATGGTATGTTTACAGTATTCAGCTATTTGTTGGAAAGCTGGCGAAGGAGGGTCAGGAAAGCCTAATTGTTGTTCCTCTCAAAACCCTCATAAACCATGGCAAAAATGCCTGAATTTGCAGAGCAATTTTCATATCTGAGGCGGAATAGTTATGACCTGACACACTCATCACAGTTAAAAAGACAAGTGAGTTATACTGAATGTAATGCTGAAGTAAGATCACTGGTCCATCTAGTCCATTATTTCATCACTCATAATTTAAATTCTAATTCCACATGAAAGCATGACTAACAGCTTTCAGCAATTTTCTCCTCTAATGCAAGAGCTGCGTACATAAGGAAAATATGATGTAAATCATGGGATACATCCCTGCAAAGCGATTGTAGTATTTAGTTATGGATTTGTTATACAAGATTCTTCAGTACAGTCTTGAACCTGCTGATACCATCCGTCTCCACAGCTTGTTGTGGCAGCAAGATCTAGAATGTCACTACAGTCACTACTTAAGGAATTGTTTTCATTCATATGTTTTAAACTAACCCCCTGTTAGTATCACCAAGTACCTCTTATTTTTCATAGTGTGGGAACTGTGTACAACCATTATACTCTCATGAGATGCTCATATGGATGCTTCTTAAAAATTTTGTATTTTATGAATCATAATTCATTTGCTTTCTGAAGCAAGAATTCATTTTTATTAGAGTTGGGGAAAAAGCTGAAATCTCTCATCACAGAAAAATACTTTAAAAATTGTTATATAATAAAAATCTAAATAGGCTTGTCCCAGCTCATTAGAAGCTCAGGTAGTTCCATAGTTATTACACCAGCATTTTTAAGCAGAGCTTTGTTCAATTTTCTCTGGCGATTCAAAACCAAATGTTTAGGTCTTTGAAGAACTAAAACTAAGATTCTGAAACAAAAAATAAGAGCCAACATATACAAACCCCACAATTCATGGTTTGAATTACTACATCCCTGATGCTTTTTAGCTAAAAGAGAAGCACAGGTATAAGAAAACCTTCCTGGTGATTGTTTGAAATATAGTGGAGAATGATTATTTTGCTCCTTTCTATTCAGATATAAATGATTACTTTGCTCCTTTCTGTTCAGATATAAATGAATGTGCTCAGAATCCCTTACTGTGTGCTTTTCGTTGTATCAACACTTACGGTTTCTATGAATGCACTTGTCCAGTTGGCTATGAACTAAGAGAAGACCGAAAGATGTGCAAAGGTAATGACTGATGTATGAATTTCTCACCAACTTCTGTCACCCTAGAATGGCCAAAGCATAATCCAAGTATTTCTGTGCATCTTGCATTCTTCCTTACAGTAGAATGTAGCAAATAGCCCAGAAGATGAAGATTTACTCATTCAGAGTTCATGTAAGACCAGTTTCTAGTGTTTTTGTTACCAAGTGTACTGGATGGGGATTGGAAAGCCAAGAAGGTAACAGTGGTGAAGTTAATCTCTAAAATGACAAGGTGATACTGCTTACAAAGATTAAACCACTGCAGTTAACCATAGTTCTCAATTTTTTCATCAGTGCTTGTTAGTTAGGGAAGTCTGTGTGTCCTTATTCTTTGGAAAGTGCTAGTTTTCTTCAATAACTGAAGCAACTGAAAGCAGTTCAAACACAATATATACATCTTTTTCAGATCTAGATGAATGTGCTGAAGGTCTCCATGACTGTGAATCAAGAGGCATGATGTGCAAAAATTTGATTGGTACTTTTATGTGCATTTGTCCTCCTGGAATGACCCGGAGATTTGATGGAGAAGGCTGCACAGGTATATGCATATAATGAACTAGAAAGTATCAATTCATAAATGCATTTTAAATAGTTCATTATGCACAGCATCTTAAACTTTCTTTTTTATTTCAAGGTTTGACTCTTACCCGAAAGTAGTTCTAAAATAAGTATTTCAGAAGACAGAATCTAGTTTAATTTCTTTTGTTGTACAACAAAACTAAAAAGTTTTTCAGACACTTGTTAGATTTTAAAAATTAAGTTTACAAACAAAAGAGACTTCATTTAAGTATCACAAATAAAAAGTTATATTTGCTTTTACATCGTACTGTTTATAAGTAATGCCATAGTTCCTTGAAGAAATAAAATTTCAAAATTCTGAAACAAATACAAGCCATGTAGAGCAAAAGATGTGAAAACTGCCTTAGTTCAAAATAATGTAAGTAAGTAAACAGCTTTTTTTTTTTCCTGAGGTTTTATTTTATGAATTTATAGTTGTGTAATTGTTTACAGAATATGCCATTACCTTTGGAAGAAAACTAAAGTTGTAAAGTTGCAGGGAAATGACGTGCAGACTGAAATGTGACTGATTGCAAAAGAGCTCATATATTTTCAGAGACTCTTGGTGATAACAAAGTAGAAATTTATTATTCAAATCATGTATGTATTCCAGTTTTATTCAAATATCACTAGCTAGCTAAAAGTTTTGCCTGAAGCTGCTCTGTTTCTTGTTACAAGTATTAAGGAACATACAAGGATTAAAGCTCTCATCCTAGGATGCAGTACATAAGGAATGGGATAGGATACCATTAGTAGCAAAGTTCTTTCCAGACTCAATCAATTTTTTTCTACTAGCAAATATTTTGGAAATGTTATGCAGATTAATGAGTGCCTTCTATGACTCTTCTGTTTTCTTGTAACGATTTACTTAATTTTTTTTTAATATATTTTTGTAAAGATGAAAATGAATGCCGCACCAAGCAAGGTATCTGTGAAAATGGCCATTGCTTGAACATTATTGGGAGTTACCGATGTGAATGTAATGAAGGATTCCTTTCAAGTCCATCAGGTGTTGAGTGTCTTGGTAAATGCCTCTTTTGTATACATTTCATCTTACATTAAAAGTGTGAAGTATGCAGTGTAAATTAGTCACCTGAATACCTAACAGCTCTTATATCTAGAGAAATTAAACAATGATAAGTTAAACAAGACATCATAGTAAATAATTGTGAGAATGAGGAGCATCTGGAGAATGTCAGCAAAGTCCAGCCATCAGGGGCCTCATGTAGAAGTGTCTAAGTTTCATAGGACATAAATATGGTGCTGAGCTGCACTACCCAGACAAATTACAGGTATTTTTAAAAAGGAAGCGGAATTTACATAGCTTAGATAGATCAAAACTGGCATGGAGAGCAAAATTAATTGTAAAACTACAAAAGCACTATAGAACTAATTGTTCCGTTTTTAGAAATCAAAGGGAAATTCAAAATCTCATTTTTTCATGAGCAGTGTTCAAGTGTCAATACTTCAAAGTGTTTTACAATACTGAAGCGGTATGAGTACTTATTAGTATTCTTGCACAAAAAATACTCATAGATTATCTTATGTAAGTACTGTAAGACCAACTTTGTGTAACTTGCTGTGAGTAGTGTGCTACCTGCATGGCAAAGCAATACACTGTAAGTGCAGGGTATTTCCTAAGGGTTAAGACCAGATGGGAAGAGGATGATGCAATCTGTTAACTCCAGCCAGTCATTAATGCCAAGGAAATACCTTGCTTGGAGATCATTATTGTTTTCTTATATTCAATATATGATTTTCCTATTATTTTTCTGAAAAGTACACTTTGTGTTAGTTTGCTTATTGCTGCTTTTCCTTTAGGTTTTCCTGGGTCAGAAATGACAACGAAAAATGAGTGTGGAAGAAAAAAAAAAGTGTTTATTCAGCATTAAAACACAAACATTAATTCTTAGATCATAATACTTTAAATATTTTGTGCAAGTTTTTATATTCTTTTCACAGAATCACAGAATTATCAGAGTTGAAAGGCACCTCTAGAGATCATCTAGTCCAACTGTCCTACTAAAGCAGTATCACCTAGAGCACATTACACAGGACTGCATCCAGGATTTTGTCATTTTAACCACACCAGGATAATGAAACATTCTGCTTTGTCCAGTAAAATAAAGAAATAAAACAAAATTCTAACAATAATTCAAATGCAAGTGAAACATAGGCAGCTAAAGTGGAAGTTCAGTTTGGTCCACAGATTACTAACAAGCAATCTCACCAGATATGCCCCAGGGCACAACCTTTCTAAAAGGAAAACTGACATCCAACTCATGCAATTACTGAACCTTAGGGATGCCTAGAATACACTTGGAATGGCTGCAGTTTGCCAGAAGACACAATGAATCTGAAAGACTAAATCAAAATAGACTTCACAAAAATGGCTTGCTGATGATCTTCCACCAGTGCTTGTGTATGTGGTCAAAGAAAAATGAATGCATCAGATGCTTAGTGGATCAGGTGTTTATCTCCTCCTCTTCCCTGATTTCTCTACATCTTTCTTACAGATAATCGCCAAGGGTTTTGCTTTGCTGAAGTTTTACAGACCATGTGTCAGATGGCTTCAAGCAGCCGGAATCTTGTCACTAAATCTGAGTGCTGCTGTGATGGAGGCCGGGGCTGGGGTAACCAGTGTGAGCTCTGTCCCCTTCCTGGAACCACTCAATATAAGAAACTCTGTCCACATGGACCAGGCTATACTACAGATGGCAGAGGTATTTGCAGGGATGAAAGGAGGCGGAAAGCAGGAAAGGGATATGATCACATATTTAAGAAAATGCAGTGTTCTCTTTGAAGTTCCTTGAAGAATTTCCTGCAAAACAACAGATTTTGATTTTTCAAAAGCCTGAGAGTGCAGATATTAAAAACACCTTTAAATAGCAGCTGCAGCCAGAATACTCACAGCTGTGCATAATTTTCAGAGTTGCAATCCAAAACAGAAGGTACCAGCCAATAAATAAAAGCTAGAAATTATTCCGAAGCTTTTGGATGCTGAGAAGTTGCATACTTGGCAAAGGCAACAACACTTGTTCTAACAACAGTGTCACTTAAATAATTTGCAGTTATTGTTTCCATAGAGAAAGCAGAAGGTAATAGCCCTTTTTTAATTGTGGTGAAAAATGTTTTTACATCATCTAACAGGTCAAAGGAAAATTCACTTTTATGGCTTTTGTATTTTGAATTAACAAAACTGGAACCAGATTACCCAATGAAATAGGAGAGAGGTTTCGATACAAAACACAGTAATAAAAGTTGGAAGGGTGTCCGAATTTTAACTGACATCCATTTTTGAAGAGAAATAAAGGGTAAGGTTTCTATCAGAAAAACAAAAGCATGTGTAAAAATGGAGGAGAAGGAAAAAAGTTAAATTTAGAACTGAGATGATATATTTACTGTTTTGTGTACAGATATTGATGAATGTAAGGTCATGCCAAACCTATGTAGAAACGGACAGTGTATTAACACTATGGGATCCTTCCGATGCTTTTGCAAAGTTGGCTATACCACTGATATAAGCGGCACATCTTGTATGGGTAAGATTGAATATCTTAATGCCCAGTTATTTCTTTAGTTGGCACATAGTGATGTATCAGTTTCTCTAAACCTTTCCAGCAAAGCAGGTTTTTTTGTCTTTGTCTCTTTTTTCTCTTTTCTATCCTAATCTCTAAGGAAGGATATAAGGAAAAAATTCTTCACTGAAAGGGCACTTTCATTTTTCACTTCCATGGGGACATGGAACAGGTTGCCCAGGGAAGTGGTTGATCCACCATCCTGGGAGGTATTTTTAAAAAGTAGATCATGGGTTAGTGGTGGACTTGGCAGTGCTAGGTTAATATTTGGATTTGATGATCTTAAAAATTTGATGATCTTTCTAACTAAGACAATTCCATTTTTCTATCTTTTCATAATATGCATTTCTATTTTTGTCTCTAATTTGGGGAAATGAAGAAAAAATGTTAACTGGCAATATTCCCATTTTGAATGACAAACCAACTCACTACTTCACAGTCTGCATTTTCTTACTTTCCTGTTCATTACCACATATAAGTATACCATAGTATGCCCAAAAATAAATACTTAGTCCTTAGATAAAAATATTAATGCCACCATCTGTAGTATATTACTCTTTCAAGACACTCAGTTTGTCACTGTAGTGGCAATTCTACAGAAACATACTCATATAGAAAGAAATGCAAACTCTGAACAAATGTAAATTGTTCTTTTTCTACAAATATTTTTCTCCTAATTATGGTGTGCTTTAGAAAACTCTCTTCAAAGACAGACAGAGAGATCAGTACTGAAGATGCTCAATGGTTTCTCTCTCTTTAGATCTTGATGAGTGCTCCCAGTCTCCTAAACCTTGCAATTTTATCTGCAAGAACTCAGAAGGAAGCTATCAGTGCTCATGTCCTCGTGGCTACATTCTTCAAGAAGATGCAAAGACATGTAAAGGTAAAGAAAGTTATATGCTGTAACTTTTAATTTAGTTTCACCTTGTCTTAAAAAGAAATAGTTCTGAACTGTGATGTTTTCATCAAGTTGGGCAAAATGTACTTCTTTTTTTGTTGACTTTTCTTAACACAACAACATCTGTTAATTTCAGATCTTGATGAATGTCAAACCAAACAACACAATTGTCAGTTTCTCTGTGTCAACACCCTTGGAGGCTTCACATGCAAATGTCCACCTGGTTTTACACAACATCACACGGCTTGCATTGGTAAGAAAAACATTAGTTTTCTTGCATTGTTTTTTCTGTAAGAACAACATTCTTGTTTCTCATTTATTTATTTTGCTCTGTATAAACAGTGATAATGCAGAGTAGTAATGTCAGCAGACCAGAAACAGATTTTGAAAAGCAACAATTATAGCTAGAGAAGAATCGTTTTCACATTTTGTATTTTCTTGTTTAGTGAACAGTCATACATATTTAATGCATGTTATTATTTTCCATGTTTAACCACATGGAGACAACAGGTAAAGTATTAAAATCTGATTTAAAATGTAGTTAAGTAAAAAAGACTGCATTTTCTTTTTTAAATGGATTAATATATCTTTCGATCTAAGCTTAAGTATGAATCTTTCCACTGAAACTATTTTATAGAGAAGTATTTTTTCACTGTCAACAATTGCACTTATAACTTAATTACAACTTACACTTCCAATTTATCAATTACTCATAGCTGTGCATGAGTCATCAAGGCATCAGACATTTAAACATGATAAGCTACATTTCCAGAATAAACTATTGTACCTCTGGGGATTTCAAACACTTTAAAAAAGTTATATGAATAAGGCTAAAATCTTAGCCCAAGTTATACCAACCTTTTTATTTGTCCTCTGCATTTTTAAGATAACAATGAATGTGGTTCTCAGCCACTGCTTTGTGGTTCAAAAGGAATTTGCCAAAACACCCCTGGAAGTTTTACCTGTGAATGTCAAAGGGGATTTTCTCTGGATTCTACTGGATTAAATTGTGAAGGTAACCACTGAAGGTCAAATCTTTTTATGATGCAAATCCTTTCTTCTGTTTCTAGGGAATCCTGTGATGTTGAAGATAAATCAGAGCACCAGGCATAGTAAAATTAAACACCAAAAAGAAATAGGAATGTATCTGAGTGATTTTAAGCAGAATTGTATATAAGAATATACTGCCTGAGTAACTTTTATACGAGTAAGAAGTGTGACTTCTTAGCTGAACTTGAACTCCTGCTTTCAAGCTGCTGTTTTGAATTCTCTTCGGTTTATGTTTCTAAATCTACTTGTTATTTTTAATTTTAATTTGCATATAGTCTGAGCAGAATCTCTCTACAATTTTTGTTCGAGTTAATTGTAAGTATCCAAGGGTATTCAAGGTTAGAGTCTAAATCCCATACTTTAAGTCTTCTACCACAGAGATACACATTGGAAAGGATAATTCACTAGAGTTAAAATACAAATGATACGGTGAGGTTTCACCTCTCTCTGTTGGCCCAAAGCAGAGCTCCAGTCTTGAAATGCATATTTGAGAGCTCCAGTTGCTTCTGGAGCCTCTGATAGGCCTCCGATAATGAGCAAAGAAGAAATTACTAGTCAGTACTAGGCTATCTGACTGCTGAGAATTAGAAATACAGAGGTATACAAACAATAAATTACAACATCTCAAAATGTCTCAATACAACATTTAAAACAAATTGTAGACTAACAATGCAGAATTTATACATTATCTTGTCAGAAAACTTTGTTGTCCTAAAACAGGTACATCCTAATTATATACTTTAGCCAGCATCTACAAAGCAAAACACTGTTACGCATACCAAAGTATTCACAAGGTCCATACACAACTACTACTCAGAACTGCCATGTATGCCTTTACTGATAAAATGACACCTTTCAGTTCCTGGCATGATTGTCTTCTCCACCTCAGGCTTTGGGTCATTAAAATTTCATTAAACAGAGAGGACAGCTAAAGTGTAACTTAGAATCTGTGATATCATGCATGTGTTTTTATTTTCCACTAGAACTGCACACAGTACTTGACACATTAGGTGCTTACAATCTATGTATTTCTAACAGAAAACACTTTTTCAGATGACTGCAGTTTTTATTATTTATTTATTTTTGCGGCTTTCTTCTTTATTTACATATACATCAAGAGTCTTCTTATATCCAAATCTCATATATATTCCTCATACTTGAACACTTCTATATGTTCCAGGAAACTAAAAGCTTAGTCCTACATAGCTGTTCTGAAAATTGAAAGAAAAAAGCATTCAGATTCTAAATACAACATCAAAGCAACATCACGTAGAATTTCCAGGAATGTGGGTTTTTCTCCAAATCAGAGTAATGCTCAAAAGTTCCAGACAGATTATTGTAGACAGAAAGATGACAAAACCTGTTGAATTTCAGGCTTCTGAAATGACCAGCATAAATAGTGCATCCATCTTACAGCAGTATGCCTCCATCATAAATACTGCTTTTTCAATTATTATTATCAGAGAGAGTAATGTATTTGGCGGTGTACATAATTATG
Source organism: Heliangelus exortis (assembly GCF_036169615.1). Classification (NCBI taxonomy): domain Eukaryota; kingdom Metazoa; phylum Chordata; class Aves; order Apodiformes; family Trochilidae; genus Heliangelus; species Heliangelus exortis. The sequence continues at coordinate 23,112,954 of NC_092454.1, read as the reverse complement.
TGTTATTTCATGCTCTACTTCTCTCCTGATTGTAAAGATGTGGATGAATGTGATGGAAACCATAGGTGCCAACATGGCTGTCAAAACATCCTTGGTGGATACAGATGTGGATGCCCACAAGGATACATTCAGCATTACCAGTGGAACCAATGTGTTGGTAAGGAAACACACAGCATAGGTGTCAGGGTTTAACAGTGGGCCAGCAATTAACAGATGCTCCCTATCAATCCCCCTCCCTGATAAAGAAAGGAGAGAGAATAAGGGAGAGAGACTTATGGGTTGGAAACTAGACTATATGGTTTTAGTGAAGCAGTAATGATAAAAGCAAAATTATTAAATACATACAAATATACTGAAAAAATGATACCACATTACTCCCCTCTTTCCCCCAATAACTCTCATGTCACCACCGAGGCTGCAGAGCAGCCCTGGGAAAGTCCAGGCTGGACTCCTGGAGTCAGCAGCAGTCAGGAGCTGAAGGCAGGAACACACAGATTCAGGCTGACACAGACTGGGACCCACAGGCAGAGGAACGGGTGGAATCCTCCAAGGATGCCAAAGCAAACAGGGACAGGAGAAGAAGGGCAAAGGTGAAAAGCTGAAGGAAGGAAGAAGGAAGGAAGGGGTTTTACCCTCGTGATCCCTCAAATTTATACCGAGTATGACATGGTCATTCCCTGTACTGCATTTGGTCAATTTTGGACCTCCTTGTTTGTTCCTCCCTAAAGGAGGGTTGCAGGTGTGACCTCTCTTTACTCCCTCTCTCTTTCTGGAGCATGAGATCTCCCTCAGAACTGAGCAGTGGCCTTAGTTCTGCATACCATTCTCTAGCCACAACTATAAACATGGAGTGTTATCTGTCCTAGAAGCAGAGACTGACAGAGAATCTTCCTGTTAATTTCAGTAAGTACAGCTGCTTATGAGAGACTTATCTGAAAGCAAAATTACAGGACAGAAAATTAGCTCTGTCCAGGCCCAAACCAGGACAACAGGATACATACAAATAGCAAAGGTATCATAGTGTTTATAGTAACAGCTACTAGGTGAGGACAGGAATGCAAAGGACAAGAGGTATGAAGACACAAATCTTTTTTCCCCACTCTTTCCCTCCTTCCATACACTTATTACTCTGAATATAAATCAATGAAATAACAACAAAAAAAACACATTCATCCCCTTGAAACTAGGTGTTACACGGACTTTTCTTAATAAGGCCTAAGCTCTGACTCCCTTCTCTCAGAAAAATCTGTATCTCTATAAGGTGGAAAGATGTGTGTTAAATACCTGAAAGCATCAGTGTAAATATCTCTACTGGGAAAAAAAACCCAACCAAACAAAACCCAAAAAACTGCACATTTCATCAGTAAAAATCTCTCATTGTCATTAGCAATTTGATGATACTACGGTATAGCACCTACAGTGAAAGGTGAGAAAAAAATATCAACATAAGCATTGTTTTCCTATTTCCAAAATACTCTAAGACAAACATTAGTTCTTTGCACAGAGAATTTGAACAAACTAATAAGCTTAGCAGTTTTATTGTAGGTTTAACTCATTCAATTCAGCCTTTCTTTTTTGTGTTTCATGAACTAAGCCAATTCCCATATCAACTGAAGTACAGGGATTTTCTTTTTAATAAAACCAGACACACAAACAGCCCCATCCTGTACCGTTCACAAGGCACATGATAACGTACTTACCTTTTCAAGTTTGCTTTCGTGGTTGTCTACCAATGTTGCCATATTCAGGGTGGCTATGAGCACTGCCATAGTCATCTCACTGTCCCGATCCTAGACATATGCATTAATATATTATACCCATTTTACATTAAGCTACATACCAGACAATTTTTCTGAAGTCCCAACCACCATCATCACGCCTTACTTAATATTCCTTAATGTCAAAGAAAGTAAAGGATTGGGGTGGAAGTGAGAGGAACAAACAGTTCCCACAAAACTCCACACCAGCTACAGTCCCTGAATATTATAGATAATCCTCAAAAGAATGAGTTTCCTATTTACTGCAGGCAAGAATGAGAAAGCATGCACTGATGGTACTGGAGAAGAAAACACCTACAGGGAAACAGTACCTTGGTAAAATCAAAAGCAACACGTGCCAACTGTACAAATTCCATACCAGCTACTTTCCTCATTTTTTGCAGTGTAGCCTGGAACTAAATCAGTCATGCTGACTGAAGGAGTCATCTTCTCTGTATATTAATTCAGCTCAAGAGGGTGAAGACCATACTTCATTCTCTTTTTCTTTTTCATTGGCTATTTAGATGCCTTTCCCCTCGTAGAGCGTGCATGTTTCCTTTGCAAGTATGTGCTAACTTTTCCCCATCGCTAAGTGCCAAGGAACACTATCACAGTTGGAGTGTGAATGGAGTTCCAGCTCATTTCTCTGGTGTGGATGTTGCATGGTAGGAGCATTGGTAGGACTCCTGCCAGGAGGAGGAGGAACCGTAAGCAAAACAGGAGAGATACCTTGAAGCAAGAGGGAGAACTGAGTCAATATAGTTTAAGAATAAGTCTCCTAAGATACCTTTACAGTCCAGCTATATTTGTTTGGGACCTTTACCAATGTACTTTTTCTCCAGAAACCAAGTCTCTACGGGGTAATGATTTGTTAGCTACATTGTGCTTGCCTGATGTCTATCAGATTAGAAGATACAATATTCTTTTGTTTGCTTACCAGATGAAAATGAATGCTCTAATCCAAACACATGTGGCTCTGCTTTTTGCTACAACACCCTTGGAAGTTACAAGTGCGCCTGCCCATCTGGATTTTCATATGACCAGTTCTCCAGTGCATGCCATGATGTGAATGAGTGTTCTTCTGCCAAGAACCCCTGCAGTTATGGTTGTTCCAACACTGAAGGTGGTTATCTTTGTGGCTGTCCACCTGGCTATTATAGAGTTGGACAAGGGTGAGTATCCGCACAGAGCCATTCATCAAAGACACATTCAGAAGACTGTACAAAAGCTGGACCCTAGTCAGACTGAAAGCAGAGATGCAAATGAAAAACAGGCTACTCAGTCATCCTTTCTACTCTCTTTATACACTGTGTCCATAAAGTAGAAGGAGAGACATGTCTTTACATGCAGCATGACACTCGTTTAAATCTAGTATATAAGACACACTAAAAAACAGTTCTGCTTTCTCTCCCTGTATCACCACAAAAACTGCTTCACAAACCTGCTCAATGGGGACTTGTGGTGTAAGGGTAGGTAAACCATCTGTACTGAGATAATTGAGGGTTTTCAGCCACACTGATCAATGCAGAACAAGCATTGTTCTGACACCTGAAAATGGTGGCATTCTTTAGTTCCAAAGTTTAGGACAGGCTGGTTTTATTTTCTTTCTTTGTAAAATTTATAAACAAAAATTTTAAAAGCTGCATGCCTTCACTCAGTGGTTGTATTTCGCTCAGTATGCCATGCTGGGTTGAAGAAAATTAATGCATAGACCTCCTGCTGTGGGAAGGGAAAGGAAAGGGATACAGGCACTGAAGTACTGGTTACATACACTTACTTGCAATTTAACAGGGGAGTTCAAAAGAATGCAAGTAGCTAAACCAGATGCTTTTATTCAACAGCCACTGTGTCTCAGGGATGGGATTTAACAGAGGTCAGTACCTGCCACTGGATGGAGATGCTGATGAAGAGAATGCTTTGTCCCCTGAAGCATGTTATGAATGCAAACTCAATGGCTATTCCAAAAAAGACAGCAGGAAGAAGAGAAGTGCTAATGCCACTGTATGTACCAGGATGAATAAGCCCTATAATGTATATTGGAGTATTTTCAGAGATACTTTACCCAGCACTACAGTAAATGGAGGGAATTTTTTAACAGCCACATTCAATAGCAAAAATTTTTTTCCCTGCCTCAGTTGTTTTGGGTTCTACTGGCAAGAATGCTATGACAGTCACAAAGACATCAATGACTATGAATGGATGACGTTTTTAAAGAATCTTTCAAAGTGTGAAATGTGGTCTGGTTCCTCAAAATATAATCACGGGAAATAGTTTTCTTATAATAACAGACAGCTAAGAAAGCAGTCATATCTGCAATCTGTTCTGCTGTCAGGAGGAGAGTGGACAGCATGTTTTGGTCTGGAAGAGCTAACTAGATGTTCTTGCAGTTGAGCTTAGTCTAAGAGTCTCTCTTATGGTTGATTGAAACTGTGGGATTCTAGAGTCCATGACCTTACTGAAACTTAAATCCAATATTTGCAGAACTGCTGAGAATATTAGAGAATTACACTTCAGACTTAATATTTTTCTTACTGCACTTTGTGGGCTTCTAAAAATAAGCTATAGGATGTTCATAATAGGACAGCCCCGCTATTTACACCTTTAAGATGGTGGGGGGTTGTTTGGGTTTTTTTGTTTGTTTCTTTTTCAAAAAATTAGGAGAGTGTACCTGTATTTAAATTACCTGCTTTATCTGTAAAGTAAAATGTTGTGCTGTAGCATCATCTGTGGTCTTGAAATCTGCAGTAATGGGGAACTGACTCAATTTATACGTCAGGGGACACAGATTTTCCTTCAGTAGCAGAAGAGCTGTCTAACACAAACTAGCAAAATCCTTCACTAAAATGGTAAGGAGGTCTAGCCACACTATTTACATTGTAAGAATGGAGAAACAAGTCTCCTTTCCAAAAGGGAACAGACATAAACAATTCTGAAGCTCCAGCCTTAGTACACACTACTTTGCATGATGCCATCAAACCCAGTTCTTGAACTAGCATAGTAACTGAAGAAGCCAGTTATTACTGTAATTTCTGCTTTAAAGCATATAGTGTTGGTACTGAAAATCTAAATGTTTGATTCCCACACACACATCTATGCTTGCCACAAACAACCCTTTTCCCTCACCACCACCACTCATCTGGATTCCAGGATGAATTCTGTGGTCAGCCCACTGTAGAAATACATGGAAGTTTTGAAAATAAATTTTTATATTGCATAATTAATTTCATACCTTGTTCATAAGTTTTATCTCTTTCTTCTATTTTTTTTAAATAGCATTAACCTTTTCAGTTTCTCAGTCTGGAACTACCTGAGTAGTAAAAGTGAAAGGTTCCCCACCCATAAAGTTACATGAAAAAAACCCAAAACACCTCATCACTGATGGCAAAAAAAGATCTTGACATGCAAGTTAGGTACCTCACTTAGTATCATGTTTCCTAAGGAAGACCACAACCTATATGTTTTTGTAGAAGCACTTTCAAAAGCTGTTGCTTATTAGATGGTTCTCGTAGGAATGCACTCATTCCTCCTGCCCTAAGTCTGTTCTCAGCCTCACCTCTGGACAGATTCACACCTGCAGCTTAACGATACTGAAGGTCAAACTAAAAAGAACACATGACTGATTTGGACCTTTTTCTACATGCCATTCTGTGGTCCAAATAAGATGTAAGTCAACAATGTGACATGCAAGTCCTTTCTGTAGAAGACTAGCAATACAGTGGTTCTCTCCTTACTTCAGTTACACTACCAAATGTTGACCCTCCTTGCTTCTAGAAGCCCCAGGATTAAAAGTTTTACCAGAAGTTTCAGGTAAATCCCATACAGTGCCATGGTGTGTGTTTCAGTAATCTTTCTCACTTAAAATGGTCATAAGGACAAGACCATGCCTTACTTACTGTCTTTGCTGCAGTAGTAAATATGGGTCTTTTCTTACATGAACTTTTCACAAGCATGAAATTAAACAGATGCTGAAATCTGATCTCTCTCTGTAGACCTGATTCTGTAACTTTAATTATCCTATAAAGCCTGTGTGAGAAACCTTTAAGATTTACAGAGTGTGTTATATGGAATCAGGCCATAGAATCAAGGATTTACTATTGTTTCACAGAAATTTTGACAAATGTAGAACCTGTTAATAGTATTCTTCTCTCAGTGCAAGTGAGTATCTGTTTCTTTCCTGCTCTAAACATTCTTTCCTCCTTTACTTCAGATGGAGCAAATTAGCTTGGGAAGTCTAGACATGGATAGTCCTTTAAAGATGAGAGTCAGCATTTCCAGGATTGACAACAAGAAGCACATCCTAGAACTCATGCCAGCCACTGAGCCCCTTACCAACCATGTGCGTTACATCATTTCATATGGTAATGATGATGGCATCTTTCAAATCCATCAGAGGGATGGACTGAGTTATTTGCACACTGTTAAGAAGTCAGTGCCTGGAACTCATACACTGGAAATCACTAGCATTCCTCTGTATAAGAAAAAGGACATAAAGAAACTGAAAGACAGCAATGAGGACAACTACCCTGTAGGAGAGATCGGGGAAGCTCTCAGAATGAGGTTATGGTTAGACCTCTACTAGCCACCCTTCAGGCTGAGTCCAGTTCCTCAGTCACTGTTATTCACCTGTCTACCCACACAACCATATCTGCTTTCCAAAGGCTTTGAAACAGTCTGTGACTTCTGGGGGAGGCAGGAGGAAAGACTTACTTCCTTTCATCCTGCCAAGACTGCAGAACTACCCTTGCAAGACAGTAACTTAAATTCTGCCACTGCCAACACTTTGATTACAATCATGGTTACTGTGTCTTTTATACAACCTCAATTTAAAGTATATTAAAAAGCTAAAGTTCAAGAAGTCATCATATGGCACTAAATGGCACAAAAAAATGAGCAGTCTGTAACACTTTGGGTATTTTGCTATAGTGCCTAATGAAAAAAATATAGAAGCTTATTTATTTTTAATGCAGTAATATATGGAGAAAATAGAAAATTATGTAAACAAAAAGGGAAACTTGCTTGGTTTTCTTTAGATTTATAAATTCGAAATACAGCATTTTAGAGGTACTTTCTTAATACAAAAAAATAGATTTGAAAGATGTTTCCTTTTGTATTTGGGCCAATCATCTGGATAGTATATAAGTAATTTTTAAATGTATCAGAGCTGAAAGCACTGTATTACATCTTCTGGATATTATGAAGTACTCTTGCAAAACCTTTAGTATTCAAAAAAGAAAAAAAATGAGTAAAAGAGTCTTCGACAAGAATTACAGTATCAGTCTCTGCAGAGATCATATTTCACAGCAGGTCAATAGAATTACATTCTCAATCAGCCACATAAAATAATGGAAGAAGTGGCACAACCACTGTAGCAAAATACCTTGACTGCTTTTGATACCATTAGAATTGCAGAACCAAACTGTACTGTACTTCCAATAACCTCAAGGAACCACACATGCAACCACACCTCATTCTCTACAAATTTACATTACTTTAGGCAGCTGAAGAAAATGTCTCTCTAAAGGGAACGTGTAATGTTTTATACTGTTTGGTGCTGTCTTGAATTAACGGTGCATTTACTAGAAACTAGGAGCTGTATCAGGACTGCCATATGAGCAAATAAGTGATGCAGCACAGACAAGGAAAATGTGTATTTGAAATCCACTTGTTAGAAGTTTCATTAATACCGTAGTTACACACCATATGCCTCATTTTATCATAGCTTATTTTGTAAGAAGGGTGTTGGTACAATGAGTTGACATTTAGTTTACTTTAGTGTTTTTTTTAAATGTTGCACCAATATATGTTAAGCATGCATCTCAATGGTTCTTTTATCAACAGCTGGCATTTGTAACTAGTCTGTAGAAGAATCTCATGTGCAAATAGCTGAAGCATACGCTGACTCCAGAATCGATCCAGCTGCATATTGATGCTGACCAAAGATATATGTTTATACTCAGTGACTCTTACTTTCTGTTGTTGACTTTGGGGATTTTGAAAAGAAAAAGAAACTTTGTACATTTTTTGTTAAATACTTGTGAGTAAAAAAGTTTTGTTTGAAGATTTGTATTAGTAAGACAACACTTTTCTTGCAATAAAGCTATTTTGGGTTTTTTTCTTTGACTTGTCTCTGCTCTTTACACAGATTAAGCATGTAATTGTAAATCTGAAGGATTTTGGAACAGAAAAATGAGTTGATAGAGTGCAAACCCTTCACCACATTTGAGGTTACACAGCATTTGCTTACTTAGTTACTCTGTCATGACAAAGCTCAAACATGAATTAAACAGTCTTTACAAAGGTAAAACTGCCTCAGCTCTCAGAATCTGTCATACATTACATTCAGCTTTGCAGAAGCCCTTGCTTATCAGAAATAAGTTTGAAAAAAAAAAAACCCATACATTTAAGAGAGTAAAACCTGTATCCTACCTGAGTAGCAAAGATGTGGTAAGACAATAAAGGTACTTTTGCTTGCTGGTGTTCCCTTCTGTGAATGTTCTTCATCAGGTACACAGTCAAACCCAGCAGTGCAAAAAAGATTTTTAAGTAAGCAAAGTTTGCACAAAGACCTCATTGCATAAGCTAGACTCCATTCAGAGTTTAAAAAGTGGTTGTTTTCAAAATAATACCCAATACCAGCTCTATGTTTTTGTCACAGTGATAATAGCCAGAGAAAAGGAAATTGGACATGTTGAGTGAAGCACTGAATTCTGTCCCAGCAGAAGTAGCCCTCTATATTCTGTTGTTGTTCTTTTGGAGGAATGGTACTTCACAAATTAATTGGCAGTGTTCAAGGCCAGGTTGGATGGGGCCTTCAGCAAACTGCTCTAGTGGAAGGTGTCCCTGCCCATGCAGGGGGGACAGAACTAGAAAATCTTTAAGCTCCCTTCCAACTCTAGCCTATGATTCTAAGATTGACCTTGGGTATTCCTGGAAGCCTACATACATAGTCAGATTTATCTGACATTTAATAAAGCATCAATTTAAACAAGACAAAAAGAAATTGGCAGGAACCATACTTACTTGCCTTCAGACATGGTCATGCAAGTTTCAGTAGGATTCAGAGTAAAATGACTGATGTATACAGAAATAGGAAGATCTCTAAGAGGTCTGCTAAATATAGGCACTATGGTGCTGACTTAGGACTTAACAATTATAGCAGCTAGTTTCCAAGAAGGCTACCCTTCAGTCCAAAATGGAAGCTTTTCAGCAAACACCTACTGGAAAACAAGACAACAGAGTGAACCAAATCGAACATTATTCCTCATTGCCAGCTCTCAAAAAGGGCAGAAAATAGTAGCAACACTCTTACTGACTCCACTGAGTCTACAAGTTCTGGAGAATTCTATTGGTAGACATTATTGCATGTGCTGTGCACACTTAGTTAATTTAAAGCCTTTCTTCTAAACAAGAGACTATCATCAGATAAAACTTGTGTTAACTAATTATACAGTAAGTACAAAGTACAAAAAATACTTCATCCCTTTACTAGAATGGCATTACTAGGAGTATTGCTCACTCTAAGCATCTACCATGTCCTCTTACCATCTGAAAATGCACAGAACGGTTACACACAATACATAGAAAGTTACCCCCCATTTCAAGTCTAGAGGAAAAAATATCTTTTATTGTTTTAAAAATAAAAGAAAAACAAAAAAACCCAACAAAATAACAGCATGCAAGAAATCCAAAAGAGACCCACTTCCTTTACACCCAGTATATCATAGTGTATATTTGTATACCTGTATCTCCAATCTCTAACTTTAAAAGACTTAGCCTTTTAATTTCTTAACATTCAATGAGAAGATGATTGCACATGCACAGAAAGACTAAAGTTCTAGAAAGCTACAAAAACCAAAAATCTGTTGCTAACAGAAAAAATTGAAATTGTCTTGCTATTAAAAGGAGACTGCCGTATAAATCTCATGGCAACTTGAAGCAAGATTGTAGTGCATAAAGGTCTCTTTTTTCTCGATCTGAACATTTTTCCCAGCCTGCCAGAACTGAAGTTCATTAACTATAGCCCCACAGTGTTTCCAGGCTCATCAAAGAATGCCTGCCTCATTTTCTGTCTTCAAATGCTCCAGTATTTGACTTCTATGTATTTGTTGAAGTGTTTTAAGAACTGTGTACAGACATTTTAGGGCTCCTCCTTCTTCCTCAAGCATGGCTCCAATTCAACAGTGAATGAAGCATTGCCAGGAGTATTGCTCAGTCTAAGCACCCAGTAGCTGTTTCTGTATACATCATGCCCTGTCTTGATTGCCACAGATCTTAATCTAACCAGAAGCACTGTCACAGTGATTCAGACACCCAGTTATTTCATATTCCTTCTCTGACAGAGTGGTCTCTTTATTCAGTGTTTAGAAAAGACTGTTCTTCTATGGTATTTTATTAGACTGACTTGGAATTACCAGCTAAACTCTGGTGTAATGGATATTTCAGACCAGTAGCTGGAGAATCTCTTTCTTCTAAACCTACAGAAGAATTCAGGAGTGGCAATGTACTGCAAAACTAAATACAGCAAAAGTTTCACTGCCATAACTGTTTCTTAATTCTTCCCATGTGTTATAAATGTAGCCTAAGTAACTATGCTAACCAGTGCTGCAAAACAGATACAGCTTAAATCCAAGAAAAAGACTGCATACATGAATATTAGATGAAGAATCACAACACTACATTCACACTTCTTAAAGCAGGAGATAAAGAAAACATGAGATGGCACAAGTACAATATTTTATGTCTAAAATAAAATTCTAGTGCAAGTGCTTATGTATTTGATACCACATTGGTATAGCAAAGTTAGGAAATAAGTTCTTTTTTTCCCATAACCTCAGAAAACTGATGAAGGATGTGGTTTCTCACGTGATCTATGAAGCTTGTTCCAAGAATGCCAAGAGTTTTTCATGGTGGATGGTCAGAGAAATGTTTAGCCTGTGCGCCTGAGTATTGTTTTAGTACAAGCAATACAAGTAAGTACTGTTTTAGTACAAGCCCCTTGCTACTTGGGCTTGTCAAGGATGAGGTATTCATAGTGATGGACAAAAACAGATTCTGAGACACAATGCATGCCAGCAAAAAGAGGTGGTGGCTGTGCCATCACTTTGACAACTCAAAAAATTACTCAAAAAGGAATTTTGAGGTTTTAAATTCTGAACACCGAGGCCAAACTGGGGGCTCAGCAGCACTTCAAGGCATTGAAGTGTGGCTGTGTTGTACTTCAGGATATTCTAAACAGAAGTACCCAGAGCTATCTCAAATCTAGATAACCTTAGAAACCACTGCTACAATTAGCACCATGAGGAAATTACGAAGAAGTGACAGAATGAGCATTACCCACAATGTATGAGAAACACAGGACTCTTCCTCTAGGGCCTGAAATCCAGTCATTCATATGAATAGGAAATGAATAAGCTAAGGCACCAAAGCTGGGAAGCATACACAGATCTATAGTAAATTAAACAGTAAAAAACCAGTATCTACATATAAGCACTCTCACTGTTTTACAGAAGGAGTTTAAAGCACTGGGAAATATGAGACAATTAAGTCCAGAAAAGAAAACTGCTAGATTGGGGGACTAGGTAACTACTGTATCTGAACCAGAAAAAAAACCACCATAATAATATAATAAAAACATAGTAACAGTAACGTCTATCTTTTTAGTACTGATGATATTATATTATGGCACCTTTCTCCAATTCTGGTATTTCTACAAACGCTTATACACTGACAGAAATATCTCAAATTTCTGTAATTCATCCTATAGCATTTCTTGCCCAATGTAGACTCAAAAAAATTCTGTCCATTGCCATTAAAATTTGACCCGGGCAAGACTACTAAGACGAAGTTAAAAAAACCCAAAACAATTCAAAGCCAAAGAACATGCATATGCACATAGCTGCATACACTCCCTCTTCACTGTGATGAAAAGAACTGGTGAATTGCTGCCTCTGCTACACCAGAATTAAGGAAATAATTTTAATTTTATTCCTAAGTGATGCAAATACAAAGGCCTAAACCTGGATGTCTGTATTCCATAAAATAATTCCTGTACCTCTAAGTCTTACTGTTCTTCATGTGGAGATAGCTTATGGAAGTTCATTGTTCTTCTCACTACTCTATGCTTTTAGACCTGCATTCATTACTGAAAAAGAAGAAAAAAAGGGAGGTGAGGGGGAGAGAGAAGGAGGGGATTCAAATAACCAGAAGGCCAAAACCTTTAATCGAATATTCAATTTTTTAAAAAATGTTAGTTTTAAGATCAACACTATCACAAAAAGGCACACATTTCATTGCTACTTGTCTGTTCCAGAAAAATCACCTAGCAATAAGTTGAAAGTAGGCAAGAAACAGTGATTTAAAACTCACTCATTCAATTGAAAGCCTTTTTTAAAAAATCAGAAATAAAGGCAATTATTCGTAGGAAAGAATGAAAACATTGAGCAGTATAGCTTCCCCAGAACCCTGACAGTCACAAATGAGCTATGGCCTGAAACAGCTTTAAACATTTAAATTTAATATCCATGAGGAAAGGTTGTTTACTACACTTATAACAGATCTGGTATATTGTAATGAGATAGGAAATTTAAATCACCATCTTGTGTATGTTATTTTATGTGGGTGTATACACAATTAACCTGTGATGAGGTGATCAGACCTGGGAATTTTGAGATAAATTGTGGCAAAAGCAAACAATTCCTACCTCTTCCAAACAGATTCATATAATCTTCATATTATACACTTAAACTCTCAAAACTAAAATTGAATAGCCAGAATGGTTTCCCCTCAACATTATATAATGTAGCCTGATGTAGCCTGCTCTTGCATCTTGCATCCTTAGCATTGTAGCTGCACCCAGGTTCTGGTTTTATGGGCAACCACAATCTTCTACTGGAGCAAAGTCTGCAGTCCCACACCATCTGGCAGTCACACAGTTCCTTTCTTTTTCCATCTAAAGTAGTAATGAATTATGCAAGCATGAACTTAACAATTTCTGTGTCACATTTTAAAGACAATTATGGTGTACAATGCTGTTACTTAGCACAGGGTTGCTGGATGCCTTATTTTCATGGCATTATCTCAAAAACACAGCTGAAGAACCTGAAGAACCTATGCTCATTCATGAGTTTCCTGTGGTCTTTGTTCTCCCTCAGTATGTGTTTTCAATTCTCCTTGTAAGTGTCAGATAATACAATAGGCCACTGCACCTATTAAGATTACTTATTTTGAGGAAAAAATTTTTAAATTACTGTTTGTTCACTTGGATAGTCATAGAATCATAGAATAGGCTAGGTTGGAAGGGACCTCAGAGATCATCGAGTCCAACCCTTGATAAACTATCCAAACTATAACTGTCCAAACTATGATAGCAAATCAACTAATAAATATGCCTGAATTTTCCAACTCTCCTAAAAGCATCCTGATATTCTTATTAAAAAAATATGTTCACGCAATCTTCAGTTAAATTTTTGCTTTCTTTCAGTTAAACTTTTCTCATTTTTCAGCAAGCCTACAAAGATTCAATTTCTTCAGAAACATGCATGCACACAGGTGAAGCAGAGTCTCAATTTCCATGAAGCTTGCTATGTGGCAAGCACCACACATCCTGTTTTACTGTTGGGCTTTGTATTGTCAACTAAAAGGAAGAATTTTGAGTATCTCATGTAAAGGCAAACCTAAAATCTAGCCAATAATTTCAAACACTATGATTTGGACACCTTGTACTGTAACCACGTTTTTATCTATTTTGCAGCATTAACTGAACAAAACTATCTAACCTATAGCCTACATTTCCTGTCTAGTCTAAAAACATTTTATGAAGTTTCCAACAAATACTGTAAAAAAGGAAAAAGGAAGTTATGAATAAACCAAAACAAAACTTGCGTTTTAGTAGATAGCCACATTTCCCAGTTCTTTCAGCTAACTGATTCAACTGTAAACTTAGGCACATTTAGATGATTAGCCTCGTGTGCTGAATTGTCCAACATTTTTTTTTTTACTCTTTCTGGCACCTGTTTTGAGTTGGTTTCCTCTATAATTTCCATGCATGTCCTCATCTCTTACTGTTTTCTTTACAATGAACATAATACTTAAGGTTTATATGATCTTGCTTATGTAAACTTTTGCAGTCAATCCTACTTCGTAAGGGAGGGATTAAAAAAGGTATCACATTAGAATTTACCAGCCTATATTCATCACTCCTGGCATCAGCTTTTAGTGCCTGAATATGTTTATACAAGTGTTGATGAGAACAGGTCATAATGGTGCCCTTGCTACCACAATAATTGAAGCCCTTGCTAGCATTTCAGAAGTAAAATTCTGTATTCAGTCTTATTACACAGCTGTTACGAAAGCTCCAAAGATGTGGAACTGTATGTGCTTTTATTACTCCCAAAGGTGCATAACTTCATCAAATGTTTACTCTTTATGAACAAAAGAAAACTAGGTTACTTATGAATAATGCTCTTAGACAGAGATTAATTTAAAAGAAACCAACCTGGGTAACACAGCTGATCCAACTTCTTCTTTAAAACACATTTTAGAAAAAGCATGTTTTAAATGACATTTCTGGATCAATGAACGTTCTTCCAAACTATCTTTCAAAAAAAATTAATAATCTATGATATTTCTAACAGATTCATCTAAAGGCATTTAATTAGATTAGATGTAAAACAAAGCGGGTTTTTTATCTTCCAGGAGTTTCAATTCAAAAACAAAAAATGAAATACATAAACATGAGAAAGGCTGGTATTTCTTAGAGACTGAAGATTGATAGTTAAGAATCAAGGTTCAGCTTGAAATGCTTGTCACTAAATTCATCAATTTGTGCACAGAACTTAGAAAACAGAAATTTAAAACAGAAAATCAACTACAGTATTTTTGTAAGGCCAAATTTACTACTGAACTCTATGTCTCTCACTCCTGATCAGTAAGATGACCAACAACAGACCAGCCAACAGTACTCTCATGTGTGCATACTGCTATCTGTTCTGCCTCAGGTCTTTGAACTTTGTAGAAAAGCATTTTTCTAAAACATCCAGTGATCTCTGGGACACACACACTGCACACTGTTTTAAGTCTTTGAACTCACTATGCCTAAAACTCATTGAAATCCTTAAAATGTATACTATTGTTCCAGTGATCAAGAACACAGAAATGGTCTTACATAGCTGCTCTTGAATTCAAGCTGAGCTCCTTTGAGAGATCTCCTTCTATTAATATAACTACATGGAAAATACCAAGTAAATCAGACATGCTGTTAACTAAGCAGACTGAAATTCCTTTGCTTTCCATATGATGCCAAGAAACACTGTTTCTAAGTATCTCACTGAATAATAAGGTCCATTTAGTCTCAAACCAAATGGTTTTTGGCTGAACAGTAGCTACCCAGTCTTAAAGCCAAGATGAAAGTAGAAGACAACTGTTTGAAAGGAAATTTGATAGCTATAAGTAATTTTTCAGCTGCTGAGGACACAGATGTAAATTTTTTAAATGTGCCCACTTTGAAATACAAGTCTGTGGTATATGGTTGTAGCTAGAGATGAGTTATTTCCTTCTGAACAGACCGAGTTACATCCACCACTTTCTCCGTCTAGCCTCCACTCCTGAGAAGAGGAACAACACTTCCTCCATGTAACACTGAACAGAACATGACAGCGTGACCCAATCATATCATTGGTGTGAATCCAACATGCATTGTCTTCCCACTCTCCCCTTTCATTTTTAAATTGACTCTTTTTTTTTTTTAATAGGCTCTTTTGTATTTGTTTTTGTATGTAACATCTGTCTACTCCTGTGCATTCTCCTGCTGAAAGAAAAACTAAGATATCCTTCATCAGGATATGTGTTCTTAAAGAAACCATAGTCCGCAGGAAATAGCCATGAAAAACAAACCACGGTGACCAGAGATGGAATGAAGCACCAGAAAAGCAAATAATTGCAAAGCTCTTACTGCCACAGAGTTACATTTAAAACCTACCAAAATATTGCTGCTTGTGAGACAAAAAGCTGGTAAAGAGAACAAGAAATGGGCCTCAGATATGTTTCACTCTTGTGAAAATCCTGAGTAAGGCCACTGAGCAGGGTGCATGCACAGAAATAAAGGTCAACTAAATTGTGGGGGTGTCAAGTGACCACCTGGACCCCTGTGACCCACCAACTCATTTCCAGAACAGTTTTCAACCTAACACCGAGTCTGTGCAAAATAGGCTGAACAAGTTCTGTTGGTTGGAACCCGATGCCTTGAAAGTAATATTGTTGTGTGCTTCTTGACAAGCTTTATAATCTTACCAAATTTTCAGTAAAGTTGTGTTTTGTATAAGCCTCCTGTGTAATGGTCTTACTCTTAGATTAGTGTACAGAGAATTCAATAGGTTAATATCACTGAATGGCTTGTGAAAAGAGATTAACTAAGAGAGGGTTAACCCTGTGCTGTTACAGTCTCCAGTGAGAGGGACAGGTTTGAGAGAACTGACTCTAACCATACTTTGGCTCCTCTCTGTAAAGGAGTCCAGTCTGAGTCTTCTTGGGTTGCCCACTAGGTAGGAATGACAATAAACATCTCAGAACATACTTGAAATAGACAATTCCATTAACTCAATCATAACCAACTCAATCATAACCTCTATTGTTTGGGGTTTTTTCAACCCATTATAATTATTTGCATCAAGGTTGACTCCAAGATGCCAGCTGAGAATCAAGCCTCATTTTTCTACATGCTTTCAAGCATGGCAAGAACAAGAAAGCAGCAATGCCAAAACCCTTCATTGCCATTAGAATAAAAGTATCATGGATAAGCAGTGCTTGTTAAAGTTTGCCATGTATTTGCCAAAGCTTGAGTTTTCCCAGTAAATCTTACCATGTCTGAAATACTATTATTGCTGTTTGAATAATAGAGAAAAAAATTTGTAAGAATAAAGATTCTTAACAACACCCAAGTGAGCAGTCAAAAGTAAAATAAAATTCTGCATGACAATAGCCAAAATCCCATGTGAAAACCTGTGGCTAGACTTGATTTCATATTTGCTACTAGCTTATTTACTACTACATATTTACTACTATAAATGTCTGTTGTTGGTGCACTCCATAAAATGCTATTTTCTTTGAGGTGCAATCTCCTCTTGGTAGGCACTGTGCTTTGACCTGCTATAATTTCTAGGTTACTGATGTCTGAACCACCATGTTTCACTACAAGCAACAATGCTTAATTTTTGTGCTTATATTTCTGCACTTCACATTTGTTTTGGTATCTTTTTTTCTTTACTCCTACTGCTCATCAGAGATGACATGCATTAAGCTGACCAAAATATTTATAAAACACATGAAGTAATGCTGGATTATCTGGCATATTCTTTTGCACATACATCCCCTCCCCTTCTCTGTGCATATTTTAATACTGTTCTCGATGCTAATCAGTAACAGTGGTACAAAGAACTGTTCAAAAGTCCCTGTAGTTAAACAATCCAGCCAGGCAGCTCATTCTGAAAGAATGCATAACCATACAAAGCTGGGAGTGAGCATGTTTCAAGGCTAATCTTGAAACACCAGAGCCTGTGTAAATCCTTTGCTTGTGACTCTTTTACCATCTCTTTTGCAGAAACACATTGGATGGCAGAGAAATGGTCCAAGATATAGTTATTAGTTGTAAAACACTTCAACATGGTGATAAAGTTACTCTCAGGCACAGTAAGTTTGGGAAAGCCTTGTGTTACACTGCTTATTTTCCTCCAATGCTTTAAATAGCCTGTGCATGAATACTTTGGTATGGTGTAAAGCTTTTATCATCTTACTCCTACTTCTGTATTAGTAGAAAGTGGTGGACATCTGGCCTGTTTGTTACTTACAAAGCAAAAATATCAGTTGAAATCTTACAGGTCACTGAAACTGTCAGTCTGTTCTACAACTTCTGCAGGAACTGAGAAAAGTGAGCATCACGCAGTGCTTTATGAAATGGTGGTAACTTGGTGGTAAAAATACGTTTAAACTCAACAGGCAGCATCTGCACAAATACTGCTGCATCCTTTAGAGCAAAACCAGAGTACTTTAGCCACAAAAAGAGGGGAAAGGATGGTAGTGGGGAAAAATATTTCTCTTTTCTCCAACCCAAAGTCAATATTATTAAAAATTCAATATAAATAATACTTTTAGGTTGATATTCATTGTTTATTTAAAACACTAAGTCATTTAGCCCATGAAACTGAAGGAATAGTGCTAGAAGTGCTTATTTGGGAGTGCATTTTCAGGCATGACCGAAACTGATGAAGACCACTACTGCCACCTGGTGTTACTGCTGTGGTTTACAGTACTGAAAGACCGAACAGAGAAATAACGTATTGTTCCTTTTAACTAAAGACTATGTTTTATTAGCAGGATTTTGTAATTATTAGTGTATGGAAATTGAGTAACTCTGAAAGCAGGGTACTTAAGGTCCAGAACCTCACATCTCATCAGGGGCAGCTTTCCCCAGGTTCCCCACAGGATGGGAGGACAGGTGTAAGCCCCTCCTCTCATATCCAGGTCTTACTGCCATTAGCATTCTGTTAACAGCTTATTTTGCAAAACTTCACTCAAGCACCAAGCAAAAGCAACCATTAGAGAGCACTTCACAAAAGGGCAGGCTTACAGCAAGCCAGCAAGGGTAGGGGGTTGCAGAGGTTACACGATGCCCTGCACACCCAGGGCTCCCCTGTGCCCCACAGCAACTGCCATGCCACTTGCCACCCCTGCCACTCCAAGTCCCTGGGGCTGACCAAGGGTTTAAGGCCTGTGGCAAGGGACAGAAGAGGCTGGGTCCCCACAGTGGCCAACAAGAGGACAAGGGCTGGCACCAGCTGTAAGCAGGACAGGAGGGCAGAGGTGGTGGCGGTGGCATGCGGGTGTTATCGGCAAGGCCTGAGGGGACCTGTGAGGAGTGGGAGATGGGGCACTTTTGGGAGAGTGTGGTTAAAAAATTAAAAGTCTAGCACTGCCTGACAGTTCAAATCCTGAACATTTACCCAGGCTGTGTGGTGGCAGCTTAGCACCCCTGGGCCTGTAGAAGCACTGCACACAGGGAAGGGAAGCAGGCTGGCAGGGGAAAAAGCGAACTACAACTACAAAGGCAACTTTACCTGAAAGAGAGACAACCGATTCAGGGCAGAAAACTGGGCCGAGCATGAGCTTGACTTACACCTGATCTCACACATAACTTTGCAAGATTGATGCACACATCACAAAGGGTACAGAAGTTTCTCTGTCATTGTGAGATGGACATCTGAGTCTACGACATTATGTTTCAAGAGAAAGCCCTTCCCTGCCTCTGTTTGGAGGAGGTCCATGCTACTGCTACAACACTGACTCTTCCATGTTAACCAAGTGATGATTTCCACCTGCGTGTTTCCGCCTCTTCTACATGCAGTTATCAGACTCCGTCAAGCAAATCCAGTCTTAACTAGTTCCCAGTCCACTGAACATAAACCAGGTTTTAGATGTATGTAAAGGCAAGATTTGCTGAATCCCACAGAGGTTATATGAGAAGTGTACTGGAGTAACGAAACACATTGACCATGGTGATGGGAAGCCTGTTTTTCTTTTTCAGAACAAAACCAAAACTGACTGTACAGTGTGAACCTTCAGTGTTTGATTGTGTAGCCCTTGGTCCAATTTTTTCTCTCTTTTTTTTTTTTTTTTTTTTTTTTTTTTCCTTCAAAACGTAAGTAGTCACTTAGTTGTAAGTTCAGCTAATGGTACTACTGTGTCTTTATTAGATCAAACACTTCTCCAGCACATGGAGTATCTAGGAAAAACTGCTGCTACACACCTTCTCTTTTTGCCTTCTTTACACACTGTAAAAGGGTTAGACCCAATGCCACAGAATCTGGCAGTGTCCAAGCATTCCCTTTTCCCCCGAGGCCTCACTCTCAAGGCCTAGATTTGTGTGTATGGAAAAACTTCACAAGTGTTAAGTGAATTAAGAACATATAATAGAGATCTCAATTTATTAGGTTAATTTGAAAATGAAACTTCACAATCACCCAACTACACTGGGAAGCACCAAAGCTGATGAGGTTATGGTATTCTTCAGTGGTTCCACATTCATTTGATACAGGAAAACAATTTGCCATGTCTCATTACACTCTTAAATTTCCATTTTTCTATCAGTTTCTAAATAAATGAGTTTCTAAATAAATGTCAATCAGTGAAGTTAAGACCAAACATGTCTTGCTTACAAGTGGCTTTGGAACCAAGTCTTTCAAGTTCTTTTCCCAACATTTCCTCATATCCCAGTGGACTCCTGTTTCAAGGGAGAAAGAGGATTTAGTACATTTCAGTGTATTACTGTATTAAGAGGCAAAACAAATTGCCTTTGTGATGGAACAGATTTTCAGATACTGATGTTCCAGCTTAAACATACCATGTATTGTAGACTGATCTGCATTCACTGGCAAGTCATAACAAAATTGAGCAAGCAAAACAAAATTTATTTTTCTTATGCAACACTGCTGTTCCTAACTCAGTAACAGCAAACATTCCCCACAAGAACAAAACACTTCTCTTCCTTATAGCAGACACCTGAATGGCATTACGTTATACTCATGATCCTATGTATACAGATTCCACAATACAGGCAGGTATCTCATCTCCCGCATCAATTAAAAAAAGGCTTTGGTAGATAAGACAGTTGTATTGAATTCACTTCCTTTTATTGCAGTGACATCCCCCTGGTACAAAGTATTAACTGCAATATTAATGTTAAAACATTAGAAAAGCATTTGTGTGTGACAGTTACAGTACAGTATCAAATCTTACATCTTCAAACCAAGTGGGTTGTTACCCACTAACGCTCAAATCCTTAAATTATTTGCAGTTATTTTAAAATATGTAATGTCAGAAAAAGCATATAAAAAGAATGTATGTAAAAGGAAACCTAAATACAAATCTAAGTGATAAATAAATAATTGATTTTTGCCAGCTATTATTGTCTTTCTAAACCCACAAAAAGAAACCTTATCTACATAAGATACGAATTTCCAGGTGTAAGTGATTTCATTTTTCAAGTAATTAATAATGATTGGAACATAGTTAAATTTGGCGTCAAAATCAAAGCAGAAGTTGAAGTGACTGCCCCTAACCAACATCTGTTGCAAACAATTACAATTAACTTGAAATTTTAGTGTAGCAAGTAATCTTGAAACTTCACCTTGTGCCTAGCGTTAGTGGACTTCTGAGAGTGCATGTAAAAAGCTTCCTATGTTATTTGACAGACATTACCTTAACTATCCCCATATGCATGTTTAGATATATTTTATATAATTCTTATACACATATATGCATGTATACACACACTTCATTTGGTTTCTGTGTTACAGATCACAAGCAGTGGTTTCCTGAATGGGCAAAAAACCTTTTAAATAAGTGTACCTGTGCACATTTTTTTATTATTTTAAGATAGCAGCATAAGTCCATGCCTTACTGTCAATCTGTTGAAAACAATATAACCCACAAAACAAGACAAAACATGGTAATGCTTCCAATATTCAGAATGTGTCACCCTTATCCCCTAAACCCACTGTAAAACCTTTAATAGGTAAGTTGGTAAGCTAGATCCCCACCCCCTCGCCTGAAAGGAAACAGCACTTTTACTGCAAACTGTCTTGTCTTACAATGTTTATCTTAACAAGCTGGGTTCATGCTGGCATCAGCTATCTCACACTTAGCAGCAAAACATGCATGTTTGCTTTTCTTATTTTTTGTAAGTGAAATGATTCAATATTCTCAAATCCAATTGACAGGAACAGCAACAAAAACATTTTTTGCAGTTTACCAAGAGCTTAACAATAGTGTATACTGCATTGTGTAGAGTATTTTTTGTCTTTAATCACAAGCTAAGGCTTTACCTTGCTCACACAATGATTATGCTTTGTCCTTCAAAATGAAGAGTTCAATTTGATCTTGCATTTAGCATAAAAATCACCTTTTCTGTGAATCCTTAAATCAGTCACTCAACCACTGGCAAGCTGATCCAGTAGCATGTCCAATGCTAATATCAAATGCTTGTGAAATGTTTTTAGGCAATCCTTTCTATCCAAAACATACTAGGAATTTAAAAAACAGTTCACATTACAGACCTTCATACAAAGGCTCAAGTGAAATTTCTTGTGTAAGTGTTCATAGAAGACTAAATAATGAAATTTTCAAAATATACAGTGGAAGGGCACGCAAGATTGGCAGTTTCTTTATTGAACATAGAAAATGTATAAAGTAGGATGTATGGAATAATCTAAACTGCTAGACAATCAAACCTGAGTATCATTTAATAAGACTAAATGCATTTTCTGAACGAATTGACCTAAAAACATCTCCCCTAGTAACTAGTGGTCCTTTTAACCATTTGCTGAAAAATCTGAGAACTGTAGATTTTGCATTTCATATTGGATAGCAAGATTCTACATAGTGTTTACTGTTTTCTGTTATATCGCATCACATTGCTTATATTATCCCCATTCAAGCCTTAAGTTGAGTTTTGTTTCAAAGTAAGTTGAAAATTACATTAAAACATAATAGGCCAAGAACTAGGACAGGTCCTTTTCTTCTAATTTGTAGTAAGATAAAAAGCCTCAGCCAGTAAGATGAATTCTGTTGCCTATTACAGCTACAGAGCAAATACTGACCTGTATCTTTTGCTAAGGTAGCTAATGTTAGCTGTCTATCTCAGACTGGTATCAAGTAGTACACATTGTCAAATCTGAGAAAAGGATCCTATCTTCTAGTAGAATGTTTTCTTTTGTTACAAATTGTTGAAAATAACATCAAGAATTTTTTTTAGTCCACCGACCTGCCCTGATTCTCACCTTTAAATCTAACAGATGTAATAACAAAGTCCCCAAAATTTTCTGATAATAGAAAACATACAGTACTAAGAACTAATAGCTCAATGGAAGACTGAAAAGCAGCATTCATTTTTATTGTAATATGGAAGAGACTAGAAACTAAAGGAAGTCTGATCTAAACTCTTAGTTGAAGGCAGATTTTGACATTCTATATAAATTTACAAAATAGGATGTATGGATGAGATTTGGTTAATTTCAGAAGGCACCTCAAGGCTAAAAGGCTTTTATAAATCTATAATCCTTTCATTGCTCAAAAATAAAACATTTTATTGCTGCTATTCAAATAGCAAACAAAAAGCTTGTCTTGTTCTTCACTCTAACAAGGAATCCTTCCACCATTAAGCAAGATTAAATTACAGAAATATAGAATAAAACTGAAGATGTCACAACTTTAGAAATACAGTGACTTTCCTTGTGTGCTTTCAAGTCAGTGAAATAGTGAAAGAAGAGTCACTTTTTGCCTTTGTGATGTTAATAAACTACAGATCATGTCAGTCACTCTCCCCTGGGCACTGAAGTACCATTTCATCATAGCTGTCCCATGTGCAGAACTCTTACGAATAGAAGGTAAGAACACTCTGATGATTCCCACGAACAAGAAGAACTGGTGGCAGATCTTTAGAAAGAGCTTCTAACCAGGCCATGTACAGTGCACTAGAAACGGCTCCTTTTCGTGCAACTGGCAAACTCCTACAATTCACAAGGAAAAAGAAGCATTCAACAGTTAGAAAAACATAGTGGAGTGCAAGTTATATAATACAAATATGAAGTATGAGTCTTCAGAGAGTCAGATATTAGGTCTAATTTCCTAACCCTTCTAGTGTTTTGTAGTTTGTCTTGTTTTGTTTTTTTCTCTCAGATTATGAGAATCATAGGCACCACAGGCCTTTACATCTATTTACACCTCACTTATGGCCTCTTGCCACAGCTTTCCTATTCTTCTCAGTTGAAGAAAATTCTTAAAGGACTCTTCCATGATTTAAAAATTCTTACAATGCCAGGCCAGTGCAGTGCAATATTCCTTCTCACAATCCTTCCAAAACATGCTGTACTCTCTTCTTTTGAAAAAAAAATGCAGTAAGTCTGTCTGCTGTGCTCAAGTTCTACTTGTAGTACACTTCACAGAGATGTAAAGCAAAATCCCAAAGGAAAACACAGTGAAGAAACCTACAACCTGCATTACGCTCATTTACACCAGAAGTAGTTAAGTGAATATACATCAGCAAGAGGTTGATCTAACTTTATCTAGAGAGATTTCCTACAAAAAGGGTGATTAAAAGGACTTCAAGGCACTGGGTCGGTTACTTGATGCGTCAGGAGCACAGGCGGTGTTCGCCTCAGTTCCAGCAGTAGAAGACCTGAATGAGGAGAGGACTAGGAAAACTGATCTGATCAATAGATGGCTAAGGGATTGGTGCCACTGGCGGAACTTTGGGTTTTTTGACCATGGGGCAAATTCCATAGTACCTAGTGTCCTCAAATCAGATGGGCTTCATCTAACTAACAGGGGGAAAAGGACTCTAGCTTGTAAGTTGAAGGGGCTGATAAGGAGGGCTTTAAATTAGGTTTGAAGGGGAATGGGGTTGAAACTGGGCTCTCCAGAAAGGAGGTGCTACAGGCTCTTCAGAAGGGACAGGCAGGGTAAGAGAAGCGGAGGGGTAGCCCTATATGTTAGAGAGTCTCTTGACCCTGTAGAAGTTGAGGTCAGCAATAGTAAGGTGGGTGGAGTGCCTGTGGATTAGAATCAGAGGGAAGGCCAACAAGGCTGATATCGTGATGGGAGTCTGTTACAGACCACCCAATCAGGATGATGAGGATGATGAATTATTCTACCGGCAGCTGGCAGATGTTTCAAAATCGTCATCCCTTGTTCTCGTGGGTGACTTTAACCTACCAGACATCTGCTGGGAACTCCACACTGCAGAGAGGAGGCAGTCTAGGAGATTCCTAGAGTGTATAGAGGATAATTTCCTGCTCCAACTAGTAAATGAGCCCACCAGGGATGGAGCCCCCCTTGACCTTCTTTTCACAAACAGAGAGGGGCTGGTGGGAGATGTGCTGGTTGGTGGACGCCTGGGACTTAGCGATCATGAAATAATAGAGTTTTCAATGTTCAGGGATACAAGGAGGGTCGTCAATAAAACCTCTATGTTGGACTTCTGGAGGGCAGATGTTGGCCTATTCAGAAGACTTGTTAAGAGTATACCCTGGGAAACAGCCCTTGAAAACAAAGGGGTCCAGGAGGGATGGACGTACTTCAAGGAGCAAATTTTGAAAGCACAGGAGCAGGCTATCCCAGTGTGCCGAAAGGCAAGCCGGCAGGGAAGACGACCAGTTTGGATGAACTGGGAGACTCTGAAAGACATTAGAGTTAAGAAGAGAGCCTACCAATTATGGAAAAAAGGGCTAACTACTAAGGAGGAATTTAGCAACATAGTTAGGTCATGTAGAAATAAAATTAGAGAGACAAAGGCACAATGTGAACTGAATCTCGCCATCTCTGTGAAGGATAACAAAAAGTCCTTCTACAGATACATCAACAGCAAAAGAAGGGGCAAGGAAAACATCCATTCTTTACTGGACACAGGTGGTAATATAGTTGTCAAAGATGAAGAAAAGGCTGAGGTATTTAACACCTTCTTTACCTCAGTTTTCAACAGAAAGACAGGTTATCCTGAGGACAGATGGCTTCTGGAGCTTACAGAAGATGACAAGAATCTAAACAGCCCCTCTGTAATCCTGAAGGACACAGTCAGTGACCTACTGAGCTGCTTGGATCCCCACAAGTCTATGGGACCGGATGGGATCCACCCAAGGGTGATGAGGGAGCTGGCAGAAGAGCTTGCCAAGCCTCTCTCTATCATCTACCAACAGTCCCGGCTCACTGGGGACATCCCAGATGGTTGGAAGTTGGCGAATGTCACGCCAATCCACAAAAAGGGCCGGAAGGAGGACCCAGGAAACTACAGGCCCGTCAGCCTGACCTCAGTGCCTGGCAGGGTTATGGAACAGATCATCCTCAGTGCAATCACACAGCACCTGCAGGATGGGCAAGGGATCAGACCCAGCCAGCACGGGTTTAGAAAGGGCAGGTCCTGCCTGACCAACCTGATCTCCTTTTATGATTGGGTGACCTGCCTCGTGGATGAGGGGAGGGCTGTGGATGTGGTCTACCTGGACTTCAGCAAAGCCTTCGACACCGTCTCCCACAGCATTCTTCTGAAAAACCTGTCAGCCCACAGCTTGGACAGGGGCACCCTGTGCTGCGTTAGGAACTGGCTGGAGGGCCGGGCCCAGAGAGTGGTGCTGAACGGGGCTGCATCCAGTTGGCAGGCGGTCACTAGTGGTGTCCCCCAGGGATCAGTGTTGGGACCAGTTCTGTTTAATATCTTTATTGATGATTTAGATGAGAGGATTGAGTCCATCATTACAAATTTGCAGATGACACTAAGCTGGGGGGAAGTGTTGATCAGCTGGAAGGCAGGAGGGCTCTGCAGAGGGACCTGGACAGACTGGAGAGTTGGGCTGATTCCAACAGGATGAGGTTCAACAAGGCCAAGTGCTGGGTCCTGCACTTTGGCCACAACAACCCCATGGGGAGCTCCAGGCTGGGCACAGAGTGGTTGCACAGCAGCCAGACAGAGAGGGACCTGGGAGTTTGTATAGACAGGAAGCTGAACATGAGCCAGCAGTGTGCCCAGGTGGCCAAGAAGGCCAATGGCATCCTGGCCTGTATCAGGAACAGCGTTGCCAGCAGGTCCAAGGAAGTGATTCTGCCCCTGTACTCAGTGCTGGTGAGGCCACACCTCGAGTACTGTGTCCAGTTCTGGGCCCCTCAGTTCAGGAAGGATATTGAGGTCCTAGAGCAGGTCCAAAGGAGGGCAACTAGGCTGGTGAAGGAACTCCAGCACAGATCCTATGAGAGGCTGAGGGAGCTGGGGGTGTTCAGCCTGGAGAAGAGGCGGCTCAGGGGAGACCTCATCACTCTCTACAACTCCCTGAAAGGAGGTTGTAGCCAGGTGGGAATTGGTCTCTTTTCCCAGGCAACCCTCAGCAAGACAAGAGGGCACGGTCTTAAGTTGTGCTGGGGGAGGTTTAGGTTGGGCAATAGAAAGAATTTCTTTACCAAGAAGGTGATCAGGTATTGGAATGGGCTGCCCCGGGAAGTAGTGGATTCTCCGTCTCTGGAGGTATTTAAAAAGAGACCGGATGTGGCACTCAGTGCCATGGGCTGGGAACTGCAGTGGTAGTGGATCAAGGGTTGGACTTGATGATCTCTGAGGTCCCTTCCAACCCAGCCAATTCTATGATTCTATGAAAAAGGAAAGGATGGACTTGAAAGAGAGGGGATTAGTTGGCATGCAGGAGTGGAAGGACTGTGAGAACACTGGGCCACACTACAAAATACACAGATAATCACCTGAAGCTGTGTATCAGAAGTACAAAACTATGTAGGCCATTTTTTGTTCATCAGTACAGTAGCTCCTCATTTGTAATCAATACTCTCAGCACTGAGGCATCCTTGAGTATTTCGCTACTTAATGCAGAGACACAGGTGTTCTATTAACCTGTATTTACATGTATTTATGTTTCAAATTACAGTTTTGTATCAATTAGGATAATAGTACAAAAAATTTACTTACATGACAATTATGTTGGCCATACTTGAATGTTCTTTCAGCAACTCATTTAGCCTAATCTGGCGGTATGTCTGAAATTAAAATTAAACTTGTTAGGAAGATATGTAACTAAAAGTTTGAAATAACCTTAAAAGGTTCATCTATTCAAGAAGAATGAAAAACAGTTATGATCAATTAGTGTGAGTGATTTATAGAAAACATGAATTTGCACCTCTGTTTGTCAACTTGTTTGTTCACTTTTCTGAAATACCTACAGCTTCAAGTCTGGCAGAGAAGAAAGCCATAAGCCTAAAAACATGCAAAGAAGTAATGGCCATGAAACCTAACTTTAAGATAGCTCCTCTAGTACCGGTATCATCCCCCATACCTTCTGGAAGCAAGAGTCCCTTGTGCCCTCTTCAAGGTTCTTTTAAATATATCCTGTAAAAGCTTACAGTGAGCAGGTCTTATGGAAGCGAAGCCCTCTCTTCATTTGGTAAGCCTATCTCTATAATGGGCCTCCCATTTTTCACTATTTTTCGGTTTTACTTTAAATAACAAAGCAAAAAATGTTAGTTTTGTCCAAAACAAAGTCAACAAACAGCTGAATATAGACTGCATTATTCTAAATTAACTGCTGAAGTACTACAGGCAAGTGGTTTAAGCCCCACCAGACAGAATGAGGAAAGACTTTTTTCTGTTGAAATCTCTGAACAGTTTTAGATGCTGCTTTCCATCACTTACTCATAAAGAAAGCTATGGATGAGAAAGAATAAAAAGAATTAACTGTATGATATCACATCCAGAAATGCAGTGGGAGAACAACATTTAGCAACATTTAACGTAATACTCTAAAAAGAACCTTTGTTTTGTAAAGCTCAAGTTCATTATCTGTTATCCTCCATGGTTCATCCTCCTTCAATTTATCTGCAGCTTCTTGTTCTTTATCATCTTCATGAAGTCGGAATGGCTCTATCATTTCTTCAAAAGCCGCAATACTGGAATGATTAAGTAAAAATCCACAGTAAAACAGATAAAAGTCTAGATGTCAGCAGCAACTTTCACAGTGTCAGAAAGTACATTTTATTACCATGTAAAAACAAGGCGAACTGAAATTTTTTACTGCCAATTGCACATCAACTCTTTCTATACAGAGATCCAAAACTCACTGTGCCACTAAATATAAACCTTACTTATTTAAAAATCAAAACAAAACCATTTTTGCTAGCATTTTACTATCATTGCAAGCTGAAGAGTAGAAAATGTATAGTAACTAATATATATATATGTATAGTAACTAATGTATAGTAACTAACAATACCTTTTTCAAAATTAAATTTGAAAGAGAAGTTTAAGTGTCAGACTCAAAAACATTTTGATTTTGACTTTGATATTTTTATTTTTCTAGCTTTTAAGGTTAATAAGTTGGAGAGCTACATTCAAATGCCATCTTGTCTATCTTCCTGTTGCACTTGTTTGAATGTGAGGTTTTGCCTTCAGTTTACTTGAACTTTATCCAGAACTTTTCAAGAAAACCTTCTGAAGATCAAAGAGACCTTAATTTCTGCTAGAAAGAACTTAAATTACCTTACTTTCACTACCCATTAGTTATATTCATTAGGATACTTGAACAGCAAACAAGACTGTCACAATTTATGAAAGTAACTTGTCTTTGGAGAGCCCCTGGATATAAGATATGAAAATATACAAAGAGTTTTTAGCAGAACATACTAAAACGTATGCCTTACATCCAATGAAATAACTGTATTTGATGACAAGGTGTGGCCAGTCTTCTGTGGTTGCAAGTTACAGTGTGGAGATTTACAAACTTTAAGGAATACCTCCTAGACTATATTGTAATATCAGTGTATGTAACGGATCAGCTTCCATATAAACCCTCCTCTTTTATGCCCTTTTTTATAAGCTTTGCAGTCTTTATTTAAGTTAGTCACCTTCATCAGAAAGGAAAAAACCAAATGTTTTTGACTGAAAAAAAAGGAGTATTAACAATATTCTAATATCATTATGTTGCAGCATAGCAACTGTTAAAAATAAATCATCTTCCTTCACTTACTTCACAGCTATTGTTAATGCCAAGTGATGCCTCAGAAAGGTTTTGGATACATTGTGGAGTATGTATCCACAGAGACAGGAAAAATGTTCTCGGAAGAAATAACTTGTATATTATTACTTCTATGAGATGAAATTGTTTCCATATAATTCTACCATTTCACCTTTTTTTTTTTTTTGCATAAATGCAGGCTACTGCCAAGTTTAGGTTTTACAGTAGCGTGCTCCCATAAGAAAAAACATCCAAAAGTAAAGCACGCATAACATTTCAGTTGCTTGATATATCCTACACATTTAGGAAAAATTAATTAAAAACTAGAGTACAAAAAGTGTGTATTAGCATTTGCTGTTTACTTAAGTTGAAAATCAGTATTTCCACACTTGCTTGACAGATCAAGTTATTTCAGGTACATGCACATCCATGTAGAAGGTATTTTTACTTCAACACAGTAAAGTACACTTGAAGGGAAAGGACAATAATTATTTTTAGATCTTAGACATTCTGTTATAAATTTATACTGGAAACCATCTACCATTAATACCTTTTAATGTGAAAATCAGAAATGTTATATATATTATCACTCCTGTGTAAATTAAAAGTCCAAGCAAACTAAAAATAAACAAAAATTGAAAAAAAAAAAAAATAGATCAGGCTATTTGAAGACCCAGCTTTGTTACATTAAATTAAGATTCCAAGTAAGATAAGGACCCTTTAAGTTTTTGAAAGAATTTACCTTAAAGCTTGCTCCAGACAAGCTGGACTTGTAAAAACTATTTATCTAAATTTAATATTACAGTGTAAGAGAGACATATCTAAAAATACAAAATTCTATGTTCCTGAATGTTGGAGTTCTTTAATTTCTGTGAAATACAGGATCTCATAGGAACTACTCTATCAAGACTGTAACACAGGAAAGAATAACATAGTTCAAATTCATAGAAGACATCAAGAATTCAAATATCTAGTTCAGGTTTTTGAGACTTACTTTTCTTTCTTTGGCTTAGTATTAATATCCCCAAGAACCATTATGTCCGAGAAGTCTATCCGAAATTTGCTGAGCAAAGTAGCCATCCTGTATCAAAAAAATAAGTCTTTATGCATGTTCAGACTTGGAATTATTTCACAGGTGAGCAGGTAAGTATTTGGTAATAAAGCCACCAAATTTAAGAGGAAAAAAAAAGCAACTTAAATGTGATAGGAAAAAAAATAAAGCAAGCTGACCTGGTATAGAGCTCTAAATCAACGACATGCTTGTGAGAAATAAGAATTAAAGCCATAAATCTGAAGGAAGAGCTCTCCCTTAAAGACAAGCTCAAAATACTTGAAAATGTTAATGTCAGTTCTGCAGAAAAATTAGTTTAATTTGAGGTATCTCATATCTAAAATAATCTAGCAGAAATTGAACTTTTTTTGGAGAAAGGGGATAGAATATGATTACACCTTAACCAAAGACCAACTGAAAGAAGGCTACAAGAAAGTCTAACTAATCTACTCTGTAACATGCTCTATTGGCATTTGACATTAAATTTTTGAAGGTAAACTTACGCTCTTCTGTCATGATCAATCCTGTTTATTTTTCCACCAATGAACACTCTGATTTTACAGTCTTTCCACTTCTTCTTGGTTGTAATAAGATATGGAATCAGTAGTGTCAAGCCTGCATTTTGACCAGAATTTGGGAATGATTCACAATACACAACAGTGTGTTAAAGTTTAGTAGTATAAATTTATAATCTATATATGAACTGACTTGAAAGATAGCTATTAGCTATGAATTCAAAATTACTTGTGGTTTTTCTTTTAAATATTTGTTTCTGAAGTATAAATAAAACACATTACCTCCATCATCAAAGAGCCACCAGACATCAATATTGCTTTTGCCTTGTTTCTTCTGAAACTGAGTACTAGCATCAAGAAGTCTTTGGTCAGCCAAGTTTAAAGGAGATGTGCTCTTTGAATCTGGAAAAAGTATGTTGAAATTTCATTTCTGAAGCATTTCCCTTAATCACCCTGGAACTCATCCAATACACTTCTTACTATTTTTTGATATTCTTAGGCTTTAACAAGAAGTTCTTCTTCCCCTCCAACCTGACTCTAAATTTTCACTGAATGGATATAAACTGAGCTACATTTAGGGAGTCTGCAAAATCCTAACTTCTGCTGAAGATTTAAATCTCAAGGCCACTTAGCAGACATTTGAGAAAACAAGGAACAGTAATATCTTACTTATTTGAAACTATAGGAAAAAATAACCCATTTCACCTAATTAAAACCTCACTTTGAAGGAGTTCAACATTCATCTCAATCCCTTGTTTATTAAATTGACTGTAGATTTGTGACTAATTTACAGTAATACGCTACTTCATTGCATACTGTGACTTCTTTCAAATTGCCATCTTCTGCTTCAAGATGTAATCCCACTTTCCATTATCAGAACACAACAGCTTCTTGCTGTTAAAATTATGAAGAAGATGCCAAAAAATTATATGCATCTTAGTTGAAGCAAAATTTTTGCTTAATTAAAAAAAGTCTGAAATATACCAGGGAGTGAAAATGCCCAATTCAACTCCCAAAATTCTGTTTATTTGAAAATATTTCACATTCTTCCAGCTGCTAATTTTAGGGTATATTATACCTTCATTTGCATGCTATTCAACAATTCCAAATAACAAAGCAAGAACTATAGCTCTAGGAGATCTAAACAGACTGTCAGGGCACTCCTCTTATTCCATTAGGTAGTATTTCCCTTACAGACATGTTATCTGAGATACAGAAAAATAAGCAAGCTTCTGAACACATTTCAAATGTGTGTGTACTGAAGAACGTAAGTTAAAAAAAAATTGTATTTACATATATAAATATATATACAGCATTTCTATCTTAAGATACATGCACAATCTTTCCTCAGATGCAACTTGTTTTAGCAACTTCCACAAAACTGGATTTTTGCAGTCTAGTCCCAGAAGACGAAGCACCTTCCAAAGCAGATACGAAGAAACAAATTAACCTTGCATGGTTGGTATTTTCCCACCTCTCTCTCATATATATATATACACACACACACACACATATATGTCGAAAGGAGTACAAAAGGAAAACTGAAATTAACAATGGAAAAATGATTCAACAAAAAAGGTGGAAAAGGCCTGCCTTTTTTCAACAGTGGCTGTGTTGTAGTCTTTCCATCCTCGTTCTCCTCTGGAAGATTTTTAAAGATACAAAATAAAATGTTAATTTCCTCTGTAGTGTTAATGAAAACACTACCAGTGTTTATCGGAAAAAAAGCCCAAAAAACAAACCCAAGCAAAAAAGCCAAATCAAAACCAAACTGAAAATAAAGAAATAATGATGTAGATTGAAATGAAATTGCATACAAAGAAAAGCACAAAAATGCAGTCTACAAAGTCCTGAGAATTATTGGTACTTAGAAAGCAAAAAGAATCAAATTGAAAAGAAATTCTTATTGGTACTTAGTAAGAAAAAAGGAATCAAACTGAAAAGAAATTCTTTTTCTTCGGAAGAAAAGGAATCAAGTTTCACTTAACTATTCACTCCAAGCTTTTACTTTAAAAAGAAGAGGAAAGTTCATTGTTATGTGGAATTATTCTGAATTATCTGTGTCTGTTTAACATCCATATAATATCTAGTCTGAGGTTAATAAATAGATTTACTAATAAATTAATAGTAAGTAATAAACTTATCAGCCCTCAAATCACATGTAATTCTCAAAGCAATTTTTAATGCCTGTCAAACTCATTAACAAAATGCACTGTAAGTCATTGTCTAACACCTATTTTCCTTCGGGGATTACATGTGAAAAATTTACCTACTGGTAAGCTTGAAACTTAAGTGATTAGACATCAATGGCTAGAAAAGCATGACACACTTTTGTTCCACAGACACAAAAATCCTTCAAATAACTCCTTGGAAAGAGGAACTTAGAAGAGGGATTGAGAAACTGAAAGTGAGAACTCAAGATTTCTTTACTAACTAGCAAGTTACCTTTATGCAAAGCAGAAGTTCTTTCACTAGATGATGGAGCAAAAGCTATAGAAGTGTCTGTCTCAGTCTTCTTGCTGTAATCCACTTTTACTATGACATCCTTGGTACATGGAGATTTTTCTTGGGATGACAGTAACTCTTCTTTGAGAAAGCAAAAAAAGACATTATAAATGACTGAATTTTTCCATATGGTATCAACAGAGGTATGTGACTACACTGATCTGGCTGACAGTTAAACTACACTGCAACTGTTATGCTTTGGAAAATAGGGTGGGGGTGAGGATGGATGGATGAGATCCTTTACAAACTGCTTTACAAAGAGGCTCCTCCTCTGAGCAGAGCTGTAATTTCCTGCTAATTCTTTCTGAGATTTTAGGTGTTGATTGCAGTACCAGAGGCTAAACAAAAATGAAAGCCAGCTAAAACTGTGGTACAAGCAGA
The DNA here is from genome assembly GCF_036169615.1 of Heliangelus exortis. Classification (NCBI taxonomy): domain Eukaryota; kingdom Metazoa; phylum Chordata; class Aves; order Apodiformes; family Trochilidae; genus Heliangelus; species Heliangelus exortis. Next base: position 23,079,200 of record NC_092454.1, on the reverse strand, counting down.
AGGAAAAAACATTACTTGTTGGAACATTTTCCATTATAACTGATGAGCCTCAAGAAGATGAAGATGAGTCTCAGACAAGGCCTAGACCAAGTATGTCTCAACAGCCATTTTTTTTTTACACATTTAGCTTCAATGGAGCTACTTGGTAGCTATCAGATTTAAGCAAACTAACAGTCCCCAGTGGATACTTAGACTCTTCTGACCCCTTGATGTTAAAATTTCCCAGTCTTCTAAGCAGTTCTGTTTTCAAAGTGCAGGTTCACTCCTTGTTGTTTCTCATACTCTGCTGCCCTCTCACACACAGTGACAGGCCTCTGTCCAAACCCTAAGACACCCATGTTTCCACTGAAAGAACAACCCTCCCACCCCCTTCAGCAGGATGCCCCCTTTACAAAGCTTGTGTCACAAGCATTATTCCTCCTTGTAACAACGTTGTGTGGAGCAAACTACAAACAAATTAGACGTCATCATTTCAGTAGACAATTGCCACCAAAGCTGACAGGCTTCATTCATTATCTGCCTGAAGTTTGACTAAAATTATACCATTCCACTTAAGGCCACTACCTACAAAGAATAACCAAGTCTTCTACACTGAAAACAGAAAAACCTTCCAAACTTGAGACGAATTACTGCTGAGGTCGCTAAGTTGGTGTCTGTTGGAGTTGGCAACTCACACCAGACCCGTAACACTCTTGGAGAACGTAACATTTGTTCAGAATTTTAATTATTTCCAGACCTGGGTCCCAAATATTTGATACCAGTTTGGTAACCTTTTCAAATTGTTTCCAGTAAAATAGTAAATCCTTGGAAAGCAACTATATAGAGCTCTGAATTAGAGAAATCTGAAACACACAGAAAGCCAAATTCTGTTGCTGAATATGGGTTAATCATATTTTACATTTCAGACTTGTTAATTTCAGTGATTTTTAATCTACTAGAGGAGTCGTGTTTTGCTTTGTTGGTTTTTTTTTTTGTAACTTACCTCCACTTGATATTTTCAGAAAGCAGATATTAAAAGGGAACTAAAACAGGTCTTCACCAGATGAATTTAAATCTTACCTTGGCCCTGAAGGTGAGAAACATCCAGGCCTTCCTTTAGACGGATTACAACTACACCATACTGAATATCAAAGGCATCACTAAACAAAGCAACAAATTAAAATATATTTTACAGCCATTTCTTATGCAAAGCAACTACTCTCTTTCACACATACTCTCTTTCAACAAATCCCAGAGATTAAACACTGACATGAAAACTCCCAGTTCTGTGTTAATTTCAGTTTCAATCCAAATATCAACTGTACCAATTAAATGAATGCCATAGCCTGAAAAGCAATGCATAGGAAGGATATCTATTCCCTCTTCTCCCTGTCTTCCCTTTGTAAACAGTGAATAAATAAAAGCAAAACGAAGAGGTTAAGTCAAGCCTTTCCAAAACATCTGGGTATTAAAAAACCCTATGTAGTTGTAATTTAGAATCAAATTAGCTACACTTACCTACAGTGTGCCTATTTACATTCAATCTGATGGGAAAGGAACTATGTGCTTCAAAAAATAAAGCGGGAAGACTTTCTTGAACAAGCTTGTTCCTATGAACAAGCAAAATGGTTGAATAACTGGCTGAGTAAAAGTGGAGTACAATGAAGAACAAAAGATCACACAAGGTAAGAGAAAAAAATTAACCATATCATACAGATTGCAGTAATGATTAATCATCAGTTCTTTAAATGCAAATTCCTCCTCACAAACAACCACTATTCAGAGAATTCCTTCCCCACGTCATTTCTGCAGACATAAATTCCTCAGGATTTTGCTCATTGAACGTTTCTGCTTAGAAGCAGTAAGACTTAATTAGGTATGCTCAAAGCATCAACATATTCTACAATAAATGCAAGAAAAATTGCAGTTGATTTAAGAAAAAGTTTGTTCATTATTAAACATTTTAAATTCATTGTTTAATTTGCTAAATCTATGCTGATTAGATGTGTTTCTATTGTGTGCCTCAGAAACTTTCAATTTTCCACGGAAATTTTCTGGAAAATATGCTTGGCTTCATTGTCACTACATTCTTGAGGTTTCTCTTCCGTACAACTATTGGCCGTGACAGATCTTTCAGCATAAATCATCCAAAAAATAAAATAGGAAAAAAAGAAAAACCAAGAACTAAACAATGTTTCCTTATATTTCACGGTATTTGGTGTTCCTGCTTTCCTCCTAAGCACCTAGGGGAGTAGGAGGGTGTAACTTTTTCCTTTTCTAATCTGTGCCTGTAATCCCCCGATTTCTTTTTTAAAGCATAAACATAAAACATAAACAGCACATAAGGGAAACAAAAATGCCTTTGTGTAAGTGCAAGAAGTAAATTTTGGTTTTCTTAAATGTTTGTAGCACAAGTTATTTTATTAAATTTTTGATCCATAAAGCAGTATGGCTTTCAGGACTGTCAAATTATACTGGGATTTCCTTTTCCATCTTTCTGGCTATTGTATTGCTTTGGGTATCAGTACTGTGTATCTTGTAAAATAATTCTTGTATATGACAGCAAGGATTAATGAAGACAGAACTTCTGCAAAGAACTGATTCAGTCACCCCACTTTTTTCAGTACAGAAGTAGGAAAACCCTGGTTTCAACAGAAACTGTATTTTAAATAATTCACATACAACACCAGTTCCACCTCTAAAATACAGTACCTCTTAAGCCTCAGACCACTGCCACAACTCTTTCTAGATGCAGAAAGGGTTATTACATAGGAATCTAACCTGCTTAAACCAGAAAGACTTGCTTATTAATTTCCACATCAGACATGGCATTGAAGATTTCTGGATTATCAATAAGGAAAATCTGAATCTACCTGAAAGAGACTTCATGCAACTAAGATGTACCTGACTTAGTACACAATATATTGGAATGGAACATAAGAGCTGCACTTGTATTTTCTACTTACTGGAATAAATTGATATAGGTTTCAACATCTCTCATGTCACCTTGTCTCCAGTTTTTCTTAAATCCAACAACAAGGGTGTTAGGTCTCATTCTACCCAGACCAGCAGCCTAAGAACAAGTAACATTTTTTAAAAAACATGTTAAGGAATCAACATAGTCAATCAATTCTAGTATTATCTTAAGCAGGAAACACAGACTTTTTCATCAGTTTTAAGATGAATCTGCGAAGTGAAAATACTTTGAAGTACAAAACCACTTCTGATTTTGATGTTCCTCTTCACTTTGGTGTACATCTAATTAAGAGAAAGGTGTACCTGCATTAAGTATTGTCCTCCATCCCTCAAGTCTTCTGCATGCACTGGTGCATAAAAAGCCTTCATCTTGTTTTTTATTAGCCATCGCTGATATTTAGCCAAATCAGTTGACAGTTCCTTTATGGCTTGCCTCCGAGGACCCTTTCAAAATAAGGAAATAAAGCGAGATCAGGGAAAATAAATTATGAGTAGTAATAAAGCCTCCCTTCCTTTTTTTTTAAAGTTCACTCCTAGAATCAAATTCAGACTTGGAAGAAACTCAACACATGCTTACACACTACCACGAAATCCTGAAACAACAAAATACCAGGCATTCAGCAGCAAAGAGTGGACCAGGTTCTTATTTTTAGTAAGAAGGTTTTTGCCGTCTTGCTCCTGCAGTGCACAACCCACTTACCCAGTAGGTGGCACAAGCTTATCCTCCAAAGCATAATGCAGTTTTAAAAGGAAAGGACTTTGTAATGAGACTGAAGATATAGGATGGCTTTATGGGAGTATTTGTTTCAAGCTGTACAAGTGTGCCTCCGTGTGTACACAACTGTAATTAGAAAGCTTTGTACCGGTAATGTCACTTCTTCAGTTTTATGTTGCAGTACAAGTAATATCCTCTTTAAATACTTTCTTTTTATTACTTCCATCATTGTGTTACCCTCCCAGATACCAAAATGCAGAATACACAATGAGGTATTATCAGGAACAGAACAGCTCTCACACACCCCCAACCACAGAAAGACCCACGTTATATCCTGATAAAAAACAGAAACGGAAGGAACAGGAAAGGAAACACTTGTTCACATTACTGTTTAACCTGTCAATGGAATGAATCTGTTAATTGAAGGAATCAAAAAACTACCTGAAAGGGTAAGAACAATTTTTAACTACTGGCTAAATTGATACCGGTTTTACTGCTCAAGAAATTTTATTTTAAGAAATATACACAGGAATCATCAATCTCCCAGAACCAGTAACACTAAGAGGAAACACAGCTGCATACTGCTCATCATGTTGACCACCTGCTCTGTCCAAAGCATAGAAGTCCATGAGACTGTATTAACACAAGGACAGAAAGAGCCCCAGGCTGTAATCCAATGTTCACTTCTACAAAGCTTCCTCAGCATTTAAGCACACAATGATCAAAGGCAAATAATTCTGCAAAGTTTTCCCTGCAGTATAACTAATTGGAATAATGGCAACCTATACATAAATGGATCCTACCAGTAAATGTCTTTCTGCGTTTCTAATGTCTAATGATGCTTTCCTTAAAAAATTAACAAAAAACCTACACACAAACAAGAACCACAAACAAAAAGCAAATGGGTTAAAACAAAACAAAACAAAATAAAAATGAACAAATGAGGTAACTTTAAAGTAAAGACAGCATACACTTACCATATGTACGTGGCCACAGATCATCAAGCCCACATTCTTGGTGAAAGCATGGACAAGGTGAAGCAAAGCTGGACGTGCATTTGGAGCACCTGTCATAATTAAGCACTGAGGTCTAGAGTTGTGAATAGATGAGGATAAGAAAAAAAAGGCAGGAATTAATTTCATTTGGAGTTGTGGTGTTTTTTTATTAACAGAAGGAAGTTTCTTCTAAATTGATGACAAGAACACAATAGTCATTGAAGAGGTAGTAACTTCATCTAGTTTTACAAGTCATGTTGAATTAAGATCAATTTTTCTACAACTGTCAGACCTATGATTGATTCCAAACTTACTAAACCTACTAAATCTGAAAATTTAAACATTCCAAAAAATCATTATTTTAGAAAAGACTAGGTCTAAGGCACTAGTTTCTTTCCCTACTTGTAAATCACATCACTTTGCTTTTTCTATCTTAGATTCTTCTGTACTCAACAGAAAAACCAGGACAATCTGCTTATTTTTAAATAACTACCATTTAGAAGGCAGACCTAAACAACTGCAAGCAAGTTACTCCAGACAAATTTCTAACCAATTTCAAAAGACAGAGTTCAGACTTCAGAATTCATTTCAGCAGGTAATTTTTTGTATCATAAAAAAATCACCTAAAGTCATGTCTCAATCTGTACAGCAGCTCCAGTTTTTCCTTATTAGAATCACTGAATCACAAAACCATTTAGGTTGGAAAAGACCCTTAGTATCATATCATCTAGTATATAACTGTAAACCTAATCATCACTAAACTATGTCCTCAAGCACCATGTCTACACATCTTTTAAATACCTCCAGAGATGGTGACTCAATCACCTCCATGGCCAGCCTGTTCCAGTGTTTGACAGCCCTTTCAAATAAGAAGTTTCTTCTAATACCCAATTAGAAACTTCTCTGGCACAACTTGAGGCCATTTTCTTGTGTCCTATTGCTTGTTACTTGGGAAGAGACCAGCACCCACATTGCTACAACCTTCCTCTACCTCAGGTCTCACCTCAGCCTTCTTTTCTCCATAAACTACATAACCCAGATCTCTCAGGCACCCCTCCTGAGGCTTGTTCTCTAGACCCTTCACCAGCTTTGCTGCCCGTCTCTGGGCTTGCTCTAGAATCTCAATGTCTTTCTTGTAGTTGGGGGCCCAAAACTAAAAACAGTATTTGATGTGTGGCCTCACAAGTGCCAAATATAGGGGGACAGTTACTTCCCTGGTCCCGTTTGCCACACTATTTCTGATACAAGCCAGGATTCTTCTTGGCCACCTCAGCACACTGATGGCTCACATTCAGCTGGCTGTCAACCCAGCTCTTTTTCTACCACACAGCTTTCCAGCCACTCTTCCCCAAGCCTCCAGCACTACCTAATATGTGACCCAAGTGCAAGACTCAACATTTGGCCTTGTTGAACCTCATACAACTTGTCTTGGCCCATCCACCCAGTCTGTCCAGATCCCGCTGCAGAGTTTTCCTACCCTCAAGCACACCAACACTCCCTCCTGACTTGGGTGTTGTCTGCAACACCAAGCGCACATTATAAATAGGTATAAGTTGGTGAATAAATAAATAAATAGATATTTAACTGCTCTGGTTTAGTACGTAACTCAAAACATTTTTTGCCATGGGCTAGAAAAGAATATCAGGCCCAAAATAGTTCCCTCAACGCCACTGTGCTTGAAACTGGCTTACATTATGATTTGTATCAGATAATAACTCCAGATAACTACTAAGGAAGTTTAAAACTGGGAAAGCTATATTCTTGTTTCCCAAGCAAAAGAACTGAATCAATCCTATACACATACATATTTAATACACATTTAATGGAAACAATGATAGCAAGCACTGTGACAGTAACTACTGAATACATAGACATAATTTCCTGTATTTTTAGTATTAACTATTACCTGAAGTTCTTCACATGATCTTCCACTCCTGAGAGCCGAATAGAATGCTGTAAAGCATTCAAGTAAGTCAAAGCTTGAGTTGAGGATCCCCAGTTCACATCTGTTGGAATATTTGAAGTTCAAATATTTTATTTAAAACTGCTCACTAATGAGAGTTGAATACCAGCTGAAAACACAGAATACTTAGGTGACATTTTGATACATTCTACTACTAGTCAGATCCTACAAATAAACAGGCAATTCTGTTCGAAAGTAAGACATCTACAGAAGTTTTAGAAAACAGTTTGATCTTTTAAAATTACGGGAAGAAAGAACTGGGGGCTGTTTTTTTTCCCTAAGATTTCAAAGACTGTGACAACTTCAGAGTAAAAAAATTAACACTTCAGAAAAAATGCTGTCGTTGGTTAGTTCATATCACTGCAAAGGTAAAATTAATCTCAAAATATTGTAAAAAGAAAGTTAAATACTTTCACTGAAAAATTCAGAAATTAAACAGTTTCTTGTAGACTAATATTTTTGTAGGGAAATGAAAGACTCCAGTATCCTCCCTCTTTGTTCCCACATACATCTTTTGATAGCTTCAATGAATTTATCATCCAAGTACTTAATAATCCTCATAGCCCACAGTGATAGTATTTCCTTATCTTCAACTTCAGGAACACATATGAGTTCAGTTTTTCACTGTCTTGAACTTATGATCATACAGTGCTCTTAGAAGAAGGAGGAAAGTTTATCAATAGTCGTTTGTAGCTATAGGGATGGTCTTACTGAAAAAACAACTCAAGCTCTTTCCCAAGCAATTTTTCCTCCAGTTTTCGTTCAAATGTTTATGCCTAGGTGCAAAGCACGCATTTTGATTAATCAGGAGCACAGGGGAAAACAGCAGAGACAGCAGAGGCATGATTACATTTCACTGCAACTAAAAAGCCTGAAGCCAAGATTTGAACAAGTCAGGCAAACAGAAACTAAGTACATACCTGGTTTCTTGTAAGTGACATAAATGTAGAGCCCAAGGACTATGACATATGTTAGAAGTGCTGCCCACCAATTAATGACAAACATCACAATGCAGCATAAAATAGCTCCAACAAGAGAAATCCACATATTGTAGTATTTAAAAGCAGGCCGCCAACCTAGTCAAAATATAATTTGGAGAAAAAGAAAATTAATTTAATCACTACTCCAAGAGAAGGAAAGCACTATTCCCCTTTTCCTTCCCTACTGTTCTGCATAATTTTTAATGTGAATGGGTCACAGTTTCACTAATGTACAAAGTAAGGAGTTCAGCACATTTGTGCTTTCAATTTTCCAATACCTTTCAAATGAATTTGTATCTTTCTAACATAGGTATGTAAATATTCCTTGTTTTGCCCTCTTTCTCACCTGTCTCAAAAGAAAAGTTTGAGAACGCTTGTGCCAGTTTGTCTGCTGAATGGGGCTAAAGGAACTTTTCACAATAGCTTACCTGACAACTGATTTTTATTTTCAAAGGTCTATAGTCTCAAAAGTATAACAAGAATGACCAGCTCGAGAATCACTCTGTTGTATACTACTGTTACTAGTTGTGTGTTTTAACACATGGCCAGATGTTTTCATCGTGTGAAAAGGACAGACATATCCAGGTACAACTTGAATATATCAAGTTATCAGACTGTCACTATTTTACATTCTGATTTATCACAAGTTTGTCCAAAATCAAGTAAATACATATACACGCCCCCAATTAACACACCCAAGGTTAACAAATGCATTGGACATAGAGCTGATGTGTACGTGCGCTGGCAAAGTAATATTATCTACCAGTTCGGCAACTTAAGAAGCTTTTACGGTCATTATTTCAGTGAAAATGTATATGGGTATGATATACATCTGCTCTGCAAGTACTGGGTTTGGTTATTCCTATAATATAACTAGCCTCCCACACCAAAGGATATTAATATGTGGCAATACTGCCTGCAATTCCAGTCTCTTCCAAAGATGAGACATAATAACAGAGAAGTCCAAAGAAGACAAGGTAATTTCTTAAATGCCAGATACTGAATTAGCAATAAGGTTTTCTTGAGGAGCTTTTGAATAAATACTGAATTACACTGTATTCCTCATCTTTCATCTTTGTATTCTCATCTTTCAGATGAGAAAATTGGTACCTCCCAAGCCCTACTGTATTACTGAGTCCTCAAAATTTCAGAAGACCCAAGAACACAACATTATGCTTTTAATTCAGATGCATGGTAAGATTCAAATAGACATTTAGTAACTTAATTAAAATAAACAGCTGTTTATATTAATACCTATATTAATAATTGTATTTATGCATAAGGTTACTGCAGGCTAAACTCTCATCCCCAAAACGTAGTTCCTACCTGGAGACTTTGCAAGAGAAGCATGGAATACAGAGAAGTTAATCAAGGCATAGGAGGCCAAGAAGAAGTTAGAAATAATTGGAGCAATGACGTTCAGTTCAGCTGTAAAACCAAAAAAAAAAAAAGCAAGCTGTTATGACAGGTATTCAATGGCTTTGCAGATTCCAGAGTAGAAATTCCGCTACAACCAACCTTATACTCTGATGTACTCCAAGGGGAAGGAGTTTATTCCTTCTGTTCAATACAGTAATTACCTTATTTTTCTCTTATTCACTAAGTTGTCTTTTAATAATTTCAGTTGAAAAAATATAAACATTTTTCCACACTACCAAGTGTTGCAGGACTTCCACATTTGAAGCACTACATACTTTTTGAAAATAATTGAGAAAAATCTCTTTCCCAACACGACTTGATCAAACAGTGCACCAATACACTGGGTTCTGAAGAATGTCAGAAACAGTAGACAAAGCACTGATATATCTACAGTACATCTTTAGCTCAATTCTTAAACAGCAAAGAACAAGGTGCTAGTAAGTTTAAGAGACAATCAACTATGGTGAATGGCAACAACGGACAAAGTTAGTGTGAGCAATGTGACAAACATATTCACCTGCCTGCATTTTAAATGCAAAGTTGCATTAATGGTACTAGGATGGTGAACAAACTAATACCATCACAACAGTGATGAGTTCATCCTCTTTAGTGAAAGATACAGAAGAACCAATGCTCTCCTTTCTTTAAGGCAGCATGGTACAAAACATGTTTATGTGTACTCTCACCTCACTCATAAAAAAAAAAAAAAAAATTATCAAAATGCAGAATGTGCCACACTAGTCTTCGAGTTTCTATCTGTTGTAATCAAGCTCCCAGTCAGCACTCTGCAGTAGGGACATCACCTGTACAGCTGTGCCTTAAGTAGATTTGGGGAAGGATGAAAGAGCAAACCGGGAAAAGAAGTTTAAAAGCACTGGTACAGGACTCCTGGATGGACACAGCACAGTTAGTTTGCCATCTACATAGAACATATGTAATTCTACCTAGACCATCTTTACTTTCAGCAACCACAGCATCAGCACCCATCTCTTGAGTTACTGTTCATAACTTAACAGAAAACCACACTTTTAGAAGTATTGTTGGTGCAAATTTACCAGTTACTGAAACTGCAATTATTAAAGATATGACATCAACATTCACATTTACACAACATCTCTCCACTTCAAGTAAAAGATGTATTTTTATTGATTGATGGTATCTAAAGACAGATATCCGAGGGTATTAAGAAAAGTGCAGTACTGCTACTCCTTAATTCAAATTCGTTACAGTTCTAGACAGAGTTGTATCTAAAATAGGAGAAACTAACTCTCAAACAGATTTAGAATGTTGGCTTAGAATTAAACTGTGCATTAGACCTCTAAGACACTGAAGTCATGAGATGGGATAGAATGCTTTGTAAAGGAGAAAAGTATATTGAAGTTTATTATAATTTCAAACTAACCAATTAGTATGAATCCAAGAGCAATTAAAAATGTTAGAAGATATCCTCTTAATGGCTCATTGTTCTTCCCATAACCTCTGGCAAACATCTGAAATCCTGGATAAATGTTGTCCTTGCACAAAGCCTAGGAAAAAATAAAATTAAGGAGTCAGCACACATTTTGTTCAAAATCTGTCATTATTCCTATTAATGCTTACTAATGATGCCTTCTATGGCGTATTATCTTCCTGAAAGAAGGTGGTTTATAGCCACCATGTATTAATTCTATGTTGAATTCTCTTTGCATTTTGACATTTTGCATTTCCAGTATTCTATCCTTCAGTAATTTCTATCTGTAAGAACAAGCTTTGTTCTATATTACTGCACTGGTTTTCTTCAGAAAGTGGAAAGCTTGGCCAAAGTAAGCAGTAAATGTACTTTCATTTTTCAACAAAATCCCTGCTAAAAGGTTTTTAGTAAGCTTCTGTAAAAGACTGTTTGAGTACACTTAAGTTTTATCCAGTTAAAGGGAACGTGTAAAACAAAGAATGAGATTAAATGGTTAAGAACGTAAAGCAAAATACATGCTGTCTCCTTCTGTGACTAATTTGGGAAATTAACTCATGTTTTATTTTTGTGTGTGCTCCACTGTTGCTGGCAACAAAAAACATCTAAAGGAGTTTGTAGATTCCTGTAATGTTAGCTACACCACAAGTGATCACTGAACTAACCAGAAACAAGAGATCTGGAATAAATTATGGTCTAGCTACATTTAGTAACACTTACATAGTTGTCCAATTCTAAGCAACAGCTAAATACTAGACAAATCTACTGTCATGAACTGGGATGAATCATGACAGCAATGTCAGTCCCCTTTCAAAAAGTTTCATTCAAAGTTAATTGAATTTATTCTTTAAAAAGATAATGGCATTGCTTCCATACTTACCTGAAAGATCTTAGGTGCACTCACAAGAGATGCTAGTGCAGAAGACAGGGTGGCTGAAAAAATACCTGCAGTAATCAGTGGTGCAAATCCTGATACCATGCTCATCACCTGAAAGCAAAATAATTTATTTTTATTTACTATACAAAAGAATGGCAACATTATTCAAATACAAAAATAAAATACCATATGCCATCCACTTACAAGCTATCTGAATATCATGCATCCATATACAAGAATGAACTACATGCAAATCAAGAGATCTAAGTAGATCCTTATTTCAGAACAAAAGATCGTATATTTTCACACAAAATACAGTCCAACCATCTAATTTTCTGATCAAAACAACCAACGGTGAATGTCTCCACAGGCTCATAAGACAAATTAAAGTCAGTCATGGTAGAAAAATAAATTTGATTTTGTTACTATTTGACTTTCATGAGGGCAGAATCGTAAGCCAGACAGGGAGGACAAGCTACTAGTGACCTTCAACCAGTTGGCAGCTTAAGCGAGGGCAGCTGTCCCAAGCTGACCAACAGGTGTATCTCCCCACCACTTAAACCAAGCTCTTTATAAAAAGGATGGTGCGCTCAGGGTGGACAGTTCTGCCTTCTGGGGCTCTGCTCTCTTGGCTTATTGTTCACTCTGATACTCCTGAGGACAAGCTTATACATTTTATGTTTGTGTTTGTATTCATTGTCATCATTGTTTGAACAGGAGGAACTAAAGGAGGGCTTTTCAGACTCTGAGAGGAGTGGAACACAAAGGGAAGGATCTATTCCCTTCCATTTCCTGCAATACTCTACAAAAGATCAGGAAGTCAGCAGCTCCTCCCTCTTTTTCCTCCTGCTTCCTGTGAGCTGTGTTTCTGTTTGTTACTGCCAGCTCACCCCATGCTATCTACAGAGTTCTATACGTATATATTTGTATTTTTTGTTACTTTACCCTTGATGTTATTACTTTTCCCTTGTGTCTAAATCTGTATCTAATAGTTTTCAGTTTCCAACTCAAAAGTCTCCAGTCTTTATTGCCCTTTTATCTTCCCCTTGTGTGTGTGTGTGGGGGGGGGTGGAATAAAGAGGAATTCTGTCCTAGGTTTGTAGTCTGACTGCAAAGCCATGACAAAATAATTGATGCCCAATGCAGGGCTCAAATTTAAATTTTTCTTTTAATTGAAAATACTGGAAAGTTGGAAACTGAAAAAAGAAAAATGGGTTTCAAAATGGCAGAGGTGGAAGGCTTGTTATATACTGTATTTTTGTATTTACTCATCCACCTCCTAGCCATGACACTTTGCTATGCTGTTAAAACTGTGTGGGAATGAGTTCAGTTTGGAATTTGATAGGGGAGTTTCGGGACTCTTTGGTGAATGCATTCACTATGCAAAATGATTCTGTTCCCTTCTCTGGCAAGTTGGGCCTGCCAGAGTTTCAAGGCCTTGGTGATGGCTGGCATTACTTGTTTTGGTTTTTATTGTGCCTAAATGTGTTCCAGGGGTGGTTCTAAGTTCTATATCTGTGTGGGAAAACTGCTCCCGCCACCGCTGTCAGAGATACCTCCCCTACTGGCTCCAAACCAGACCCTGTCACCCCCGTCACAACCCCCAGAAAGCATCTGAAGAAGTTGAACCACCCCATGAGGGGTGATGATGAGTCAGAGAGATACAACAGAAAACCCTGATCAGTGGAAGAATTGGCCTGAGGCAGGAATGACACAGGAGAGTGATTCAGAACCTGAGATGATTGTGCAATCTATGTCTCCAAAAAAGATAAGAAATTTAAGAAAGGATTATGCCCACAATGAAGGTCAATCACTGACTGCTTAGATACTGGGTGTCTGGGACAAGAGGATAGATATGGCAGACCTGGAGGGCAGAGAGGCATGGCAGATGGGGTAGTTAGCCAGAGATGGGAGCATTGATAAGGTAACTGAGAGAAAAGCCAGTACTTAAAGTCTTTGGAAACGTCTTTTGTCTGCAATAAAAAGCCAATATCCTTATAAGGAGCATATCAAATGTCTCCACATTAGATGGAACACTGTGGCATCAGATATCTGACAGAGTTGGCTGTTCAACAGGTCATCTATGGTGATGGGGAAACCCCTGAGGATTCTGACCAAATTCCTGACGAAATTCCACTGCAGGAAGCCTCTGCTTACAAAACTCAGAGTGCCCCTGCTATGTACTCACACATTTTGGGGGGAAGGGTCTTTGGGAGAAATGATGAAACATCATCAACTGTCAGCTAAGACAGTATCAAGACAGTGTCTCTGACCCCTTACATGCTCGTTCTCAGCTGTGGAAAAAACGGCTGGTGAGTTCAAAAGCACAGCTGAGGAGCTGAAAACCTCTTTTGAGAAGCTGCATGGTCAGTTACACAAGATGAAGACAGAGAGTAACACTTGCTGTTCCCCTGAATGGATTAATGTATCAGCTATCGAAAACAGGCGCTTCCCCAGGAAGCCAGCTCAGGGTAGGTAGAACTCGACATGGAGTTCTCTGCAGTCGACCCTATGAAACCTTGGTGAAAACGTGAGTGTATGGGATGGCAAACCCACCACTACCCTGCGTGCAAGAGTACAGGAGCTATAAGGTAATACCACTGGGGATAGTGTTTCCAGAAGGATGGTTGCTCCAATCTCCCAAGCAGATGGGTCTCCAATCCAACTATGAGTCAAGGAACTAATAGTAAGGCTCCAGTTTGCCACTCAATCCCTTCTGTTCAGTGTGGGTGCTGCACTCAGCAGTAGAGGGGCACTACCTCCAGCCAGGTGAAGGCGAGGGGTAACCAAGTTTACTGGACAGTGTGGATTCAGTAGCCTGGCACAGCAGAAGCACAGAGATACAGAGCCCTGGTAGACACTGGTGTACAGTGCACCTTGCTACCATCAAATCACAAAAGACAGATTCTATTACCATCTCTGGAGTAACAGAAGTGTCTCAAGAACTGACTGTAGTGGAGGCTGAAATGACTGGAAATGAGTGGGAGACCCACTGTCTGGCCCAGATGCTCCATGCATGCTTAGTATAGACTTTCTCTGGAAAGGGTATTTTAAGGACCAAAAGGATGTAAGTGGGCCTTTGGTATAGTACCTGTGGAAACTGAGGGCATTGACCAATTGTTTGCCTTGCCTGGTCTTTTAGATGGCCCTTCAGTGGTGGGTCTGATGCGGGTAGAGGAACTGCAGGTACCAACTGCTTCTAACACACTACATCATCACCAGTATCGTACCAACAGAGACCCCCTGCTCCCCGTAAGAAATCTTACTCGCCAATTGGAGATCCAAGGAGCAATAAGCAAGACTTGCTCACCTTTAAACAGTCCGATATGGCCAGTGCAGAAGCCTGATGGAGAATAGAGATTAACTGTGGACTACTGTGGTCTAAATGAAGTTACACCATCAATGAGTGCTGCTGTTCCAGATATGCTGGAGCTTCAAAAATGGACAGGAGTCTAAGGCAGCCAAATGGTATGCAACTACTGATATTGCTCACGCATTTTTCTCCATTCTTATAGCAGCAGTGTGCAGGTCTCAATATGCTTTCACATGGAGGAGTGTCCAGAACACCTGGAACCAACTGCATCAGGGGCAGAAGCATAGTCCCACCATCTCCCATGGACTATTCCACGCTGCACTGGAGAAGGGTGGAGCTCCAGACCATCTGCAATGGGGTAACACAACTGAAGAGGTCTTTGAAAAAGGCAGGAAAGTAATCTGCATACTACAATAAGCTGGTTTTGCTACGAAGAAAAGCAAGGTCAAGGAACCCAACAAAGAGATCCAGTTCCTGGGAGTTACATGGCAAGATGGAGGCTGGCACATCCCTATGGATGTGGTCAGCAAAATTACAACCGTGTCTTCACCCACTAGTAAGAAAGAGATGCAGACCTTTCTGGGTACGGTGGGATTTTGGATGATGCACATTCCCAGGTACACTCAGATTGCAAAACCCCTTTAAGACATCACTTAAAGAAAAATGGTTTTGCATGGGGCCCTGAAGAGCAACAAAACTTTGAGCACATAAAACAAGAGATAGTCCATGTAGGGGCCCTGGACCTGCTCGAATAGGACAGGAGATTAAAAATGTGCTCTATACTGCAGGTTATAATGGTCCCACCTAGAGCCTCTGGCAGAATGCAGCCAATGAGACTTGAAGTCGACCCCTAGGGTTTTGCATCCAGAAGCATAAAGGTTCAGATTACAATTACATTCCAACTGAAAGAGAAATACTGGCGGCTTTTGAAGAGGTTTGAGCTGCTTCAGAAGTGATTGGCGCTGAGGCAATGCTCCTCCTGGTACTCTCTCTGCCAGCTCTGAAGTTACTATTCAAGGGGAGGATCTCATCTACACACCATGCCACTGCTGCCACCTGAAGTGGACTGCCTTGATAACACAGCAAGGTTAAATAGGGGGCTCTGACCATCCAGGTATCATGGAGGTGATTATAAACTGGCCAGAGGGTAAAGATTTCAGAATGCCACCAGATGAGACAGTGAACTGTGCCAAAGAAGCCCCTCCGTATAATTAACTTTCAGATGATGAGAAGAAGTTGCTCTCTTCACCAATGGATCCTGCTGTCTTCTAAGAAGTCAGCAGAGGTGGAAATCAGAAGTCTGGAGTCCTACACGACAAGTCACTCAAGCAGCTAAGGGGGATGGTGAATCCAGCCACTCTGCAGAGGTAAAAGCCATCCAGCTGGCCCTGGACATTGCTGAACAGGCAAGGTGGACAGTGCTTTACCTCTACACTAACTCATGGATGGCAACAAATGCCTTGTGGGAGTGGCTGAAGGGATGGAAATGGGACAACTGACAGCACAGGAGGAAGCCTATTTGGGCTGCCACTCTGTGGCAAGATATCACTGCCCGATCAGAGACACTGACAATAAGGGTACAGCATGTGGATACCCACATACCTAAGAGTGGGGCTAGTGAAGAACACCAGCAAAACCATCAGGTGGACCAGGCAGCACAGAGATTTAGACTGGGAGCACAGAGGTGAACTGTTTTTAGTTCACTGGGCCCATCACACTTCACGTGCCCAAGGGCAAGATGCAGCATACCAATGAGCCTGTGACCAGGGAGGTGGACTTAACTTTACACACTATTACAGAGAGTATTCATGATTGTGATGTATGTTCAGCAATCAAACAAGTTAAATGTTTAAAACCTTTGTGGTACAGGGGATGCTGGTATAAATACAAGTACGGAGAGGCCTGGCAGATTGTGCTATTACATCACACTCCCCCAGACTTGCCAGGGTAAGCACTGTGTGCTCACAGTGGCTGAAACAACCACTGGGTGGTTGGAAATGTACCCTGTGCTTCATGCCACTGCCCATACTATTCTGGGGCTTGAAATGCAAGTGTGGCAGCATGGTACCCCAGCGAGGATCAAGTCAGATAATGGGAATCATTTAAAAAACTACCTCATAGGTAACTGGGCTAAAGAGTGTGGTGTAGAGTGGATGGATATACCATATCCCCTATCATGCACCAGCATCTGGAAAAACTGAATGCTACAATGACTCATGAAAACTACCCTGAAAGAAATGGGCGCTGGGACTTTCAAATATTGGGATATACATCTGGCAGAAGCCACCTGGCTAGTTAACATGAGGGGATCTATCAATCAAGCAGGTCCTGCTCAATCAGACCACCACAGTGGATGGGAATAAAGACCCTGTTGTGTGTGAAAAGATCCTGTTGGGAAAAATTGTCTGGGTCTATCCTGCTTTGGACCAAGACAAACCCATCTGTGGGGTTGTTTCTGCTCAAGGTCCAGGACACACTTGCTGGGTTATGCAGGAGGATGGGGAAGTCCATTGTATACCACAGGGGAACCTAACTAGCCAAGAGCATCTAGTTTCACTTTGTATAGTTTAATTGCTATTTATACAGTTAGTGGTATTAGGTGTTTTTTCCCCAGGATAATGCAGTGGCATCCAAGAGTCTCAGGAAGAGTTTGCAGCACATGAGGACACGAACCCTGACAGACCCTGTACCATCTGTCTTGCTCTGAGAAACTGCCATGATGAGGATCTGCAGCCTGGACCTAACAAAAATCTTGTTTAAAGGGCATCGCCAGGTGAATGAGCATGAAGAGAAATGGAATGGAATAAGGGTGGAATGTCACCGTTTGAACAGGAGGGACTAAAGAAGGAGGGCTTTTCGGACTCTGAGAAGAGCGGAACACAAAGGGAGTGGTCTATTCCCTCCCATTTCCTGCCATACTCCATAAAAGATCAGGAAGTCAGCAACTCCTCCCTCTTTTTCCTCCCGTTTCCTGTGAGCTGTGTTAAACTTCAGTTTCCAATCTTTGTTGCCCTTTTATCTTCCCTTTGTGTGTGGGGGAGACAAAGAGAAATTCTGGGGGGAGACAGAGAGGAATTCTGGCCTAGGTTTGTAGTCCACCCAAACTGTTAAATCATGACAGTTGTCTTACTTCACTACATTTTTATGTATTTCAACATATGGGGCTTTTGTCCTCTTCCCAATTTTTGTTCTTCGCTGGAAAGGGACCACAGCGGGAGACTGACAACTGCTTCAGTTTAGCTCCAGGTATTGGATAAACAGAGAATTGCATATGAGTGGTGAAATTGACATCCCAGAGAGACAGCCACCCTCCAGGATGTCTTAAGGCAGACTTGGGTAAGAGGACTAACAGGAACTTTATGAACTTCAATGTAGAATCTAAGCATCTAAGAACACGTAACTCAGGAGTGCAGTTCAGACTGGGACGCACATAGCTAGAGAGCAGCCCTGTGTAAAGGTACCTGTGGGTCTTGGTGGACAATAGGCTCAACATGAGTGAACAGTGTGCTGCAGCAGCAAAGAAAGCCAACATGATGGACTGCCAAAGGATGGTGGACTGCATCAATAAGAAGCCATCATCCTGCTTGACTCAGTGCTTGTCAGATTGCACCTGGAGTACTGCATCCAGTTTTGGTCCCTGCTCTACAAGAAGTATGCAGACAAGTTGGGTCCATGAGGATGATTAGAGGACTAGAACCCCTGCCACATGAGAAGAGGCTGAGAAAATGGGTTTGTTCAGATTTGAGAAGAGAAGGCTTACGGGAGATCTTATTATGATGCTTGTGGGGAGATTCTGTCTGAACACAATAGGAAAATTCTCACTATGAGGACAGTCAGATGTTGGAATGGTCTCCCAGGGGAGCTGGTGGATTTTTGGAAAGTTTTAAGTCTTAGCTCAATGGAGTGCTGAGACATAACATAAGAACAATAGTAGTAGAAGTGCTGGACCAGATAATCATTGAGGTCCCTTTCAATCTAACATTCTATGCTTCTATGATTGTTGTTGTTCTTGTAGGGGACTTTAATCTCCCAGGTATCTGCTGGGAGTACAGCACAGCGGTCTGGTGACCTGCAGAGGCAACGACAGCAAAAACCAGAGGTAAGCCCAGGGGCTCAGTGCCAGACCGAGCGGTACCGGGGGGGTTTCTGAGCTCAGGACACTCCACGCAGCTGTCCAGAACCGCGAGAAGGAACCTGGAAGCTCGGTGGCTCAGCCAATCAGACGCGGTGGGGGCGTGGCCAGGCAGCCACTGGGGGGGCCCGGGCAGCGCAGCAGTTCGCTCGAGGCAGGGAGAGCGTCAGGAATCTGAGAACCTGTGGGCTCTGGAGGCAACTGAAATTGGGATTGTTGTCATCTGAGAAGTTTTATTATGGCTCCCACTCAAGCAAAAGCTGCTGCCAGGAAGACTGTGGCAACCCAGATGGAGGTCCCCCACAGGCATGCGGGGAGCCAGGTCTGTGACCGTGAAGAGTGCCCGAGTCTGTCGTAGTGTGGATTGGTAGACAGATGAGGTGTGCAAGATTGTGAGCAGATACATGATCTTCTTATGATGGTTACACAGCTGAAGGAAGAAGTCAAGAGCCAGAGGAATATCAGGGAGTGTGAGAGGCAGACTGACCACTGGTGTCATGACTTTGCCTCTGAACCAGGTTCAACCGTCTGGTGAGGCTCATGGCTAAGAGTTCTCCCTGCCCCCTCTCATCCTGGTAGAGAGCAATGTCCTGCAACATAGTGAGCAGGGGCAAGTCCCTGCACAACATAAATGGCACGGCAAGTGCACCCCTGGGGTATCTGTTCCACCTCCCCAAGTGACCTTGAACAACAGATTCATGCTCTGCAAAGAGAGCCAAATGGTGATGAGGATAGTTCACCAAACTTGGAGGTGCCTCCAAGGCCAAGTCAGACTGTGCCTCACATCAAAACCTCAGCAGATAAAAATCCACGCATCCTTGTCATGGGTGAATTGCTCCTAAAGGGGATGGAAGGCCCTATATGCAGACAAGATCCACTTCTTAGCAAAGTATGCTGCCTCCCTGGTGCCAGGATTAAAGACACATGGCAAAAACTCCCCAGCCTAGTTAAACCCACAGATTACTGCCCTTACTTATCTTTCAAGTAGGCAGTGATGAAGTAACTACCAGAAGTCTAGGAGCAATGAAGAGAGACTTCAGGGCCCTGGGTTGGCTGGTTAAGGGATCAGGAGCACTAGTAGTGTTCTCCTCTATCCCTCCAGTTGTGGGGAATGATGAGGGACTAGTCAGGATGAGCCAGCAGATCAGTATGTGACTGGTGCTACCAGCACGGGTTTGGGCTTTTTGACCATGGTTCAATTTACAGGAACCCAGGCCTGCTGACTAGAGATAAGTACAGCTTATCCTTTAAGGAAAAAAGGGTCCAAGGACAGGAGCTGGCAGGGTTCATGGACAGGGCTTTAAACAAGGTAGGAAGGGGGCAGGGGTGAGACTTGGGCCACTATAGAGGATCCTGGATGCAACATGCCAGTGCTTGCGGAAGAGCAGGGCACTAGTAAGGTCTCACAATCTCAGTTCTCTGTGAAGGAGGAGGATGATATTCCTTGTGGCCAGAAGAACAAAAGATCTGGTGAGAGATCGGTTACTTTGGAAACATCAGAGTTATTATCTAAGAGGATATTAGGACTTCTCAAAAGGTGGTCCAGCAGAAGTGCATCTACACTAATGGACACTGCATGGGAGCAGGAGGCCACGGTGCTGATGGAAAACTATGATATAGTTGCCATCACAGAAACGTGGTAGGATAACTCACACTTTTGGAATACCACAATTGATGGCAGTATTCTACAATGCCAGAATTCTTCCCCTAACCACGAGACCTTGCCCAACTTTTCAAAAGAAAAAGGCAAGGAAGGAGAGGTGGTGGGGCTAGGGAGGTATGATTGCCTATTAATTAATGACGGTGATGACAAGGATGAGCACTTACAGGTTAGAATCAAGGGAAAGGTCAGTAAGATAGACATCATCATGGGAGTACACTACAGACCACCCAACCAGGATGAAGAGGTGGATAAGGTACTTATAGACAGTTGGGCAAGGTCTCAAGGAGTCTACCTCTTGTTCTCATGGGGGACTTCTACTTCCCAGGTATCTGCTGGAATATAATACAGAAGAGGGAGAACAGTCCTGTAGGTTCCTAGAATGTGTAGGAGGTAACTACTTGTTGCAGGTGGTGAGGGAGCCAACAAGGGGAAGCACACCCTGGGAACTGCTGTTTGTTAACAGAGAAGGTCTTGTTAAAGATGTAATGGTTGAAGGCCATCTTGGGCAAAGTGACTGCAAAATGATAAAGTTTTTGATTTTCAGTGAAGCAAGGAGGGGACTCTCCAGAACTGCCACCTTGGACTTCAGGAGAGCAGACTTCGATCACTTCCAGACCATGGTTGATAGAGTCCCCTGGGATGCAGTTCTAGAGGAAATAAGAGCCCCAGACACCTTGTCATACTTTAAGGTAATAATAGAGGTGCAGGAGCTGACCATCCCGAAATCATGAAAGATGAGCCAATGAGGAAAGAGACTAGCCTCGCTGAACACAGAGCTTTGGCTGGAACTCAGAAACAAAGTTCATGGTTTTTGGAGGAGAGGACAGGTACCTTATGAGGATTACAAAGATATAGTCAAGATGTGTAGAGAAAATATCAGAAGGGCAAGGGGCCAACTGGACCAAACTTGGCCACTGTGGTGAAAAAACAATAAATGTTTCTATAAATATATCAACAAGAGGAGAGCTAGGGAGAATCTGCCCTGTATCAGATGCAGAGGGAAACACAGTGACCAAGGCTTAAAGGATAAGATATCTGATACTTTCTTTGCCTCAGTCTTTAATAGCAGGACTAGTTGTTCCTTGGCAATAGAGTCCCTTAAGATATAAGACAGGCCTGGGGAACAGATTAGGCCCTATGTAACCCATGAGGAAATGGTTATGGACCTGCTTCATAAGCTAGACACTCATAAATTGATGGGCCAGATGGTTTACATCCTAGAGTGCTAAGAGAGTTGGCTGATGTGGTTGCCAAGCCTCTCTCCATCATCTTTCAGAAGTCCTGGCTAACTGGGGATGCCCCATTGGACCGGAGACTGGCAAACATGACCCCATCTTCAAGAAAGGCCAGAAAGAGACTACAGACCTGTTAGTCTCACCTCAGTGCCAGGGAAGGTCATGGAACAGATAATCCCAAAAGAGGTCATTGATCAGCTAAAGGTCAACCAGACAATAAGGCCCAGTCAACATGGGTTCATGGAAGGCAGATCCTGCTTGACAAATCTGATCTTGTTCTATGACAAGGTGACCTACACAGCAAATGAGGGAAAGGCTGTGGATGTAGTCTACCTGGACTTCTGTAAAGCTTTTGACACTTTCCCCCATAACATCCTCATGGAAGAGCTGGCTGCCCATGGCTTGCATGGGTTAAACACTGGCTGGATGGCCAAGCCCAAAGAGTTGGGGTCAATGGAGTTAAGTCCAGGGCTCAGTGCTGGGGTCACTCCTATTTAATATCTTTATTAATGATCTTGATGAAGGGAGTGAATACAACCTCAGGAAGTTCACATATGACACCAAGTTGGGAGGGAGTGTCCATCTGATGGATGGTAGAAAGGCTTTACAGAGGCACCTGGACAGACTGCATCATTGGGCTAAGACCAACTGCACAAAATTCAGTAAGGCCACGTCTTGGGTCTTGCATTTTGGTCAGAACAACCCCAGGCAATGCTACAGGCCTGGAGAAGAGTGGCTGCAAAGCTGCCTGGCAGAAAAGGTGTATTGATTTGACAGTCAGCTGAATATGAGCCAGCAATGTGCCCAGGTGGCCAAGAAAGCCAACGGCATTCTGGCTTGTATCAGAAATTGTGTGACCAGCAGAACTAGGGAAGTAATCCTGCTCCTGTACTCGGCACCAGTGAGGCCCCACCTTGTGTACTGTGTTCAATTTTGAACCCCACCTCAATGTCCTTTTTGTGTTGAGCAAAATTTGGAGCAAGATTTGTTGGAGCAAGTCCAAAGAAGGGGAACAAAGCTAGCTAAGAGTTTGAAAAACATCCCTTATGAGGAGCAACTGAGGGTGTTGTGGCTGTATAGTCTGGGGAAATGGAAGCTGAGGGGAGACCTTATCACTCTATAAACACCCGAAAGGAAGTTGTAGTGAGAGTGGGGTTGGTCTCTTCTCATTGGTAACAGATGACAGGACAACGGGAAATGGATTCATGTTGCATCAGGAGTGATTTAGGTTGGATATCAGGAGAAACTTCTATACAGAAAGTGTTGTTAAGCACTGGAACAGGCTCCCCAGAGAGGTGGTTGAGTCTCCATCCCCAAGTATGTTTGAAAATCATATGGATGTGGTGCCTGGGGACACAGTTTAGTGGTGGGTCATCAGGAACAGAGTAGTGGGGTTAGGACAAGGCTGAAATTGATGATCTTGAAGGTCTTTTCCAGCCTGAGCAATTCTATGATTCTATGAGAGGGAACAATCCAAGAGGTTCTTGGAATATATGGAGAATAAGTTTCTCACACAGCTGGTTAAGTGAGCTGACTACGGAGGGTGCCCTTCTGGACCTGCTTCTTGTGAACAGGGAAGAACCTGGGGGGTAAGTAAAGGTTGGAGGCTATCTAGGGCACAGTGATTATGAGATAATTGAGTTTTCAATCCTTGGGACAAAAAAGGAGTGGCGTTAGTAAAACTGCCATCTTAGGCTCATGGTAAACTTTGACTCGTTCAGAAGACTGATTGACAAGTCCCTTGTGAGGCTTCCCTGAAGGACATGAGTCCAGGAAGGCTGGACTCAAGAAAGAAGTCTTAAAGGCACAGAAACAAGTTGTCCCAGTGTGCTGAAAAACAAGTAGGAGGGAAAGGAGACCAGGCTGGCTAATTAGGGACCTTGAGCTGACCTCAAGAACAAAAGAAGAGTCTGTGACCTTTGGATGAGGGGGCAGGTCTCGCATGAAGTCTATAAAGATGTAGTGAAACTATGCAAAGAGAAAATTAGGAGAGCCAAAGTACTACTTGAGTTCAACCCAGCTACGGCTGTTAGGGATAATAAAAAATATTTCTGTAAACTCATTAACAACAAAAGGAGGATTAGGGAAAATCTTCATCCTTTATTAGATGCAGAGGGAAGCATAGTAATAAAAGATGAGTAAGAAGCTGAGGCACTCAAGCCTGCTTTGCCTCAGTCTTTTATCAGCTGAACTAGCTGTTCCCTGGATGCCCAGCCACATGAGCTAGGAGACAGGGAGGGGATGAAAAATGAGGTTATCACAATTAAAGAGCAAGTGGTCAGTGACATGCTACACCACTTGTACCCCACAAATCTATGGGGCCAGATGGGTTACACTGTAGGGTGTTGAGAGAGTTGGCAGATGTGCTTGCAAAGTCACTTTCCATTTACTTGAAATCCTGGATAACTGGGCAGGTCCCAATGGACTGGAGGGTAGCAGATGTAACAGCCACCTACCAGGAAGGCAGAAAGGAGGATCTGGGAAACTACAGATCTATCAGTCTGATCTTGGTTTCAGGGAAGGTAATGGAGAGGATCATCTTGAGTGCCATCACAAGTCATATAGAAGACAACTGAGGGATCAGGCCCAGTCAGCATGGGTTTATGAAAGCAGATCTGGCCTGATGAACCTGATCTCCCTCTATGACAAGATGATCTGGCTACTGGATGAGGGCAAGTCTGTGGATGTTGTTTATCCAGATTTTCAGAATGCATTTTTGACACTGTTCCCCATAGAATTTTTATAGAAAACCTCACTGCTCATGGCCTGGATGAGCATGTAATCTGTTAGATCAAACATCTGCTGGGTGGAAGGGCCCAAAGAGAGGCAATCAACGGAGTTAAATCCAGCTGGCGGCAGGTCACAAGTGGCATTCATCAGGGCTCACTGGTGGGACCATTTCTGTTTAACATCCTTATTGATGATCTTGGTAAGAACGTAGAGTGTATCATCAGTAAGTTTGCAGATGACACCAACTTAGGCAGGAGAGTTTATCTGCATGAGGAGAGGGAGGCTCTACAGAGAGATTTGGATAGACTGGATGGATGCGCCAATGTCAACAGTATGAACTTCAACAAGGCCAAGTGCCAGGTCCTGCACTTGGGCCATAACAGCCCCATGCAGCGCTACAGGCTTGGGCAAGTGTGGCTGGAAAGCTGACACACAGAAGAGGACCTGAGGATTCTAACTAGCAAGCAGCTGAATGTGAGCCAGCAGTGTGCCCTGGTGGCTAAGAAAGCCAATGGCATCCTCATTTGTATTAGAAATAGTGTGGCCAGCAGAAGTAGGGAGACAATTGTCCCCCTGCACTAGTGAGGCCACACCTTGAGTACCGTGTCCAGTTTTGGGCACCTCAGTATCAGAGAGATATCAAGATGCTGAAGTGAGTACACAGGAGGGCAACAAAGCTGGTGAAGGGCCTGGAGAATAAATTGTGCAAGGAACAACTGAGGGAGCTGGGACAGTTTAGTTTGAGGAAGAGGAGGCTGAGGGGAGACTTACGACTCTGTGACTACCAGAAAGGACACTGTAGAGAAGATGGTGCCTGTCTCTCCTCACAGCTAATTAGTGAAAGAATAAGAGGGAATGAATTCAAGCTGCAACACTGTGGGTTTAGACTGGGTGTTAGGAAAAAAAAATTTCACAGAAAGAATGGTCAGACACTGAACAGACTGCCCAGGAAGGTGATTGAGTCACCATCCCTGGATGTGTTTAAGGGTCGTTTAGATGTGGTGCTGGGGGACACGGTTTAGGGGAGAACATTGCAGAGTAGGGATGATAGTTGGACTTGATGATCCCAAAAGTCTTTTCCAACCTGAAGATTTTATGATTCTATGATATTATGACTAGCCTACGGCTGAATAGCACAGTCTCCAAAAGCCTAAATGACAAAACAACTGAAATGGGGAAACGTCTTGGGAAAGCTGATTGTCTTTCTCAGCATCTCCATGGCTCTGTTAGGCTCATTCCCCATTCAAAAGCATAAGGACAGGAAAAACTTGTTTCATACCCCCCCAAGGTCATACCCTGGGACATCTTTCCAACCCAAGTGAAACAGAATATGCAATTCTTGGTAGACTGGATGGATAACAAAATTATAAATGCTAAGTAACCATGGTGTAGAAGAATACTGTGGTGAAGACATTACATAAAAATAATTTTAAAAAACTTCACAATTTAGAAACAAAGCATTTTGTCTAACTGCCATGTAACCTGAAGACCCCCTTCTACTACTCTGCTGATTATTTCCCATAACATAGCTGAATCGAGCTTTAAAGGCATCAAGTGAATTAAGATACAGAACTATGTATTAAAAGAATTATAGTATTGAGAGTACTTTTATTTATGAAACATAAGCCTAATCTGTCTGTCAGCCAGTCTTTAAGAATTTGATACCATCTTGAAAAAGCTTATGTTTTCAGTCAGTTGACCAAATCCAGTATGGTTCTTTTCAAGCACAATGTGTCAGAATAAGGTTCTGCATTATATGCCTCCTTTACTGTGTCAGCCTCATCTATTTCATCAGGAAAAAACTGCAGGAAGGCAAGAAAGATCATGTAGATTTGTCCATTTTTTAAGTTACAGTTAAATAATTGCAGGTGCATTAGATGGAAGTGAAGAAGCTTTTAAGGAGAGAATTTCCTGAAGAACATTTGTAGTTGAAAACAAAAGGTAGAACGGGCTTTTATTCACAGGTATATAAAACTGACACAAACATTAAGCGGTCCTTCCTATGCGCAGGTTTAAGTTAGTTTTACACCTGAAAAAAGATTACAGCTGTAAATACCGATTTGTATTAACCCTATACTATATTTCTAGAACAGAAGTTAAAGGTGCAAATGCTTTACTGGCAAATATTTTAGAAAAAAAACTGTAGCAGCATAATAAAGAAGCACAGAATAATCTTTTCAGAATCAGTACGAAACTTTCCTGCTCTGCAAGAATGGTGGTCAGTTAGTCTGAGTCCAGCTGGAGGCCTGTGGTGTCACTCAGGGTTCAGTACTGAACTAAATATGTTCAACATATTTATCAATGACCTGAACGAAGGAATAGAGTGCAAGTTTGCTGATGATACAAAACTGGGAGGGGAGGCTGACAAACCAGATAGCTGTGCTGCCATCCAGCATGACTTGGACATGTCAAGAGAACTGGGGGGGGAGAAACCTCATAAAGTTCAGAAGTACTCGAAGTATGCAGAGAGTACTCGATCTGGGGAAGAACAACCCTGTCTACCAGTACAGATTAGGGTTTTACCTGCTGGAAAGCAACACTGGGGGAAAAGACAAAGACCTGGAAGTCATGGTGGACAACAGGCTAACCATGAGTCAGCGATATGCCCTTGTGGCCAAGAAAGCCAATGGCATTCTGGGGTGCACTGAATGTGGCAAGCACGTCAAGGGAGGTTAACCTCCTGCTCTACCCTGCCCTGATGAAGCCCCACCTGGACTACTGCATCCAATTCTGGGTTACTCAGTACATGAAGGACAAGGAACCACTTTAGAGAGTCCAGCGCAGAGCCACTATGATCACGAGAACAGGGTATCTACCATATGAGGAGTATCTACTGTACTCCTTTTTACAGGGAGTCACATGGAGAAGATAATGGGAATGGGTGCAAGTTACTCCTAGGGAGATCCTGACATCAGAAGAAAATTTTTTATGGGAAAACAGCTGATCATTGGAATAACCTCTCCAGGGAAGCGATGGGTTCCCTAACACTAGACACTTTTAAGTCTAAGCTTGACAAGGTGCTGGGTCATATCATATAAATGATGCTCCTACCTAGTAAGGTTGGGCCAGATGAGGTCATTGAGGTCCCTTCCAACGTGGTATTCTATGATTCTAC
This sequence comes from Heliangelus exortis, assembly GCF_036169615.1. Lineage (NCBI taxonomy): Eukaryota > Metazoa > Chordata > Aves > Apodiformes > Trochilidae > Heliangelus > Heliangelus exortis. Next base: position 23,051,661 of record NC_092454.1, on the reverse strand, counting down.
GAAATACAACACTCTCTGCTCACTTTAGGGATTAATTTCTGTTGTGAAGTACTTATTCTCACTCATTTAATCTATAAAAAGAGGTTACATACGTATGAAGAGCCTGAGAAATACAAGCTTGGATATACCCCTCCCCATGAGTTGCATTTTAAAAAAAAAACACCACCTCTCCTCACAGCTGCCATTTGGAGCTTCTAAGCTGAGAATAGGGCTGCTAGAAAATGTTAACATTTTACCTATAGGTAGACAGCCTCTCATGTAACCATTTCCTTCTGACATCTTTTGAGAAGACAAAATCAGACTCTTAGAAACGCACAGCAGAAGCTGTGAGAAGAGACAAAAAAACAAATAGCAAGGAAGAGGCCAATTGAGTATTAAAAAAAACAAATTCCACAGAAAAGGGCACTATGGCAGGTTGCCCAGAGATGCTATGCAGTCTTCCTGATGAAGATTTCAAAACCTCAACAAAAAGGGAGGAGGTATGAGGGGCACTGCATTCTCTGTGCAGCGCCTGGCCTTGAAAGTTGTTTTCTTCTTTGCATACTCCTAGTTTTTCCAGGGAAAAGCAAGAATTACTTTGGACATACAAGTACTCTTTAAATGCTAAGAAACTAGAATATTAAAGACTAATTTACTAGAACTACATCTATGGTAGGCAACCTCACCAAAGTTATGATTCAAAGAAGAAGATGCAATCAGATGAAACCAGTTCTGTGCTATTCTCAGATGTGATAACATACTATGTTCTTTAGGCATTAAACACATGAGGAGAGTCATTAGATTTTGCAGAATTAATTCCACAAGAGCAATTCCGGAGTGCTTCTAAATACAATTTTTTTTCAAAACCAGAATACTGATACTCTAATTATGCCACTATAGAAATGTTTTAGTTTAATAGAATGACCTGCACTGCAACATGATTTCAGCACATATGAAATAGGTTTTTTACCCAGGTAAGCAGGTAAGCCAAAACACATTAAGGAGAAGCTTAACACATAAGGAGAATGTATACTTCTAATGAAAACCCAGTCAGACACCTTTTTCATTGCTAGATGTCAGCTTAAATATCTACCCAGCTTTTTGTATGCTTACTAGAAAAATTTAGGACACAAATGAACAATCAAGAAGCAAGTTTGGCAAAAAAAGGAAACAGGGGTTGTTCAACCTGGAGAAGAGGAGGCTCCAAGCAACCTTTCAAGATCTGAAGGGGTCCTACAAAAAAAGCTGGGATAGGGCTTTTTGCACTGGTGTACAGTGAAAGGACATGAGAAAATAGTTTAAAACTATTGAGTGGAGATTTAGGCTAGACATTAGGAAGAAACTCTTTCCTGTGAGAGTGATGAGACACTGGAACACGCTGCCCAGGGAAGCTGTGGCTGCCCCATCCCTGGAAGCATTCAAGACCAGGCTGGATTGGGGCCTTGAGCAGCCTTGTGTAGTGGGAGGTGTCCCTGCCGATGCAGGTGGGTTAGAACTGCATAATCTATAAGATCCCTTACAACCCTAGCCATTCTATGATTCTGTGATTCTAAGTTTAAGTCAACCAGCAATTAAGTATGTTTTCCTTGTTTTTTTCCAAACCCTTACCAGCAGTTCATGGACACTCCAATTACCTGTGAAGTGTTAGGTTGAAGACTCCATGGCTTCTAGAGGACTTTTGAACATAGTAACATCAGATTTTGTGAAAATGCACAACATTCCTATCACTTAAGAGGATACTCTGACAAATATCTAAGTAAAAAGTCTGTGTATTTTCTAAGAATAAGCGGGTTACAGATAAAGGCTACCTATGATTACTATGCATCTCTAATGCATAGTAAGTAAGTACTTCTATCCACCTCACTGAATCATGACATGAAGATATATATAAAGATAGGAAGCTGCAGTCCCACCACCTAACCTAAGCAGTTTACTCAGAAAAAGAGTAGATACTTATATTACTAGAATATAAGCACAGATGTTTTTAACCCCGGAGTCTACCACTTAACTATTCCAGAAGAACTTCGTATTTATGGAGACAGGTAATTTTAGCCTGTGATTTTCCTCAATATGTGGTTAATAAAGCAAACAAAACACAAAAGCTGCTAAACAACATAATGAGAAAGTTTTATACCTGGAAATTGTTCATCAGCCCATAATGACATCCTGTCTGACAGGATGAGAAATCATAGTTTAATTTGCAAGCCGCAGTAGTGCAATTTGTTAGCTCAGTGACAATGGTGTTATTAACATTCCCTGTGGCATCTCGAACAACACAGGAACCTAGAATAGACACAATCATTAAAAAAAATAATTACCAGACTGTACCTGAAGTTAGGGACATGTATCAAGCTCAGTTCCCTTGCCTGAAATTATCATCAATTTTTTAATAAATCTGAGCCTAGTTTGAAAAAGAAAATTTTAGCACAGAGGACAATAACATCAAAAGTTTAACAGTACAATTCCAGCTCAACACATCACTTCTCTGATTCATATTCTCCATGTAGCTCTTTAACTCAAGTTAGCAGCATGCATCGTCACTTGATTTTATACTCTCTCTGTCAAGTTTTCCTAGAGAAAGGTATTTTTGTAGTGCATTTACAGATGTATGTAGACAGGTGTGCATAGTATTGTACTTAATGCTTTTCCAGTGAGTATGGCTCAGATATTCACAAATATTAGTGAGTCTGTCATGAAAGCCTGTTGCAAGCCATTTTTCAGCACTCAAACAAGACATACCTTATTTGAGTGCGGTATTTTAAGTTGTTTTACTTGTGAAAAACAAAGCAACATAGTCCCAACCCAACCATATTTTTTACAATTAACCTTATCACTTATACTGATGCCTTAAGTGATTATTTTTAATTCCACTGGTCAAGTGTTGAAGATACAGCATTTCAGCCCGTAAGTACTAAGAAAAACTAAAAAGTAGTAAAAAAACCCTCAAGTTTTCAAGGCTGTTTGTCTTGAAGAACAAAAAACTACAGCCAAATATTATTTAACAATCTATGGCTGAGGTTGTTTGGACACCAGCAAATATTTCCAGGAACAGTAATTAAATAAGGAGTGAGAAAGAGAAGTTTACAGAACCATTAGCCAATATGGTGGTTTACAAACTTGAATTATCAGGAGGTCCTGGGAACAAAAAAATATGAGTGTTGTGGACCAAAATTAATTACTTGCAAAATCAGAAAGAGGACACAAATGTACTGCAAGCTTAAGTTTCCCAAATAGCGATTCCTGTTGATCCTATGTTGATAACCTGTCAGAGTTTTCTTGTGTGTATGTGGAAGGGTTGGCTTTGTTGTTGTTGTTGATGTTCTCTTTTAAATGGGACTGAAACCCTGCATGAGAAGAAAGTTTCTTCTCTTACATTGTGCAAGTATTTGCCTGAGCCATTCAAGCAGTGTAGAAAAAGATGTGACAATACACGTAATAGCTGAACTATTTGTAGGTAAACTTGTTCGTAATACTGCAGTGCCAGACCCATTAAGTGGAGAGACCCATTAAGCTGAGCAACCCATTAAATAGCTACAGTGCACTTTAGCAGCCCTCTTCTTCCTTGATTCCCTTTTTAATAGGTCAGATCCAAATAGTTGGCAGATTTTTCATACACAAAGTACAACAGAAAGGGACAATGGTATTATGAAAAAACATACATCATCTAAGTCTTACTATGAGACAACGCAGAACAGAAGCTAGGTGGGCAGACCCCATTCTCAGCAAAAGATGCTTAGATAAATAATTAAGGGTTCAGACACTTTAATCTCCATTCAGAAAACATTTATAGGATTCTGGCTACATTTTCCTTATGAACCTCTAGGTCATATTTTCTGTAGAAGATAGGGTTTCATCTTTTCATAGGCTTCTATAAACACATTCCTGGCCAAGATCAAATTAAGATTTGCCATGCTGTAAGTCTGAGAAGGTTAACAGACCACCTATGTCAAGTTAACCTAACCACATGCAACCAGCAAGGATTCCAGAGATACTGCCTGAGTCCTGTGGACTTAATTTGAGAGTGCTTATCTTCTCCGGTATTACAAGCAGCTAGTTAGCCCCTCAGTAATTAGTTCTTCTTGTGTACAGAAAGTATGTTTTAACCTTTTTCAGAAGTTTGGGAGGTTTTATTTGAGCTTCCCTGGTTTTTACTCTAGAAACTTACTACTCCAGAAACTTAGGGTGAGAAATAGTATGCAGGGAAAGGAATAAAAGTATTTGTATTTGCCCAGTTCCTAATCCAATGCCAAACCCCCCCCCCCCAAAAAAAAAAAAAAAACAAAAAAAAAACCAACAACAAAAAAAACCCAAAGTTAAATTACACTCATTTCATAATGTCCAGCTTCTGCAATAGAACTCACCATTTCTGACTAGCAGAATTCTAAGTGTAACTTAAATGAGGCAACACAGGCAGGGCATTTCTGATGTGTCAATTTCATGTTCAGTTGGTTTTGTAAACTGTTTCTTTCAATATGAAAATTACCCTTTTCATGTTTGAAAGATGATCAAAGTATTCCATTAACAAATGAATATTAATATGCATTTTACTCTCATGAAATTTCAAGTTCTCAAGTATTCAAATATGGTAACAGAGGTCTGTGTGGTCAATCGAATTAAGAAGCAAGTGTAGGTCATTATTCTGCATAAAGTGCAATCACTACAGAGAAACTATTTGGCAGAGCTACAGCAGTGTTAGCCAACAGAGGCAGACTTGCAAGACTGGTATCTCTGCAAAGGAAATACCATTAGTGGTTAAGATCAACGGTATTTTTATAAATGAGAATTTCATTCAAAAGGCAGAACAGCTAAGATAAAGTAAGGTCTTTCATATCAGAATATTGATTACTCTTGCCAGAAACTCACTTAAGTGACATGAATAGAAACATTTCCAATCATAGGCAAAAAATACATAAGATATGATTAGAAACTTATGTTCTTAAGGTTGCTAGAATAATTTTCTGGGTGGGAAAAACCTGGTTCACCACAGATCCAAAGCTCCAAAGCAAATCTGACCTAGACCATCAAAACCCAAGGCAACTTCTACACAGTTTCAAACAACTGTTGGAAGACCAGGAAGAGAGATCATGCAAGGCTCAGATGAGTCTATGATTGTTTCTTCTCTCTCTCTCTCCACATGAAAATTACAGACTGTTGTCCCAACACAACAGCACTTCCACTAAGTGTGTTGGCCAAATGAAGTTATTACTTTCTCTCCTCCTTCTGCTAGGGAATTACTGCTCATGAATTCTCACCAGAGAACTGTTTGATCCTCTCACAATTCAGGTAAGTCGCTGACTACCATAAGTTGCTGACTTCAACTTCGTTGTGTTGATATTTTTTTGGAAACACACTTTTCTAATTATTTTAGAATTACTTTTATTATAATTTTCTAATTATCCACTGCTATAATGTAAATCTTTTAACAAATAACTAAAACAAATTAGGAAACATTCAAATGAAGGGGTTTTTTATGAGTGATCTGGCTAAAATGAGCAGTCCCTAGTCTGCTCATTTTAGCCAGATCACTCATTTTAGGAAGTTATAAAATCAAGAGAAAATCGAACCTTCAACAGTGAAAACTACAAATCTCTGCCTATTAGTTTCCCATGCATGAAAAGTCAATCACATAGTGACTTTACATTATGCATTACATAAACCATATCAAAACACATCCTCGGAGTGAATGTGAAATAATAAAGTTTAAAATGTTTTCTTCTTACCTACAGATACTGCAATTCCTACATAAACCAATGTAGTAATTAAGATGGCTAACAGCGTTCCTCTAGGTATTGCTGACTGAGGATCCTGAAAGAAAAATGTCAGTGGACAGTGATAACAGAAATAAATATACACTCGGTGCTCGTGAACAACATTTGTTAATTTGCTACTCACCGCGAGATCACCTGAGATATTTGCACCAGCAAGTATGCCAGTTGCAGCAGGGAAGAAAATAGCAAATACAGAAAAGAAAGTTTCCTCATCTCGAAAATCTGGTCCAAAATTTTCCATAAATATTTCAGCTGTAGAAGAAGATTAAAGGCTATTAATATTCACACAGAAGCTAAAGAATTAGCCTATTTCAGCCATTTTTAGGCCCATGAAAAACCTAACTCATAGCTGTATGACCTTAAAATTAAGTTTAGAACATCAGTTCTAATTCATCACTAACTCAAAAGACAACACAGTAAACTTCAATAGCTTTTCAAACGAAAAAAAGCACTTCCACAATCAACCAGCTTTTAAAAATGTAATCTATTCATCATTACGCAGGCAGGACCAAGCTTTGGCCCAGTAGTTTTAAGGAATAAAACTGCATACATTTGAAAAAAATCTGTATCTTAAATAGTCCTATTTAAGTCTCTTAGTCTCAAATAGGACTCATAAGATATTTTAGTTGTTTGATTTAACTATGACAGCATGTCTCCTCTCCTCCACAACACACTGTTTACAATACTTAAATGTTCCAACATACCTTTATAACCAAAGAAACCTTTAGGCTTCTTGCTATCCAAAGGAATAAATGTTCCTATGACAAAATCTCCAATAGCAAGTATGAGGATCACCAGTAAGACTATCTGCGCCTGAAACATAATGATTGCAGTCAGTCAGAAGAACTTGCTCTTTTTCAGTTTCAAGTTTCAATGTTGTGTTCTAAAATGTAAATATTTACTTGTTTCCAAATTCAGTTTAGTCTTGGTTTTTTTCCCCACAATTAAGGAAAACTTATTGAGAAATTATTAAATGAGCAGGAATGATTTGCAAGCGTAACATCCATTCAAAAGAGAATTTGTTACTACCCTACCCCTTCAAATACTTTAAGACAAAATAATCCAGAAGAATAGTTATTTTCTCTATAAGCCTTCCAGAAGAACTGGATTTGAGAAGAAATTCCCAGGAAAAGAGCTAAATTAACACAAAGGCTCAGAGTACTGACTTATTAACCACAATCAGAATACTGACTATACTTCAGAATGCTGTATTTACTAAGAATTTTATTATATCAGGAATCAGCTTTTTTTTTTTTTTTTCTTTACAAACAGCTTGTTTGGTATTTTTAGGCAGACTACACTGATTTTGTTAGTCTCATGTTCTCAACCCTTATTCATGAAATTAAATTACAGACTATTAGAATTACTCTTTAATTTCTTATTTTCTTGAGACTTGCTTTGTGACAACCTAGATTTTTAGCTACAGTTGAATACAACAGTTATAATAGTAAACAAATACATAAAGTACTTTAAACCTTACAACACCTCAAAAACAGGTGAGTGAAGAAAAATAAGCATAGAAGATATGGTTTATTTTTTACATGTAAATAAGCAACTACACTGCTCTATAACCTTTTGTGCTATTTTATTCCTTATAAAAGCATGTGTCAGTGGCTCAGGGGAAGCTATTCAGTTTGACTTTCTTTTCTTCTCAGACCTAGGATTAAAACTTTATAAGCAATAGCACTGTGGCATTGCTGATTGGTACAAAATGAAGTTTTCGGTTCACAAAGCCTCACAAGGAAACACAACAGTAGAGACAGCAAAGCATGATAGCCAAGAGCAGAGTTAGAAACCAGATGAAGAATCCAGTTTATGCATCATATTTAGATCTCCTCTTTGCCAAGCCTCGAGAAAAAGTAAGATGTGTAAGGACAGAGCAGAGTGCTTACAGAAACCTTCACCAAGCCCACAGCTTTGAATATCAATTTATTACAGAGCAATTGCCACAAGTGGATTTGCCCAGCAACAAACCTAGTCTTTTCCTGAAGCTAAGACCATTTCTGAATATCCTACTCTATTTCCAAAGTCTCAGGAAAAGAAAAGGTTTCTAAAATTTCAACACAAGGAGCTGAGTGGTAAAGAGTTAATAAACTATGAAAGTAATTTTTAAGCAGGCTCCCCTGTAATCCCAGTCTCCCTTAGCTTTTAGATCTCCTTTAAAGATACTAGCATAGATTTCCTTTGTCCTATTTTCCAAGGCATTCTCTAAGTCAATGGGAAGGCAAAGGAGAGCATCATAGGTAATTTAATTAAGAGGGAAGTAATACTGTTTTCCCATGCTAAGCTGGATGTTAACTCACATGAAGTGCTTGTCTGACAGGTTCAGCTGTTTACAATATCTGAATAATTCCTGTCTTCTTCCATGATGCAGGAACCAGTACAACAAGTCTTATTTTTGCATTGAGCACAGGATTTTGGAAAGCCACCTATTTCCTAATAAGGCTGATGCCATGATGATGCAGTGATACCACAGTTTATGTTTGATATAGAAACATTAAGCAACATATTTCTTGTGACTTTAGGTGATACTGGTTAGAGACCTAGTAAATAATTTATTCAAAAAAAAAACCACCCTAAATGTTTGAGATTAAGGAGAACAGTACTGTTCAAAGTCAGACATAAAGATACTATTACAAATTGAATGTTCACTTGCTTTTTCCAAGATCTATTTCTAGGGCTGGAAGCAACAATGAGAAAAAAACCTCTCTCATTTTAATTATGAAAATCATCACCATCTTGATGTGGCAGAGTAATAAACTAGAATAACACTTACATGAAGAAGCTACTTCAACTGCCTCTCACTGCAGAGAACAGGAGTTACTGTGAAGTGAATGTCAAATGGGAAGGGAGACCAAGCGAGACTCTTCACAATTAGATTTGAAGGTGGATGGGTATTTACAAAAAAGCTTACCAGGTGCAGGAAACTGTAAGCAAGCTGCACTGTCTAAAAATGCAGAGCAGAAAACTAATAAAACAACCTTTACATTTAGATCCTCTAGGATTTGTATGCATTTGTTTTCACAATCAGAGTTGACCTAAGACTGCAGACACAACAAAATGAGAAAAGAAGGTCCTCCATCCAACATTCATTGCCACCAATATTCACATCCTTTCTCCACAGTGGGCCTAGGGATTGCATTGCTCTGCATGGTGATTTCCAAGTGAAAACAAAACCAGAAGAGAGAGGAAAACTCAAATTTTGCGCTAGCAGAAACTATACACTCTAGACTGGGTTCAGCTTCAGCCATGTATTTTCCATCCATGGAAATCATTTGTTAACTCCCAGTGAGGGGAAATTCCCATTCTACTTCTCTTTTCTTCTCTTCTTGTGCTGTAGTTGCCCAGAAAAGGGTTAATACCATTAACCTACTGACAGTGTCATTAAGAGTAGATTATACAGGTTTTAAGGGTCTCATAGATGCTTATGCTTAAGTGCAGTGAAGTGGTCTAAAGGTCTGAAATGCTGTTCAGACCTGCATATGCTAGTGCTACAGTAGGAGCTACTACATAAAAATCGGCCACTGACCATTGTAACACACCATGCATGTACTACTGAGCGTATTATATATATTAAAAATAAAACAAATAAATGAGGTAGAAAATGGAATCAAAGTTATGAGGCAGAGAGTAAAAGAAAAGGTGACAGTTCCTTACTTTTGCTTCCCATTCCATTCCAGCAACCGAAATACCCAGCAATACAACCACTGTGATAGCTCCTATGATTCTGATATCATTCATTTCATCAATCATCAATGTTCCATTTTCCTAACAAAACAAACAAAATCAGTCATATATTTTATTGAGAACTTACCTTCCCTACTGCAGAATATAATTTAATAATTTATTATATAATTATTATAATTTAAAATCATTAATACAGTTAACTTTTATTCCACAAATTTAGTAATCTACGTTTTCCTGTATGGACAGAAATGATTTAGGTTTTGCTTTCATTTAAATCAATGAATCTTCTAAATGGAAGTTACTAACCCATTCATAGCCCATCCCCAAAAAGAATGTCCTGTGTTCAGCTGCCAGAGAATGAAACTAAATAACAAGGCAACCACTACTATCTTGCCCCTAAATATATATTTTATTTGTTCCTCGCTATTACTGTTAATTCTTTTAATGTCTTCTAAATTGTTTCTCATCTACAAGGAGTTCTCAGTATTTCGTTTTAATAAAAAAATCTAACAGACAAGTCATACCTAGTTGTATTTAACTTAAGGAGCTGGTTTTAACATGCAGATCCCCTTGAAAATCAGCTTAATATAAATTATTATCACTTACAAGAAACACTCCATTAATAAGAACGTCATCATTAAGAACCTGTGATTCTGCATCACGTATTTGTACTGTCACTCTTCTCAACAACCAGCTTGGGCTTCTTTACAATTTTTTTTTTTTCAGGGCAATGAACAGTGTGGGAAGTTTCCATTTGACACCAATAATCTGTTTTTTATCAAAAAAGCTGACAAATTACCATAGTATCTTACTGATTTGTCAGTAGTAACCTTGTACCTCATTCTATGGCTTTGAATTGGTGAGGGTATCAGTACAGGCTGGGGGGCTAAAAGCAGCCCTGAGGAGAAGAACTTAGGGTGCTGATTGATGAGAAATTCAACATGATCAGGCAGAGGAGCTTGCAGGCCAGAAAGCCAACCATATCCTGGGCTGCAGCAAAAGCAGAATGACCAGCAAGTAAATGGAGGGGATTCTCTGCTGAAAACCCTCTTGAACTGACGCATTCAGCTCTGGACTCCTGGCGAGCACAGGAAAGACATGGAGCTGTTGAAGTGAGTACAGACAAGGCCACACAGACAAATCTGGAGCACCTCTCCTAAGAAGACAGACTGAGAGAACTAGGTTGTCCATCCTGAAGAAGGCTCCAAGGAGATCTTGTTGTGGCCTTTCAATACTTAAAAGGGACTTAGCAGAAAGACAGAAACAGACTTTTTAATAGAGCTTGTAGTGATAGGAATTATGATTTTAAACTAAAAGAAGGTCCATTAAGACTAGATGTAAGAAACTTTTTACAATGATGCCAGTGAAACACTGGAACAGGCTTCCCAGAGAAGTTGTGGCTGCCCCTTCCCTGGAAATGTTTGACGTCAGATTCCATGAGGCTTTGATCAACATGGTCTAGTTGAAGGTGTCCCTGTCCATTGCATGGGGGTTGGACTAGGTAACCTTTGGAGGTAACCCACAACCCAAACCATTGTATGATTCTATGATGACAGCTCAAACTTTCATACAGGGTAGGGTTATAAATGTAACCTGTATAATACATTTACCTTAAGAAGCTCCACAACCGTCTCTGCAAAGCCAACAACATACATTGCTACTGCAACAGCATTAGCAAATGCAAAAATCAGACCTATGGCACCACCAAACTCTGGCCCCAGACTTCTGGAAATTAAGTAATATGCTCCTCCTGAAAAAACAAACAAAAAAACCCCACAACACACTATATGAAAGAGCCTCAGAACAGACAGTCATCAGCAGTTTAAAGTTTACACAAACAAGATGCTAGTTGTTCTTGCACCTTCCCTGATGTATTAGAAAATACCTAAAATCCAGCATTTTAAGGACAAGCATCTTGAAGTTTCAGAAAATGTTCCAAGTTTAGGAAAACAGACCCGTTTGAAATAATCATGACCTATGTACCAATCACATCATATCATTCAGCAATGTGACCAGTTGTATGGTTAAAAAACTGTGAAACACAAGCAGCATTATTACTGGGCTTTTTATTTCAAATTACTCAAGGCATTTGCTCACAGTTCTATTACTACATATTATATTCCTCCAATTTAAGGCCTGGCTTTCTAAAAGCAACAAAATTCTTCAGCTCTAAAGAAATTTTGTATGTTAAAAATTTATAACAGGAAATCCTTAATTTCACTCTATAACAAGCAGCTCCTGTGAAAAAACATATGGATATGCCCAGTTTTGACCTACTTTGCAAATGAGAATGTTAACAGATTACTTTAGTGCAAGATTTTCATAGGAAGAATAGTAATTTTATTCTACAGTTCTTCCCATTCAGCACTGAAAGTATTATTTTGCAAGAGTAACTATAAAAAAAAACAAAGCTCCAAAAAGAACAGGAAAATTAGATATGCATAATGCAATTTTAAAAAAAGAAAGGACATTTGCAAACTACACTAGACATAGTGCTAAGATTCATAGCAGATCCTTCCTATGGGTTCTGTGTGATTTTTCTCTTAATTCAAGAGAATTTCATAAGCTTCTTTATTAACTCTATCACATTTTCTGGTAGTAGCAGTCTTCTAATGTCATAAAGCAGTTTGAGCATGTCAAAGGCACCAAGGCACTTACAACACTGTTTTGTAGGAATTGCTGAAAACAGCATATAAACCATGAAAGAGAATGAAAACTACCACACGCAGGAAAGCTGGAAATAATCAAGTTTGAAGATTATCTTTTGGGTATAAGAAAAAAAAATCATCAAAACAGAACAAGAATTCACATCCTTTTGTATGCTGTCATACAGGTACAGCTTACCATTTCATCGTATACAATTTTATTTCACACCATGAACATACAAACAGCACACATGCAGGCACATAACCAACCAGTGCAGACTCAGAAGAATATTAAGACTATTTATTCCTGGTTTTGTCTCTCTAAAAATGCTTGTATTTCAAAAATTAAAAAATATGTTTCTTCTGCAGTGGGAAAGGAAGCCAAGAGTCAAATCAATTTAGTAAACTGATTATTGATTTTTCATTGACTAAATGACTGCTGAGTCAAACACAGAACACAGGGAAGACACTGCTCCTCCAAATACATGTCACCCTACTGCCTTATCTGCAATGCTAATGTAAAGGAAAATAAATTAGAAACTCCACCCCTAAGGTGTATACTTCAGAATAATGAAAGCTTTGAAATCTTTATGAGAGCGTGTTTACCTCCTCTTACAAACCCATTTGTGGCTATTGCTGAAGTAGACAGTCCTGTAATAGTAGTCACAACAGTGGCCATTCCAATAACCAAGACAGACAGACCTTTTAGAAGAAGAGGGGAAGGAAAAAACGGCGTAAGCCCAGAAGTATTAAACTGTACAGATCTTTAGTTTAACTTGGTTTAAAGAATAAGAGTTTCAAACACAACACATATCTGTGTGTGGTCCCACACATACAAGCAAAAGGCTTCTTCGCTTCCTTTTGTATGGACAAGTTTCCAGGATTCAAACAAAAATGTTCTCTTTAACCATGTGGATAAATATTGTTATTGTAGAGCTTCAAGTAAACACATGCCTTTTGCAGATGATTTTCTGCAGCCCCAAACTAAGCTAAGCCTTTGAAGGAAAATTTTTCATATACTACACAGTATCTATGCAGATTTTAATAACCACAGATCAAATTATACCTCTACAATTCACTGAACACTTTAAAATGTCAATTTTAAACTACATACATTAAGGCTAAATGAAAAGCCTAAACCACTTCATAATTCTTAAAGTTTTGATATGGCTAAATTGCTGTCAAAACTGGCAATATTTAAGTAATTTTCTACCCCTGTTTAAAGTGTAAGCTCAGGATCAACACCTGTTTGGGATCACACTTAAAGGTCACTGAAATAAAATTGTAGCATCAGTACACATACCTATTCCAGCTTGACCTACAATCCACGATAATCTGATGAAGAGCATCACACCCCAAATATTTAACATACATCGTACCTAAGACAAAAGAGAAATTTTACACAGGTTAGTTCTCGTCTCCAGTTACTTCCAGCAATTATTCATTTCAGTTTTTAATGCTGTCAGAATTAGCTTACAGTCTTTCCACACCACTTCTCAAATTATTCCACAGAAATAGTTATTTTTCTTAAGTAGAAAAGTTTAGGTTTGATTAAAAAAAATACAAAGGAACCTAAATATGATTAAAAAGTTGCTATGTTGAACATAGAAAAAGTTACAGTACTCCAAATCCCACACTTAGAGAGACCAGAAAATAAAAACAATCAAGACTCCAACTTTTAGGATCCAAAATTCATATTACAGAATGTATTACTAAAAATGAAATTGCGAAGTCTACAATCACTGTGAGGTCAACAGCTCCGCATCTCCCATAAATATCAAAAAAAATGCACTAAAGCAATACTCTACTAAATAATTTTTTCTCCGTTAAAAACTAAACAACTCCCATAACTTCCTAGTCCTGTAACTTTTGTAACTTCCTATGCCGCTGCACACTAACAGATCACTGCATCATAGAATTGTCATGGTTGGAAAAGACCTCTGAAATCACCAACTCCAGCCATCAACCCAAGAAAAACAAAACAAAACAACAGAAACCACAAAACGCCATGCCCACTAGAGCAAGCCCTGATGTGTCACATCTACACATTTTTTTTAAAACCTCTAGGGATGTCGACTCCATCACCTCTCTGGGCAGCCTGAATACTTTTCAGTAAACAAATTCTTCATAATATCTAGTCTAAAGCTCCTCTGAAGCAACTTCAGGACATTTCCTCTACTCCTATAGTTACTCACTTGGGAGAAGAGGCCAATACCCACCTCACTGTAATAGTTGTCCTCCTCTGGACATGCTCCAGCACCTCAGTGTTTCTTGTCTTGTGAGGGGCTCAGCACTGAAGACAGTACTGGAGGTGTGGATTCACCACTGCTGAGTACAGGGGAACAATCACTTCACTATTCCTGCTGGCCACACTATTGCTCCTGCAGGCCAGGATGCTACTGGCCCTCCTAGCCACACTGCTGGCTATTGACCAGCACCCCCAGATCCTTTTCTGCTGGCAGCATTCCAGACACTCTTCCCCAAGCATTACTAAGGGCTGCTGTGACTGGCACTTGGCCTTATTGAACCTCACACAATTGGCCTTGGCCCATTGACCCAGTCTGTCCAGGTCCTCCTCCAGAGCCTTCCTACCCTCAAGTAGCTCAACACTCCAACTCAATTTGGTGTTGTCCTCAAACATACTGAGGAAGCACTCAGTCTCCTCATCTACATCACTGATGAAGATACTGAACAAAACTGGCCCCAAAACTGAGCCCTGTGGGACATGATTGGTGACTGACTGCCAACTGGATTTAACCCCATTCAGCACAGCTCTCAGCAAAGAGTAGACCTGTCCATTCCATGATACACCAGCTTCTCTAGGAGAATACTGTGGGAGACAATGTCAAAAGCTTTACCAAAGTCTAGACAGACAAAATCCACAACCTTTCCCTCATCCAGTAGGTGGGTCACCTGGTCACAGAACAAAACCAGCTTGGTCAAGCATGATCTGCCTTTCTGAAATCATGCTGGCCCTTGCCATGGGAGCACACTCAAGATGAACATCTCTGTGACCTTCCCTAGTACAAAGGCTGATAGGCTGGTCTGACTATCAAAGACAGGCAAAGAGGGCACTAAGTATCTCAGCCTTTTCCTCATTCTTGGTTGTAATGTTCTCCACCCTCATCTAGTACAGGATGGAGATGCTCTCTTGCTCTTTTTATTTTTAATGTATTTTTAAAAACTTTTTGTTGTCCCTTATGACAGTGGACAGGTTGAGCTCTAACCAGGCTTTTGCCTAATTTTTTATCTGTATGTCTTCACGTTTGCTGTACTTGTCTTGAGTTGTCTGCTCCTTCTTCCAAAGGTGGTAAACTCTCAGTTTTTTCCTGAGCTCCAACAAGGGTTCCCTGTTCAGCCATGCTGGTCTTCCCCACCATTTTGCCTCATGATACATAGGGACAGCCTGCTCCCGAGCTTTTAACATTTCGTTCTTGAAGGATGTCCAACTTTCCCAGACCCCTTTATCCTTCAGGACTGTCTCCCACGGGATTCTTTCAAGTACTGTCCTAATCAAGCTAAACACCGTTCTCTGGGAGCCCAGAGTGGAGGTTTTGCTGGCTCCTCTCCTTACTTCAGTAGGGATCAAGCACTTTAATAAGGTCGCTTAGTCCGAGCTTCCAATCACCACATCTCCCACGAGTCCTTATCTCTCTGTAAACAACAGATCTAGTGAAGCACCTTCCCTGGCAGGCTCACTTACCAGCTGTGCCAGAAGTGACCTTCCATATACTTGAGAAGCCTCCTAGCATGTGTCCTCTCTGCCGTCTTGTATTTCCAACAGATGCCTAGTAAGTTAGAGTCCCCCACCAGGACAATGGCTGCCAATTTCAAAACTTCTGCCAACTGCTTTTGCAATGCTTTGTTGGCTTCCACATCCTGGTTGAATGGGGGGTGGTGGTGGTGGTGTGTGGAATGGTGGTATTTTTTAATCATTTTACTTTCAAACCCTTAGTCCACAATAAAACAGAATTTGCACCATCCAGAATTTATACAGAAGTCTAACAGCAGGTCTCAGGTCTCTCACTCCAAGAGTACTCTATCAATCCTACAAAAATCTTAAACCTAGAAGGGAGACAAGGACCTCTCCAAACATAAAAAAAAATTCTATTAAAAGTCTTTTGCAAACTGTAAATCACCTGATCTGGAAATATTCACCAGCTTATCATACTTACTAGGAAACACTAAATGCAAATTTCAAACCACTGAAAAGGAGACCACCCTCCTGGATGCTTTTAAATTAACTTCGGAAGAAAAGGGTAAGCAATTATTTACCTCAAATCTCTTTAATACTTAGAATTGTTACTTACAAAAATAGTCCAATACAGAATTTGTGTTTGAAAAAATTAAGTTTGCTTCATACCAGCTTTAAAATTAAGCATTCTGTCCTTGGGCAGGATATATTAACAGAAGTCCCGTTTCACAGCTATCACAGGCACTCTCCTTCTCCCAAGGTAGAGCATGTGGCTACTTCAAGATTTTGAAGGAAGTTGCTAAAACACAGTGGTGAGCTAAAGTTATGTGTTCCGAATCATCAAGTCCAGCATGTTTTGACCACTTGTTGCATTTGCAGCCATTAATATCAATTCTTATAGCTTTGGAGAGTACATATTAATTATGCTTTCCCTTTGACAAAATGCTAAGATTAAATTAATATATACTTGTAATAAAATCCTCCATGTCACCCTAAAATTTTTCAGTACTCCAAATGGGAACTGACTGATTTTTTTCCAGCATGACTGTATTGCATTTAATGTTAAGATTCCCACTTAGAAGAAGATTTTTTAACAGGTTCAAACTTCAAATACTTAGTCATTTGCCATATTCGGGAAGATAAACTGGAAAATCTGTGCTAAGAATCCCTCCAAAACTTGAAGTCCTAATCTATTTCCTTAAAATTCAGCACAAGAAAGTGCGACCCTTCCCTAAAATTACTGCACTTTTCATCTCTTTCATACCTATAATCTTTTCTTTATACAGTAATATCAAAATTCCCCTCAAACAAAAAGAGATACTAGAAAGATTACGTGTGAAAAACTGGAGTACAATACAAACTTACCAAAACACCTTTTATCCAGCCAAACTTGACCACCCCTTTGCTATCAGGTGTATAAGTGGCAGATGCTTCCCCAGCAGGTGTGCCTTCTTCACCATTTGCATAGCCATCTTCAAAGGGCTCCTTCAAAAAAAAAAAGTTTGTCATTTAAGTTGTTAATGCAGATGGAGTAGAGAGGGCATTAGATATACTAAAAAAAAAAAAAAAAACCAAAAAAACCAACTCCAACATCTACTTGTGCAAACAGAAATACTAAAGAATGACATGGCAGATGTTTCAAGCTTTTTCTTTATGCTCCTTGCATTAAGCACTCATCTCACAGATTTCAAGGCATATTTAACAAGCTTACACAGATGACTTTAGTATTCTGCTTCAGTTACTAATAAGTATTTTTCAGTATCAGTTCTACAGTTCTAAGAGACAAACATCTGGTCTTTTAGAAATAAAAAGCCATAAAATTTCAAATGCAACAACTTCCACAGCACAGGAAGTTTTATTTCTTAATCTGAAAGTATACACTGCTCTACAACAAGTTACTGGTTTTAGATACAGTATTTCCTGTAGTTCAGATCTAGCTGTCATCTGATCAGTTATTCAAAAAATAAATTATTCACTTCCCTATTCCACTATTCATTGTAAGATGATGCTGTGAGAAAGGAGAGTGGGAAAGTGGCATTTCAAGCAGGCAGAGGGAAGAAATGTCTCCTCTTAAACGCTCTTCCCTGTTTATAAGTGAAGAATGACAGATACAGAAAGTGTCATTTCCATGGACAAAGACCAACTTGTGGCTTTTCTTTTCAATTCAACTCTCAGCCTTACAATACAGAAATCTAAACTGTTTGATAGGTATTAAAACTATGTGTTTATACACACACTTGTTGCATGCTTGTTTTTCAAAAGGCAGTTTTGTTTTGCCAAGTCAGGCAAACATCAAAATATAAATATTTCCTAGGCTTGCTGTAAGGAATCTGCAGAAAGCACTCCAAGCAAAGTATGACAGCTTTCCAAGGCAACAAGTATAAAAAATGAATTTACTACACAGACCCTGAATGCTATTCAGAGTATACTCGTCAGCAAAATAGCTTAAGCAGCATTTGTGATTTGTGAAGCAACCTGCATCCTAGAGGGTGGAAAAAACATTGATGCAATTAGAGGTTCAATGACAATCATATAAAGAGCACAACTCTCATTTGTTAAATATAACACAAAATAGACTGGAACCAAATTATGCTTTCAAATAGTATGTTCCACACTGAAGGGGCACGGTAAGAAAGTTTAATGTGATGCTTTATTGAATTCCTTCTCTGCCTGATACATTAATACCAAATATACCATCAGCACACAGTACACAGGAAATATTTATAGAATTATAAAGGGCACCATCCATATCCCCTTACAATCAGTAGTAAACACACAATAATTAAAGAATTAGATTATGTCAACCTTTTCCAAAGGTCATTAAAAGCGATTCATGCCAGTGCTTCTCACTGACTCTGCATTATGTAATTCTGACAAGAACAGGTGTACCTGCAACACTGCTGGAGATCACGTATGGCATAAGCTTTCCACCAGTAGGCAGAATCACAATGATTTTGCAGATCATTACCTTTAACAGACCAATTTAAGTGGATTTTCTTGTCTCCAGAAGGGACTAAAAAGGAGACAGTTAAATATGTGTTCTACACATCATTTTAATATGCTTGTGTTGTAATGTATAACATTAAAAGAAAGAACAGATTAATAAACACCTTCACAACCATGACAACAAAACTCCCCCTCAAACATGCCACTGTGTAGCTATATATTATTCTTCCTTCATATAAAATCAATTTTTATTTATCATAAAAGAACATCACGTTATATTTGCAGTATATGCAACTTTGAGGCATTGCCTAGAGGGAGTCACAATTATCTTGGCAGTTTTTACCAAATGTAGGCACTTTTCTTGGCCGAAGCATAAGATATTCTACTATTACAGAAAGATATTTCATGTCTATAATACAAAACAAAAAAATTGTTCTTTTATAAGACTAGTCAGGGAGATCAAGGAAGGGCTAGAAGAAACCTTTAATTTTATGTCCTTAAACACGGAAACACTATATGCAAGTAATATAGTGATAGTATTACTGAGTCATACCACTTTTCCTTTTTAAAAAAAAAACAAGGTAGAAGTTTTTATTTTCTGCACACTTAAATTTTAAGAGAAGGTGGAGAACATTCTAGTGTAGGAAAGCATTGTATACTTCAGACTATGACTGCCCAGGTATTGGTAGAACCTACACACATTGCTAAAATGACCTCTAGAGGTCATTTCCAACCTGAACCACCATCCGATAGCTACGGATTTTACTATAGCACTCAGACAAGCCCACTGCTCAGCCTGCTGTATTCTGGTGAGCGTAATGGCTTGCAACTGATACTTTGAGTTATCAGTTACCAGATCAGCTCCCAAAATACACACCCTATGAACACAAGAAAGTTTTGTTCTGTATGCCTTGTCTCTCCACACTATGTAATACTTCTTAGGAAAGTATTTTGAAGCACATGCAAAATGAAAAAATACTGAAAGGGTATTACTGGTTATCAGTGCTAGTGGGTGCCCAATAAAGCACTAGTGAGAACAGATATTACAGTGTAGGCACAAAAGAATTCCACTACACAAGACTCCAAGTTTAGTCCTTCAATGGCAGATTAAGAAACCACAACTGCGGCCTCAGCTGTAAATAAAGCAGGCGTAGTATTTTTCATGCTTGTGCTAATGAGGGAACAATGCTTCTACTGAAGTCAGACACTGAGTGGAAAAAACACACCAGCACTGTTTTAGAACAGCAATACATGTATGATAAGATCTTCACTAACAGCAAAAAACACTAAAACACTGTAGATTTGGAGGGGGTGTAACAAAAAGGAAGAAAGAAAGTTTTAGCATTTTAGATCAGGAGCACTCTTATTAACACAACTTTTAATCATAATAGTGTCTTTTACCTACTCAGTCCAAAGAACACTCACTGTAACAGTGTTCACTGCACTGATAAAGGAAAAGATACATATTTATGTTGACTATTTTATCACACACTGATAGGAATTTAGCCAAGAAACAGTCGAATTCTGATCCTACACAGAAATTTCCATTGCCATATCACAGGGCACTGAAAAGTACAGATAATCTTTCATCTCCAGTACTGGATCATAACAATAACTTATTTGTCCTAGTTGTGAATAGCCTCCACATGTATTGGAAGTGGATTAGTAATGAGAAAAGAGCTGTCAGCCAGGAGAGATAGAAGATTTTTCACACAGTTCAAAATATGTGCATGGAAGAGTTTCTCATTGTTGAAAATTACAATTTACTTTTACCGAAAGCTCTTTACCAAGAGTGGTGTATGGTGAACTTATCCAGATCCCATCTTGAAGTCACCATATTTAGGCTGTGTTGAACTGTACGAGGT
This sequence comes from Heliangelus exortis, assembly GCF_036169615.1. NCBI lineage: Eukaryota > Metazoa > Chordata > Aves > Apodiformes > Trochilidae > Heliangelus > Heliangelus exortis. The sequence goes on along the minus strand of NC_092454.1, from coordinate 23,031,077 downwards.
AACACCAGAAAAACACACCCAAGCTCTTCTGCTCTTGCTTCTTTTTGATATAACACCACCAAGTCCAAAATAAATGACACAGCGAAAAGCAGTTTCATAAGTAGGACCAGGTGGTTCTGCTTCAGGAAGACCACTTTCTTTTCAGTCTGACATGTGCCAAGTAATAAGTAACTTCTTCAGCTAATCCTTCCAATTGCCACTGCTCTTCTGCAGAGAAGAGCCCAATGCAGCAGCTAAGAACACTGTACTGGCCATCTCTCAAGTTTAGCACTTGCCATTTACTATGCGCTTCTCTTCATACATGTTCTTTAGCAAGGCTTCACAACAGCAGCTCTTCCTTGTCTTAGTAGGATACAATACTGAAGCTCATTTAAACAGCTAGTACTATCAAATGTCGAAGAAAATTATAAGCCTTGCATTATTATAATTACATGACTATAAGCCTTGTTTCAAGGCCCTATGTCTGCATGGAAATATAAAAATGGCATTGAACTATGTTTCATTAAGAGAACAGCTGCTTACATTTAAAACCGCCCTGTAATTACATATTGTGATACTGAGCATGGCGCAGTTTTATTAACATGGTTACTGAGTATAGGAAACAAGAGAAGCCACCTGAGAATAGTCTTTTCACCAACAGGGGTGCCAAGAGAATGGTACTGTATAGCAACAGGTCTCTATCCACACCAGCTACAGCTGAAGCCTCAAGAACAGGACCATGCTTTATCTGCTAGGAGCTTTGTGGTTAGGGAAGTCTGCAAGAATCTTCATGGACAGCAGAGCCCACCTTCACAAGAATGAGCAATTTGCTCACTTCTGTACTCCTCCACTGCAGCTTCCAGCATTATTGCCAAGCTGTCTATCACACCTTGGCATAACACTTCCTTGTTTCAGTCTCCTGAAACATAGTTTTATAGGCACTGCACTTTTAAAGAAATTCCTTTTTGTGGAAGGAAACCATAAAATGTATCAGATGTAGCATACTAGACATTGACAGGGGACAAATTACTACTTGTAAAGTTTATAGTCCTGAATAGCCCAACTCTATAGCCATACACTGTTAACAACATGGCTACTGAAGTACAAAACTAGAGAGTACAGAAGGTTTTCCAAGTTAATACAGCTCAACACATACACAAAAGAAGAGAGTATGAACACTTTTTTGCTTTTCTAATTCACACATACTTTTAAGTGACAGATTAAAGAAGGCTATTAAACAGCAGCAGAATTAGTATATGTATTGCCTCAGAAGATGCAACACTTCCCACATTTTTTAAAGACTACAGATTTTAAATTGGTTAAGCAAGCCTTCCACTTTCTATTCTGGAATGAGCTTTTGTATTCTTTCTCCCACTTCATCTGTGACATCTACAGTGATTTCAATAGAAGGGTTTTTAAGTGCTAGATATATGAATAATTATGGAATTATAGAATATTATAGAATAATTGCACAGAATAATCCTGACGACATAGGTGTTTGCCTATGCTGCAACAGTGTCAGCTACTGAAAACAATTTGTACTGGCATACATTTCAGTGTGAACAGCCAGCTATTAAAAGCTGACTGTAGAACACCGAAATGTATCAAACATATGTGTTCTTTAACACTCATTTTGCAGTATGCTAGCATTTAAAGTCATAAAACCCCCAGTTTGTGCCTAAGGGTCTTTGGTAAGCTTTTAAGTAACCAGTGGTGAAAGAAACCAAGAGCACTGAGTTTCCTTTCACCTCTGTGGAATAGTTTTAAGAACACTGTTGTCTGGGGAGACCAGTCTTGTGGTTCACACTGTATCACGAAAAGTCTCAAATTCAGTAGTCTGACTGAGAATAAAAAGTACTTAAACATGTAAGGAAAAAAAGTTCTCACCAGTCTTGACTTGATCTGGTGACAGTGACTATTGTTTGCAACCATTTTTTCAACCAACGGCTGTTTCAAATGGCTAAGATACTGCTGTTAATAATTCTGCCCTGTAGACTAACAATAAATCACAGTGAGTTTTCAGTAACAACAGAAAAACAACTAAGCCAGGTCTGACAGTTTTCAAGTGTTTTTGTAAGGGAAATAAACATATCTAAAATGGAGTAAGTATTGTAGTTAATTACTTTTAAATTATCGTAGTCTATGTAGCACTCTCTTCAATGTCAGTACTAGAATAGTCTATTTTTTAAACTAGTAACTTCAGCCAAACTGTTGTTGACAACCAGCGGTTTTCTTCTCCATATTAATCTGTTTCAGAAATGCAAACCCTAAGTATTTAATAGATATCCTTACTACTTCTATTTATGCAAAAATCCATTTACCTAAACCTCCCTCCCTTTAAAATCACAGAACTATACAGTAGATATCAATACTCAAACCTGAGTGAAGCAGTTACTTATGAAAAGCAATTTGCTATTTAGGCCTATTGAACAGCACAAGAGAATGGTGTTAGACCTAAGAACTGGCAACTAACACATTTGAAACTCAATGCCTATGAAAGCCAAGTAGAAGAGTTTAAATTCTTGATAATATATTACTTAAAAAGCATTTGCTAAGGTAGCCAAATAGACTCAGGTGTTCATCTTTTTTAGGAGTTAGATGGGATTAGCAGTGCAACCAATGGCAACAGTCAGGTAGCACATGCAAAAGAAAATACAGCAAAAGACACGTTAAGGACATCTCACGTCTGCCTGAACACCTTCCTAGTATTTTCTTTAAAAAATGAGCTCAAAATCCACACATTTTCACACAACACTGTTAGTAATGGTTTGGGGTTGTTTTTTTTTTTTGTTGGCTTGCAATGTGAGGTGGCAATGAGACAATGAGCTGATTAGGCAGGAACGTGAACAGGTGCTTCTCAGAAAATAGTGCTGCTGCCACAGGTGACACCCCTCACTCTACACTCCATTTAGCAGCATAGATAGAAAATACTTGAGTATGTTTATCTATTTAGAACTGTTTTAATGTTTTCGCAAATTTTAGATCTCAGAATTTGCCAGAACTTGGAATTTTTTGTAATTTATTTTGGGTTAATATACGCCTTGTACTTGAATGTGTATCTGATTTTATTAAAGCACCGAGAAACACCACAGTCATTAGTCAGAGCCAGCATGGGTTCACAAGGGCAAAATCTTGCCTAATCCATTTAATTTCCTTTTATGACAAGGTCCCATCTAGTCGGCTAAGGGAAGCCAGGGTTTTCTTAATTTTAGCGAAGCTTTAGATAATGTCTCTCACAGTACCTGCTAAGACAAAATGTTCAGCACACAGCTAGACAAACCTGTAATAAATGCATTGGGTGAACATTGGCTGATGAGTCTAGGTAAAAGAGATATAGTAAAAAGTTACATCTGATTAGCAACCAGTCACCAGTGGCAGTCTGCAGGACTTAATTTTACAGCCAGTGTTTGTTGATGACACTAAACTAGGAGGATCTGTGGACTCCATGGAGGGCAGACAGGCCTTCCAGAGAGATATGAACAGACTAGAAGGCTGAGCAATCACTGACTATATGGAAACTAGCAAGAGCAACTGCCACATTCTCCACCTCAGACAGGGTAATCCTGGTGCTGATCTCTCAGCACCTCTGCTGATCTGGTGTCCAGCAACAGAACAAAGAAACGAAGCTGCATCACAGGAAATTCAGACTGGTCATCAGGAGAAGGTTCTTCAGTGAGAGCACAGTCAGTCACTGGAACGGGCTCCCCAGGAAACCACCAAGGTAACAAGCCTGTCAGAGTTCAAGTTGCTTCTAGACAGGTCTTAAGTCATATGGCTTAGTTTGACATGGTTTAGAGAGGAACAGGGACTTGGTCTTGACAATTCTTATGGGTGCCTTTCAACTCAAGATACTCTACGAACAGGCAGATCAGAAAATTCAGCAGTCACATTACTGCCTGGTATAAACCAGGAATGACTTACAACAAATTTGTTAATAGATTTTATAATTACTATTTTTTGTTTGAAGCATATGAAAAATACTGCTACTTAATTGTGGTTCCAGTACCTTTAAAAAGCCTTATAATCCATTAAGTGGCACCCAGCAGTTACCTACAGCAACTTGAGATAAACTGCCCAGACAAAATATGACTTGTGCCTGAAAGTCAGGTTTCTTTAGAATTAAACACTAACATTTTCAACCCCTGGTTATCCACATCAGATATTAGTAAATCATCATTCTTCCATTGGTGTATTTACAAAGGCTAGATAGGAGACCTCTTTATAAAGCTCATCACCACTTTATGTCTTACATACATACTGTTCTTTTACTGACCACCAACCTTAGAAACTACAAAAAGGCTACAGACGTTTCAGGTGATTATGATCCTTCCCTGCTAATACAGAATAGATACACACTGCAGTCAGCTAGACTTCTGCTTGAAGGAAAAAGACTGCATTCAATTCAGTAGTGAAGCAACAACAAAACTGTCCATGCCTACACAAACTTAAACAGGTGAAAATAACAAGTATTTGGTCCTGGACTAATCTTGATGAACCTGAGTGTCCTAAAAGTATTCCACAGCCACTAACTTGTCACAGCACTTACATAATCCATGCATTATGTAATATTTCAAGATCTCATCCCTTCCTCTACCTGCTTTCTCCCCTACATCGCCAAAAAAATTTGAGTTTTCAGCCCTTCCATTTATAGTTTCAACGCTTTCCTTAGCATTAGCTCAAACAAAGTCTCTCCTCAGAATTACTAGAGAATCAGTGAAAAGAATAAAGAAGAAAAGTCCAAGAGGAAAGCACTGAATTCTAGATAGCCATGCAAAGGCTGAGATTTGAAAGCCTGCAGCCAGCATGATGTGACCATATTAAATCTTCTCAAGTAGTTTTTACATGTGACACGGCAGCAAAGTTTTTTTTGCCATCTGCAGGCATACAAGGAAGCTATTCTACCTGAAATATAAACAGATTTTGTTTTCTTGATAACAAAAACATTTACTTGAAGAAAAAGAGCATTTTACAATGGCATCAAGATTAAAAAAAAACAAAAACAACCCACATCAACACATCTTGATTCATGTAACCCTCCATAATCACAGCATGACATGAATACCCTGGGCAAGTAACTAATCAGCATTGGAGAAAAACAAAAAAAAGACCTCAGTTCAGTGGCTATCCAGCATGGCTAACCCACAGTAAACCCACGGTGCTTGTGTTCAGCACTCCTGGTAGGCAAAGTCATATGTTTCTGTCAAGGAACAAAATGTTAAACATGTCAAACATTTAAACATGTTTCCCATTTTAACCAGAATTCTATTTCTAATTAAAAACTTCATTTAACCTATTGCCTTAAAACAAGTCAAACAGCCCACTGAAACAATCAATTAAGTATTGCCAGAATTTTTAACACCATACCATGAAGGGGTAGATACATCTACAGACACAGGCCCTGGGCCTGCACTGAGCAGAGATGGTACATTCATCCAGCACTGACATGTACTGGCACAGCACTACATGCAAGCCAAAGCTGCCATACTGCTTGCAGCTCAAGATCAGTATTGGAACAGTCTTACGAGTCTCCCTCTGCCATGCAAACCCTCAGATTAAGTGCTAACACGAGCATCAGGTTCTTCCCAGCCACAACAGACATTGCAGTTTTCTTGGGGGGGGAGAAAAAAACCATCAAAACCATCAAAAAAACAACTAGACAAACCACAAACTAAGAACTGAATAACCTGAAATATAAGCAGCTCATTTCAAGAAGGAAAGTTAAGGAACAGAACAAAGGCTTGGGGTTATTTTTCCATCACTGTATCCTTAAGTCAGTCATGTTTATCAGGAACAGATAACGCATCCTAGTTAGTTTTTATGCATAAAAATAAATTTCAGTTTATCTTGTCTAATCAGCATGCTGAAGTAGATGTAGAAGTAAAACAAAGATGTTCCATGCACTCAAGCTGCAAGAACTTCCAAGCTACTGGAAGGCAAACAACTCAAGTATGCACAAAAAATCTCAGTAGTGTACCAATGATCATGTTGTGATTGCTATTACCTACACCAAAAAGGGCAGGAGAGAACAGCTTTGCAGTTGCTCATATATGAATAGTATGTGGGGCTTTAAGTAAAATGTGAAGGATGCAACTCATGTAGCATCCTGGCCTGAATTATGCCACGATACTCATCTTGCCAGCCTCCTCCTCTGCAATAATGTTCTCCAGGAATGAAAATCATTGGATAGCCACTGAACTGAGGTCTTTTTTTGTCTCCAATCAAACGCAGTACTAAATCGGAAAAAGCTAACCTGAAAATGAATTCTGCAGCACCTTCCTCTTTAGGCAGTTCTGAAATAGCTTCTGCTGAAAGAAACACCACCAAGCTAAAGAAAATTGACTGCTGTTACTTCAGATTCTGGTCTTGAACTAGTCATTGATGCTGACATCAGCTAAATTTGGTTACTAAAAAACAAAATACACCCAAAAAAACCCAAAACAAACAAAAAAACAAAAACAACCAACCCAAAAACAAAACCACAAAAAAGCACAAAACCCAAAAAACCAAAAAACCAAGATCCTCTAAAAGAGGCACTTCCTCCTTCTTCCCTAGTTGTACTTGTCTAGGAAATTACATTGTCTTTTCTTCTGACATGATCACTCCAGGGATTCATAGAGCACTGCAGCAGTGTCTTAAGAGGTGCACAAGGCAGTCCACTGGGAGCAGGATAAGCATAAATAAATAATTTTTGCTTGTGTTACTGAGGTATGAAAATATTTCTGATAGTGTTTATTTCATTGACATCTCCTCCTTCAATTTTTATTTTGTATCATTCACAATACTAGTACTAGCAGACCATGTCCACAACTCGTAAGTACATAAATACACATATATCAGGAGTGCAGGGTCAACAATTGTTTTGTTGATACAGGTGTGCAGTCAAAAGATTGTGGAGATGCCTTGTACTGTGTCAGGGATCTGACACACCATACCCAGCAGTGCAAGATTTTGCAGCTGAAGGGGGTGCTTTCTTTCTGTAAACCATTATCAGTTCCTAGATCCAACTCACACATAGAAACAGGGAGCACCAACCCTTTCCAGCAGAATCACAGACTTGTGCTGTTGAACTATAGTCTGTTAATCAACACTCAGTTATTTCAAGCTTCTCTAGAACAAAACAAAAATCAAGTTGTAAGAACACCTTAGCTGTTTGCCAAAGACATTTCAGGGGTTCAATATTCCATAGGTGTTTTGGATTAAAGACTTATCACAAAGACTAGACAAGAGACATTCAAGCATTAAGCAACGTAAAACTACAAAACATGTAAGGTTCTTATATAATACAAACCCTGAAGGAATGAGATAATCTACTGCTGCAAAAAGAATACATGATTTCTTCCTTGATGAAGATGGTGGTAAACATAAGGGGTACAGGAATAAGCAAAGTGAGGATTCTTCACACTGGAAAAGCATAAATACACCACTTTGCATTATGTTAGTAAACTGCACTTGGTACAGGTGCACTGTCTCAGGATTTTTCAAAAGGAATGAATGAGAACAGTTAAAAATTAAAGGCTTCTAGGATGCCCAAGAGCAGAGATCAAGACCATTTCTAATTTTATTTTACTGCAATTAAATTCAGAAAGTTAATCTAAGTTCTGCTTACAAATATAAAGGAGAGTAAGAAGGAGTAGAAGCTAATCAAACTAAATCATGATGACCCAAGAACTAAGTACTGATTGTAAGATAATTCAGCAAGGAAGTGCAATAAAAATCTGCAAGAGCCTGTCAGTCTTCCAGCAGAGGGAGAGGGTGGGATGGAATTTTTAAAGAAAGACCTTACATTAGACAATCATCTAACTTGATAGTCTAGAATCATCAAGAATCATCTTTCAAGAAAAATACATTCTTTATGAAAAAGCAGCACCACACACAGTCCTTTCGCTGTGCTAAACATTTTAAGCCACTGGATATGAAGAAAAACTGCTATGTTCAAGAAATTTCAAATCAAAGTCAGAAAGATAGTTTAAAAAAATTGTCATCCATTTTCAGTATAAGCAAAAAAATCCTCAATTCTGCATTAAGGCTATGAGTAATGTCTTCTTTACCTCCGTCTCCCAATTCAGAGGACAAGTGCATGGATTTCTGTGTGGAAGGAAGCACAGCACACTTGTGTTTTTCAGTACCTACGGATCTGTTTGGGGTTTTGGTTTTGTTTGTAATTTGGGATGGGGAAATGGATGGTGGCATACAGATCCTCTTCTCAAGATCACTACCATTTATCTTGTCGGGGGATCCAATCAGTACTCTCAGTGAGGATTTAACAAACAAACCAAAGCTACCAGTAGAGGGCTTAGTTCACATCTTATCACAGCTGTAAATGACTGCACAAGAGACGCATACAAACCGGAATCAAACACTATTAAGTTTATTTTTCAAAAAAACAAGCTTCCCAATTAAGGCAATGATATACGGAATAATTATAAATTCATACATAGTAGTGGATTTTTTCAATACCTTAAAAGTATTCATTTTCCAAAACTGGAAGATCTATGATGTTACAGCATGCTAATTTTTACACTGAGGATGACAAAAAGGCAGATGGAATGTCTTCTACAGGCTACAGCTTTATTTACAGACAGCGCTGAGCAAGGCAAAACAGACATTCCTAAACTACTGAGAAGAAAATTATAAGAAAAGGTAGGACACAACTTTCCTACTGCCTCAAGTCATATCCCCCCCGCCAAGACGTCAGGGGATACCACTACTACAGCACAAAGAACCTAGATATTGCAGTACCTTCTTTCACTCCCACTTCTTTGTTTATAACCATCCTCTCACCTCTACATCTGTGGAGACTGACTAGCAACTGTAACTGAATCATCAGTTCCCTCCCTCTCTCCAAACAGCTTACTGGCTTGAATGTTTACATAAGACACCAAGATCAGTAGTAAGCAATTCATCCATTTCAGAATACTGCAGCATCTCCCATGTGAATTTCCAAAACATGTATCACGAAAAAACAGAATTCATAGAGGATTTAGATATCAAGCAAAATAAGAAAAAAAAAAAATTTTGTTCTGCAAGTACCATAAGAATAAGTATTACTGCAATACCATCTCAGAACATTATTTACCTATTAAAAACAAAGAATAGCACAAACTAACTGCAAGACAAAATTGCTATCTGTAAATTACTGAAGCACACTGCTGGTGAACTCAGTTTTTGATCAGTCAACATAAAATAACTTCCAAACTTGAAGCACTGCATCAAGAAACAGGGGCCTAACAACAGGTCTTTACACAGTACAAGCTTTATGTCATGGCACTAGGATGTTTGTTTCAGCTGGCCTGCTGTCTTTGATATACATGACATACAAGTAGTACAAAAAAACCCACAGCCAAAGAATTAGCTTAATTTTTCAGTTCTTAAAAGTCAGTGAAGTATGTCCTTTAACACACAGTATGATTCAACACTAGAGACCATTACCGTTAGTCAGTAAGAACTGAAGTCACTTTGGGAATAAAGACAACAAGCCCCCATGAAAAACAGTGAAAAAAGCACAGTGGCTTTATGAACATTTATATGAAAGTAGAGTGCCACCATGATTTAAAAGTCAGCAGCACTTTGTGGCCAGAAATAAACTACATAATCACAAATGTGGTATATTTTATACTCCAGAGACTGGGAAAAATGTAGGTATGTAGCTATTAATAGGCATGACACATCCTTATTAAAAGTCTTTGTATTCTCAAGTTTATCTTACAAACAGTTTTGCTAAGTCTGAAGCGAAAATAATTGCTTCTTCACCTATGCCTGAATGCCTGCTAACACATTAATCACTTTGGAAATTAAACATCCTCTGACAGAACAGCTGAATTACCACACAGAGCTTCAATTTAACTTCTGATATTTATCCCATGAGAGTTTATAATTCATACTTAAATATAATACCAAACATACAAATTGAGTATTCCATCCCGTTGTTTTTTTTAAGTGGATGGGCACTGCACACAGTACATCTCTTCATATCCACACAGCAGAACAACTCAATGACATCTGAGAAATTAATAATCTGAGTTAATTAATACTCGCAATGAAGCTGTTCTGATAATGATCCTGTAATTAGGTTGTCTACAACTCTACACCACAACCAACCTAGAAAACTGCTTCCCATGCTTTCTAATGATATATGAAGAAATTACACCTTTAGAAAGTATAGTTCTACAAGTTAGATTTTACACTAAAATGCCTTAATGCTAGCATAAAAACTATCCTTCACTACTAAAATATAAACAAACCAAAAACTTATCTGCCAAGTTTAGAAATTCAAATTCTGTTCTGCTCACAGAACAAAGTACTAAACGACCTGGTCATCTCACAAAAACTGCAGAGAGAAGAAATATTTAAAAAAAAAAAAATCAGTATGTTTTCACATACATTACACAGTTTATTTATAGCATATCTAACTCCATGTACAAGACAGTAACTGCCAAATTCCATTCCATACTAACTCAAAGTCAAGCTACAGAACATCATTTAACTCCATCAGGAAGGGACCTAAAAGGCAATAGCAATTTAATGCTAGGATTATTAATTATTTTGGCATCTAATTTTAGAGGTTGCATGAAGCATCTGTACAGCATATCAAACAATTATTTCTACTGGAACAGATTAAGAGTCAGTTTAAAAAAAAAAAAAAGACACAAAGAATCCACCACATCCCGCCCAGATCACTGCAGCCGAACTGAGTTGCCTATTATTAATGGCATGAAACGGGACAGTCTCAAAAGAACATGTATTTTCTCATTCACCTCCACTTAGAAGAAGTGAAAGGTGGAAGGAAAAAAGTTCTGGAAACAGAATATTCATTGCTGCCTTAGGACGAGGCCCATATCTTCCCAAACCTTCGAGAAAAACCCACGAGAACATGGATTTCTTAGAAGTACAGCTAAATACCAACAGGCAATTTTCAGACTGCAAGACGATAGCATTGCCATCTTGATCTGGGTTTAGTTTAGTGACAGTAGTTTGATCATCATCTAGAATATACATCAAATTAATTCCAGGTTCAGCTGGAGCTTTAATAAAGTCAGCCTACAACGCAAATAAGCTTTCACTGTAACTCGCCTCCAATATAATACGGACTAGTCCAAAATAGAAAAAGCCAGACACGCAGCTTCAACATTTCTGAAGCTCATGACGCCCTCACAAGCAGTGCTACTCAGCACGACTGAAAAGCTCCTGATGAAGGAGCCTCGGCTGTATGTACTCTGAAGCCTCCAGCATCATGCCCGAAGGCGGCCTGCGTGCGAAGGGACAGGAGAGCGTTTTCAGCTTCGGTGGCAAACCTCTTGTCACTACTAAAAATGAGCGCATCCTATTTATTTTTTTTTTTTACTATCTCTTTCAAACACTGTCATTCCCCCTCACAGAATAACACCTCTCGCAGACCGCGAATTCCCGATCTGTGGAAGGACATACGGACTAGAAGCCGAAAACCTCTGCGACCATAAGAGATCTCCTCAGGGTTATTGGATAAAACATATTCCCAGAATCAGAGGGGAAGATGAGGTGGATGGGAGGGGGGAGAAAAGCCCCACTGCGTCACTTAGAAAGAAAAAAACAAACAAAAAACCAAATAAAAAAACATAAAAGCAAACCAAACAAAAACCCACAAAAAACAAAGAGCCCCACAAAAACATGCAAACAAAAAAAAAAAAAAAAAAAACACCAAACCAAAAAAACTGGCAGACGCAAGCGCCGCGATGCTTTCGCTCTGCTCCTCCTCGAAGCTCAGCGAGCTTTTTGCATTTTCCTCCTGCACGCCCAGCCGGCCCTGGCGGAGCACGACGCGGGGCCAGGACTGCTCCCTGCCCGGCACGGAGGGAGGCAGCTCGGGGAAACCCGGCAACTGTGTGTGTGTGTGCCTGTGTGTCTCTGTGTGCCTGTGTGTCTCTGTGTGCCTGTGTGTCTCTGTGTGCCTGTGTGTCTCTGTGTGCCTGTGTGTCTCTGTGTGCCTGTGTGTCTCTGTGTGCCTGTGTGTCTGTGTCTGTGATGGGGCGGAAGGAGGGGGGGGGGAGGGGGTATACGCCGCGACCGCTCACCTTGTCCAGCTCATCGTGCAGCTCAGCCAGGCTGGGCCGGATGAGCTTCTCGCCCAGGTCGGCGGCCGTATGGCGGTAGTAGTCGATGCGGGGGACCGCGTCCATAGTGTTGTGGCCGAAGGTGCGCAGGTAGTAGGTGTTGGTGTGTGTATCATAGTAGTAGTGGTGGTGTCCACCGGAGTGGAGGCTGCCCTCGCTCAGGACCGTGTCTCCGCCGTTCTGAAAGCTGACATTGCCGCCTTCCGAGCTGCCGCCCCCCGGCTCGCCAGGGCTCTCGTCGCTGGCCGACGGGTCCACGAAATTCACCCGAAACCTGCCTTTGGCTTCCTCGCTGCCCTTCCCCGCCACGCCGCCTTCCCCGCTCGCCTTGCGGGGCTCATCGACCGGGCGGCCGGCGCCCTCAGCCACCAGGTCCACCTGGAAGCGGCTCTGGCTCGGCGTCGGACCCAGGGGTCTGCCCTGCGTACCGCCGCCCGCCGCATCCCGGCCCTCCTCCGAGCGCCGGTCATCGCCCGTAGATACGGCGGGGCCGAGCGGCCCCAGTTCCTGCTGCTGCTTGCCCTCCATGCCCGCCCAGCCCGATAAAGCACTGCTCGCGGCGGCTGCCCCAGCTGCTCTGAACGCCCCTCGCGGCGGCGGCTCCGCTGCTTTAAACCGCCAACCAGCGCCCGGGGCTGCAGCGCGCCGCAGACAACGCCAGGCGCCGCGCGCGCCCCGCCCCGCCTTCTCCTCCCCCTTGCCGCCGCAGCGCCAGGTGACGATGCCGCCGCTGCCGCCTCTGCCGCCCCCTCCCCCTATACCCCGCAGCGGCACCCGGCTCCGACAGCGCCCCCTCGCCCGGCACCGGCCTCCGTCTCCCCCCTCCCTCCGGGCCCCGCTCGCTTTCACCCCTGCGCGGCCGCTACGCGAAGGCACCGCCCGCCACTCTGACAGGGCCACGCGGGGAAGCGTGGCTGCGCCGGAGCAGCCCACCGGGGCTTCAGCAGGAGCGAGAGGCGCGGGGCTCGCGGCCGGCGTAGGGGATCGAAGCGAGAAAGGAAACAACCCCCAGTGCCCTCCGCCAGCTCCACCTGATCCCCACTCAGCGGAGGCAGGAACTTAGATGCAAACTGGCCAGCGCCACGCGGCCAAGACCGCTGGCTTCCCGGCCCGGGCGGAGAAGAGATGCGCGGGACCACCGGCGCTCCCTGCTCCGCCTGCGGCGGCTGGAGAGGTTCCCTGGCCCGACGACGACGCTCGCGGGGAGGGCAGCGACGGTTCCGCCCGACCCAAAGCTATGGCTGCCACCGCATCCGCCCTGCGGCGGTCCGGGGAGGAGCGGTGAGGGGAGGCAGCGCCCGTCCCGCTCGCCTGTTTGTCACAGACTGTTAGCCCACCGGCCGCCGCCACATCTCGCGAGAGGAACCCCGGCGGCGGGGGATCGCTGGGCAGCGAGGACGCCTGCGCGCCCACCCGCCGTGCTCGGTTCCTGTCCCTGCGGCGGGAGTTAAGCACCTCCCGGCCGCTCCCTGCGTCGTGGCAGAGGGGGAGGCTCGCCAGACAGGGCCTGGAAGGCGGCTGTCTGCCTTCCTCCTCGCTTTTCGGTCCGGTCCGAATCGCTTCGTGGACGGGGGACGGCCCATGCAATAGAGGCGCGGCGGGGCTCCGAAGCCCCGGCGGTCCTGTGTCGCCCCCCTACCCCGCGCTTGCTCACGGCCCTGCAGAACTCCCAGGCCCGCTTCGAGCCGGCAGGTCGTGGTCTTTGCTGTACACCACCTAGCTGCTCCTTAAAATTGTCGGGTCTAAAAATGAGGGATGTGCGGCTTGGGTGAGAAAGGGCAGAAATGAGATGTGTACGTACGGGTGAGCGTGGGTGGAGGATGCACAGGAATGTTAGCTCACGGGTACCTTGAAGGAATAAACGAGAAGAGCAGACAGAGGTGGTCTTAGAGCTTTTTTCATCTTTCGGCGATCAGATTTTTTCGAGAGTGCTGCAGAAGCTTTTTCCTCACATGGTGGATCTAGTGCCAGTAATAAGTGTCTTAAGCCGTATTCTCTCTCCAAAATTATACATGGTTGGTTCTTTAATTTTAAAAAATGTAGTCATTCGATCTCCCCTTCTCCTAGTAGATAATCCAGTGGATAATTATCCAAGTGCCTGGATAATCCATTAAGTCACTGGAGGTTTTACCACTGTGCATCTGAAGAAGAAAGCTCAGGCTTCAGTAAAATCCTGCTTCCGCATAAAGAAATTAGAAAGGGATCCCCCAACAGTGTTTATATATTTTTGTTGTCTTTACATTTGAAGGTACTAGCTAAAAGGATAGCAGGATAGCTGGGCAACAGTTTCTGAAACAATTTTACCTTCTTTAGTTGCTAAAACTCGTCAAGTAAACATTCACTTCAATTAGTCCTCTAAATCAGTGGCACCCATTTATTTCAAAAGCGCTTTGGTTGGTACTTCTTTGTTCCAAATCTTTCTGAGTGATCTGCAGTTTTGTGTATTTTCACCTCTGGCAAACTTCAGTGTCAATAGCTCTTTCCTCGGTCACCATGTCTCTACTGTTCTATTTAAATGAATAGCAAGCTTGGTGATGTAATCCAACAGGAAAGGACTGGAGTTACAAAGCAAACCTTGATTTTTCTTAACAGTTATTAAAAAAAAGACTTTTCGCTTAAGGGAAGTGAATGTGCTGAGGACACATAAATCAATTGAAAAGGTGGGTACACCGCTCCTTTCTTGTTAGAACACTTTGAGAAAAAAAATCATACACTTTGAGAAGTTCCTTGATGGACTCAAACTCTCAGGAGTAACATTAAAAGACAGGATGCAGCAAATTTTCAAAGTGTGAAGAAAATAGAAAATGAAAGATTAAACCATGGTGAAATATTAACTTGTGTCAAGGAGCAAGGACATGAAAAACAAAGGATGACAGAACAAGTCAGAGTAAAGTATTTTGGTTCAGAATTTAAAGCAAACAGTGGTAGAACAGCATGTGATGTGCAAAGGAAATCCTCCACTGCACAGTTTGCACAAGCAAGTATAAACACTGCGTGATTAGCTTCTGCATAGAATGTAAGGTGTTTGGAAGCAATTTAGATCTGGAAGTTTATTTCTGTCAATTTCATGTATAAATAGAAAGATAATAGTAAGGAAAGAGGAGGGAAGCAGCCTGCCTGGTATCAATTCGTCTTTCATCTTTGTTTCTATCATTGCAATGCAATGCTCAAACCTTTTACTTGTCCTGCCATCAATCTTTGTTTCCAGAATCTGTGATCAGGTTGGCCTCATTTACAGGTAAGGAGGGCAAGGCACTGATCTGATCAAAACAGGTGGCAGATGGAGCCCTTGCCCTTCAGGCTTCAAGATGAGAAGGAGGAACTGGGTGGGAAGAGTATGCAAATGGGAAGAAAATGGGGTACAGAAGAGTCCTAAGAGAAAAGTGCATCATTCTAGTATACAGACAATGGGGGCACATAATTCCACAAGGAAAAACGTTATGGAAGTGAAAGAAAAATACATGATGCATCATTCATAGCAAATTTTCTAATGTGCATCCATCTAATGTCGTGTAAGATAATGCTAAATACTATTTGAGTACACAATACTCTGTAATGTGAGATAATGCTAACTACTAAAAAATACGCTTTAGGCTTTTAATTACATTGTTTCCGACATGCCTCTACTTAAAACACTAATACAGTAAAGTCTGGGTGTTGTTGGTGAATGTAACCCATTAAATAAAAGAAAGCAATAAATTACTGTAATTCTAGCTAACATTTCCTACACAACATTATCTTTTTAAGTAAGGTGTGGAGAGAGGTGCTATGGAGGGTTTCAGTGTCATGTCAAAGATGCAGAAGCACTGCTGAAAATTCCAGATTTTTGTTAGTTTAAAAGCCTGGGTACATCAGAGTAATACTTATTTATACATGTATAATGCATACCTTACTGAAGAAAATATAAGATGCAGTTGGCTTAGTGGATTACTGTTATCAGAGGTACCCTGAGTCACCAGACACATCCTTTTGGCACTGAATGGTATCAGAAGGATTGATGACAGGCCATCAGCATTTGCAAAAGGAGTTTAACATTTGTACAAACCTCCAGCTAAGATGATCAGAAGAGCTGTCCTGGGTCAGAGGAAGCCCAGTAACCAGCCCACAGCAGTAGAAACCAAGGAAAGACTGCCTAAGAACAGGGTAAACATGTGTCTTAGAGTTACTTTCCCAGCCTCAGACACTTGGCACGTGGCTACACAAGTCTGAGGAGCTTTCTCTTCCATGAGCATGCCTGTTTCCCCCCCAGCAATCTTATGAAGGTTTCATGATCTCTTGTGGCAGGGCCATGTAAACATGATGCGGGAAACTTCCTCTTTTTTTTATTTTGAACTTGTAATTTGCTAGCTTCACCAGATACTCCACAATGCTCCTTTTATACCTGGTACAAAATACTGGAAAACCCACTCCCTTTATGACATCACGACTAGCATAGCCATTTAGAGCATGACTTGATTTCTCTCCTGTCTGCCTCTTTTCCAAGCAGAATAATTCTAGTTAAGTCCTTGTTCCTTTGGACACTGGTCCACAAATCCTTTCTCTGATAGTTCCATCAATCCTTTTTGAGGTGCAGACACAGAAGTGTCCTGTTCTCCTCCATGTGTTTAAAGCAGCTTTATATCAAAACACTCTTAATTCATTGATCCTTACTTTCCTCTAGAGCCTTTGGCAAGACATCTTGTCTAAAGTGTTTCAGAAAACCATGTAAATACTTTTATCTGAATCTTACCTGCTTGCTTGTGAATGCCTTCGGACAACTTTGGTATATACCCAATATACAAGAGCTGTGCTGGCATTCCAAAAATCCTATTTGCCCATGTGTCTACTGATTCTAGCTTCATTGTAGTTTCTCATTTGTCTGATTCCAGGCATCAGGGCTACAAACCTGTAGCTCCACAGATCTTCCCTCAAATCATTAAAAATAGGAATCTCATTTCCAAAGTTTGTGTTTTCAGGCACAAAGCTGGGCTTAAGATGCTGTGCATCATAATTAGTAATTTAGCAGCTTCATCATGGAGTTTTTCTAAAGCTTAGGGCTGAATGCCATGTGGACACATTGCCTCATTGCTATTCAGGCAGATCCCTTGTCTTCATACCTTGCGAAGAAGGGCTCCAGCAGAGGAACATCTCCTGACTTTTCCGTAGTGTAAACAGATGACAAGGAGTTGTTTTGCCCGCCTGATAAGGCCTTATCATCTATGAGTGTTCATTTTATGTCTTCTTCATTCATTTGACTTAGATTCTGGACAGGCTTGCTGTTCTAGACACAAGTGAGGGATGATTTCTTACTTTTTTTTTTTTTTTTTTTATTTCTGCATATTATTTGGAAAGTCGTCTCATGCTTATGATCTGTTTTTGCTTTGGTTTGGGTTTAATATACTGGGACACAATTTCAGCTTTTCAAGGGCTTATTTCTAGTAACTCCTGCTGTTTAGTTGTGCCAGCTTCCTTGCAACTCTCACCAAAATGAAAGCTTTCTCAGGTTGTTTTTTTTTTATATATGCACTGCTTCAGTGCTAAAATTTTGGTCCCAAGAGTGCTCTGCTAGAATCCTGCTAAGGGTTATTTCCCTTCTGCTAAGGGTTGTTTCCCCTCTTCGAGGCACCTACATATTTTTTTCTTGATACAGTCATTGTTAGCATCAAAAAATGTTGTTTCTGCATCGTCATCCCATATCACATTTTAGCAGTCAGCACATGGCCTGATTCTTCTTTCCTTCCTTTCCTTACTGTGTTTCTTCTTATATATTCTTTCCTTGCTTCTTTTTTCTCCTTCCGGTTCTGTTACAAATAGAGACACCGGTAATACTTATATTCTGTAATCCTGTGCTATGTATTGTGTCCCTTATAATTAGTACAGGTGTTCATCCAATAATTAAGACCGTCCCTTTTTCCAGAAACCTGGATGAAGTCCTAACAAATACCATATTGTCATGTGGCAACTTACCTTTGTTTGCATTATATTAATCCTAGCTTACAAGAAAAAAGGGTAATTGTAGCAAGACTTCTGAAAGGCTGCCAGATGAATCCTGTGATTAAGACAGTCAGAAAAGGATCCCATTTGCTGGCAACCAAACATGATGGTGGAGCAATCTATTTTAAGGGTCTTTCTTGTTCCAACCCTGCTTTTCATGTGTCTGTGTATTTCTTCAATATCTCACTACTCTAATGCAACACTGCCTTGGTTTGACTGGCCCAGTGGTAACAAAAATACCTCTATAATAATTAGTTATTTTGAATATTTGAGTATTTCTAGCATTTTCAGTTTGAGGACTGACATGCTAGATAGGTTTTGGATAGCCTCTTCACAGTTAATTTTATATTTTAATACTCTGTTAGCAGTGGATTTACTTAGGAGTGAGATGGAGTCCGTATGTCGTGCCCATCGAGAAGTGGAAATTTTGTGAAGATACTGTGCTTTTTCAGTAGGTGGAGGAAGAACAGTCAGCACCTGTTCCCTTCCCTGAGTTTGTGAGTTTCCATGACTAGTTGTAGGGTGCCAGTTTATCCTAAAAGTTCTGGTTGTCTTAGTATCCAAGAGACTGCCTTTCATGCTGTGCCCATTTCAGTCCAGTCGAGATTAGCAAAGGCCCACAGGCTCCAGAAACCATTGCCAAGTCTACATGTGGCAAAGCGAAATTAAATGTGAAGACCTTATAATTATCAAGTTTAATTATTATATATCCTCCAGAGCACCTAGTGTCTGACTCATTTCTTTTTTTGCCCACCGTTTGAAAATTGCAGTGTGTATGTTAAAAGGAGAGATGGAGTTTGTTATCTTAAACTGCTGCTACAGGAATAATTTAAGACTATAGATTAACATATTGCAACAATTCTGGAAATTTAAATAAATAAGCAAACAAACAAGCAGACTTTTTGTGCAGTCCAATGTATCTTAAATGTGAAATGATACTCTTCATTATTTTTTATTAGTATGTTTCCAGTTTAAGTAATTTCTGCATGCCTCATTTTCTAAGGAATTTTATAGTAGAAGAAGCTGCAGGCTAGCAGTGAGGCACTGCTGAAATGTAAAGTGGAAATCCTGAATGCTTACTAACTCTTCAGTCCAGACCACAGGGTACTACTTTTGATTTCCAAACTTACATGCAGATTGCAGTCAAGTAACTCAGGACAGAGCTCAGTCCCTCCTCCTGTTTCGATTCTCTGTGAACTAGGAATCTGTTCTGATACTTCTGATACCTCTGCATGAACTAAATCTATTTTACATAATTCTGTTTCTTTGTCAGTTCATCTCCCTGCCGGCTAGATCTATGTACAAGAAGTAACCTCAAACATTAAATTTCTGGATAGCAGTTTCAATATATGGCCAGAATACAAGGATGAGGAACTGCTCTACCTTTCAGTGGCATATCTGTTCCTCATTTTTCCTTTTCAATGTGATGTTTTGGTTGTTTAATTGGTTGGTTGGTTGCTTAGTCATGTTTCTCAAAGATAAACCAACCTCCACATCTTTGTATCACATTCATTAGCTTCTGAAATGGATGTCCTTTGGAGCAGACATCGACAATATAAACAAGTCTACAGAAGTGAGTTGGCCAGCGGCCCACCAGTGCCCACAGATAAGATGTTTGTATTTCTAAAACCTCAAGCCATCTAATCACATTCTACTCATATAGTTATTTTTTGGCCCTTTTAATTATCTCTGTATTGTGACAATCTTTTTTTTTTTTTTTCATGTTCTATAAACTCTCCTTATCAAAATTGAGTGGGTGTTACAAATTATTTATGCTAGTTATCTTTTTGTTCCTTTTGCTTTGGCTGCTTCATTCAGTGTTTAGAAAACTCCTTGGTTTTGTTGTGACTTATTTTAATCTATTAATTTAGATAATTTTTTTTCTGAGTTTTTGATCTGGGAATCCATCTAATGTTTCCAAGAAATACCCTAGCACTGTTTGTGCATACTGTTCAGCAACAGGCTGGTGAAATGACAAAGGTCAAAAAAAGTGTAAGAAACAAAGTATGTGAGAAAATATATCCTGCCAGATCCAGGAGCTTGAGAGAGGCAAGGCTCAGCCACATATCCCCAGGTCCAACTAGCAGCAAGGTTGGAGACACATTCCCAGCAGCCAGAAGCACACAGAGCACACATACACACAATGTACGTACCTATACACGTGTCTAGACACATAGACCACATAGCTCTCACATGGACACAGCGCCAAGGGCCTCATTGTACTCCTGTCTCTGGTGGAGAAAGCCAGAGGTCCACAGAGATGGGTCACTCTGGCAGCTGGCTCAGATGCTCAGCCTGCTTAGCAGCTGCCCCTGAGTTCCAGACTCCCCAGTTGCTGGCACCAGGACATGCAACCCCTGAGTCCCATGCCAGCTGCTGCAACAGAACATTACACACAGGACAGAGTTAGAAGGACTCTGGCACAAAGCTGGGACAGGCTATGGTGTCCTGGAGCAGGACATGGCTGACAGGCATCTCCAGCAGCCAGCTATTTGGGCTGCAGCCTTTCTTGTCCCCTTGCCCCTCATTTTGCCACTCCTGTGCCTCTCCAGATCAACTAAACCCCTTTTCTCACCTTTGCTGGATAGCAACTCCCCTTAGTCTCAAAAGATTTTATTTTTATTTTGTCACATCAAAAAAAAAAAAAAAAAAAGAAAGAAAAACTAGAAAATCCTTGTCTTCCAAAGTAAGCGTGTCCTTGTAAACACTAATCCAGAAAGAATAAAACTTAACAGTATAACGTTTTGCATTCAGAGCCTCTGTAGTCCAAGTTATGCTGACAGATCTGTCTAGACTTATTTTACTGTGTTTTGACACTGGCTATTCAAACAGTTTTACTACCTCATGTTCCAAACTGTCATGATTTGCCTGCAAAGTATAACTGCTAGCTTGAGTCTTTCTTTAAAAGTTTTTCAGTTACTGCCTGATGTTACTCAATCCCAGCTGTATCACAGTAGTACTTTATTTGCATGATATTCCTGTAAAATCAGTGAGTGGACTCCTTACATGCAGCACTCCAGCAGCTTTAACTCACCAAGTCTTGTATGCTGACCTTATAGAAGTTAAGTCAGATTGAATTATATTTGAGAACTACCACTCTGCAACAGAAGTTGTAACATGAGTTTAATGAGTATGAGCCTGAGTAGGCACTGCAAAATAGATTCATGTGTGCTACATGTTTCTGCAATACAAGATTTTTTCATTCCTTTCTACCATCAAATTTGTGCCAGGAAGATGGATCCTAATCAGTTCTAGGATGTTATTTAAGATAGTTAGAAATCTAAGCAGAATTTTGCTCCATGCTCTCATTGGTAGGTACCATAAAGGTATTAGACAAAGTAAAGTAACTCCTTAAAAATGAGTAGTGCAGACTGGATATGGCAAACTCTGATACGACAAACTAAGCATCTCCCATATGCCAGCTGCATAAAATATTTATCCACTTAATATACATACTGTTGTTTTGCGTGTTTAAAGGGGCTTCTATGTTCAGGAAGTTAAGGTTATGGGAAAGGAATATTACACTACTTCTATCATTTATCACAAATAGCTTCTTATTCATGGTAAGACCCTGGATGACTGTTCAAGATAGATAGACCTCTGCTGCATCACTGAGGATACACACTGCATGGGGGACTTGTGTCTCAGCATGTGTACAGACTTTGCAATTGACAGAGGCACAGCCATGGGGAGAGGTTCAAGTAAACTTGGTCATAAGCAGTTCTAATAATGATGTCTCTCATCTTCAGAGGAGAAAATTGATGTGGGAACACAAGGGAACTAAGGCTGGAGAAGAAGTTTAATAGTTGTAAAAGAGCAGATTCTGACTTGCATAATTTTATAAATGCAAAAGTTAAGGTGTGGAAAGATGACAGCTTGAATCTAGTCTACTGTGTTTGAATGGAGGTGGGCATTTTGAACATAAAATACCCTCTCAGAGTTCATTTCCACATTTTTCTTCTATCCACAGATTCATTGGGGAAACTACTAATACCAAAGGCAATCAAATCATTATAATCTTGTAAGTAGTGGGAGCTGAAAACAGGTTCGTAGTAACACACTTGTTTTTCCCTTGCTTTTGGTTGCTTTTGGTCTTCTAACTTAGAACTACAGATTGCACTACAGATATTACTAATAGGTCCTTTGTGTAGCTTTTTAAGGTACGTTGGCAGGATAAGTTGCTGTATAATTTATTGTATTCCTGAACAATGCTAAATATTGTGGTCAAGTGTTCTTTTTTTTCTTAGGGCATTTTTCTTTGTGCTCTTGAAGTCTTTAAAAGCTTAGTGACTCACCTACATTCTTTCAAACAGTTTATCACTAAAATCTGAAAATCATTACATCAAAGTTTTATTAAAAAACGTAGCCTCATGTCTTTACATAGGGTAGAATCCAAACATTTTTCTTCTTGTCCTGAAAAATATTGTTGAACTTGTCTCCAGATTACTCTGAATTTATTGTCCCTTGCGAAAGCTAAAGAAATTCAATGTCGATGAAAATTCACTGGAAAAGACCGCATGTACATTGTACTTCTAACTAAATATGAATGATTCAAAGAAAAAAATCTAAATTATGTCAAGATGACAAAAACCCTTATCATGGTGTAGAAGCAGTTTAAAAAGGGATAAAAATGCAAGAAATTATTATTATAATTGTCAGTGTCACTCATCACCATTTGAAAGCATACAGCTAGTTCTAACGGATTAGTCTGCATAAAAACCCCGTGAAAACCAATAGACAAATCTTTCCCATTTTAGAGCAATAAAATTACTCACAGGTGCGGAAATAATAGACTGAAAAGGCTATGGTTCTTTGGAGTGGTTAGGTAGTACATATGTCCAAAATGCTGCAAGTCAATGGAAGAGACAACTTGGGGAGCTACAGTCTACCTTTCTACTCAAATGGGACAATCAATTAAGTTAAAAAATAATGACACACAGCATAATTAAATTGTTGATGCAGATTTCATAGACTGAGGTAGTTGGGAAGAAAAGACTAGCTATTCACATGACTGATAGAAACATCAGCCATTTTCAGAAAGAATATTTTAAAGATTTCATCTGTTCCTTTCAAAGTATAGGTGAGCTCTAATGATGTCTAGAAAGAATTTCTCCCCAAATCAGTGTATTAGTTACTATTCTGAATTTCCTCGTGCTTACTCCTGGCCCTGCTCACTGTTAGAGACTCAGTATCCAGGTGATGTTTGCAATTATCTCATTTTACATATTCCTCTTAAAAAAGCACCCCTATTCAGCTGATGGTGAAGTGGTTATCAGATACCTCTATAAATTCTAGAATACTAAACTGGTGGTACAGAATCATGCAAATTCTGGTAGGAACGTTCAAAAGAAAATCTACTTCTTTGATTTATTTCTGCTTTGATGAAAGATATATAAAACTCGCGCAAAACAGATACCAACTTGCTCCTGCTTTGATCGGTTAACCGATTCATATTTCCAAAACATACTGTAAATAGTTAATATAGACCAAGAGGTAGAACTTCTACTTTAACTAGAGCTCATTTCTATCTCACGTGACACGTTGTAAAATTTGTTTTATCCCCTTTCAAAAATTGCTACTTCATCTGTGTCAAAAAACATATGGCAAGCACCTCCCACATACACTGAGGTCTATTGTCATCACCTGTTTATGTCAAAGTGAATTAGTATCATAGGCACTCCTTAATCTTTCAGAATGGGCTGGAAGGAAATGCAGTAGAAGTACTTTCCTGCAGCTGTCTCCGCACATCCTCTAATTGTGAGATCTGGTTATCCTTCTCTACTAGAAATGTCAAAACACAAAAATACCTTAATTTTTCTTTTTGCCTTGCTTGGTACTTCTTGTAATCTTTACTCTGCTAGTAAGAGTGAGTTTTTCCTCCTATGGTATAATCTCTTTGAACAATGTCATTGTTTTGTAATGGAAGTGATAATAGATACTTCATTACTTTTGTCCTTTGGGTTGGCCCTATAATGACAGACTTCGCAAAGCTGTCCTTGTGTGACCAGGTGTCTTGTGTGCACACCTTCCAAGAGAATTTGCTTCCTTTCTCTTACTTTGTTGTCTCATTTATAAGTGAAATTCTGAATCCATGTCTGCCTGTTTCCCCTGAAGTTACTTCTAGTATTCTGTTTTATATTTCTTGTTTTGCTTCTGTCTTTCCTCTTGGCCTTTGTCCAGTACTAGAGCTTGGGTCTTAGCAGGCAGAAAGGATCCCAGGTTATAGTTTTTCGTACTCCTCTAAGCTACTGAATTTAAAAACTGGCTAATTACCTGTACTGCACTGAAATAAGTGGATGTATAATAGAGCTATTCAGTTGAATAACTATATTATATACATAGCTGAACACTCAACTTAGCAAATTAGGTAAGCATATGTTTATCTCATTTGCTATTCAACAAGGCACTGAAGAGTGGATTTAGCATTAAACTTGTCCAGGTCTACTAAGGCCAACCAGTCTGTCTAGAGCAATGTTAAACAAAGGTAGATTGTTAAAACAAATCCCTAATTAAACAGTATTTTCCAGTTTGGTACATGGAAAAAAGGTAAAAACAATGGAACCTGATGAGTTCTGGAGTTCCAAATTGAAATATTTCATCTCTCACAGCAAATGTTGAAATGTCTTCACTGAAGTTATTTATTTCAATGCTTTTTTTGTTTCTTTGTTTTGTATGGAAATATATTTAATAGCAACCACAGACAGAACTGATTAATGACACTTACCTTGAATTTACCTGAATTTGTTTTTCTAGCAACTGAGCATAGTTGTGAGCCACAGTCAATCACAAGTCAACTAGGTAAGTGCTGATTATGGCATATTTAGAAAGTAGAAAGCAATACTTTTCATGCCACTTAATTCTTGATTCCCTGTCAATGTGTTGATGAAGTCTAGACATCTCAGGCATTGGGCAACTGTATAAAAATAAGTTCTCTTGTCAATCTATGAAAGATTACCATGATCCTGGTATTAAAATGTGAGGATTATTAGATACAAAGAAGACACTAGAAAGGCCTTCCCTAATGAGGTCTGATTATCTGAAAACTTACATTTAGCAGTGCTCTGTGAAAAATGCAACTTTTATTTAATAATCTAATAATCGTGCATGCATTCACATCTTCTTTTTAAGCAGATTTTTCATATTTCATTAGATTTTTTTTTTTAATTAAGAAACACCAGTATATCGATTTCCCAGGGAAAGGGATAACTTTTCTCAAATAAACCAGCGGGAACTTAAAACACTATATAATGTAACAATTTTATCACTGAGGACAAATTAGAAATCAGCTTTACAAGTTGCGTTTGTGTTAGCTGTGAATTTTGTACAATGCAGTCCTTTCCATTTCTGGAAAAAAATTACTTTTTTGATAAATTACATTATCTTGGTAGATGAATGAAGAATCATTTAAGATAACTGACTTGTAAAGATAGATATGACTCACTGAGGGTTCTGCAGTACAAATTTTGTTTTTTGTTTATCCAGTATGCACAGGGAGAAAAGGTCAGAGCCAAAGGCAGAAAATTTAGAAATCCAGAACAAAAAGTTACAATACATCATAAGTTTTAAATTTTTGCAGCTCCTGCCATCCCTCTTTCTGTATGACCCAGATGTACCAAAATTCATGGGTTTTTTTCTGGCTAGTGTCATAGTAGTGTTAAACATTTTACACACAGACACAATTTAAGGCATTCTTGATTTCTTCATCGGCATTCTAACTTGAACATGTGTCAGATTTCAGAATTATTTTTACCAGTGGAGTTATTCTGCAGATGTTGGGAAAAACACACTACTGAAACAAAGCATAGATTCTGCTGGCTAATTTTTCCATTATTCTGTAATGAAATTGTTTCAGTTCTAACTTACATTTATGTTGTGCTGCTTTTTTTTAAATCTAGTTGATAAAAAATTAATAACACTGAAATCCTTAGATAATTTATTGTTTAAAAAACCCACAAACCGAAGGTCAAAGTTTATTGTCAATTTTCTAATTTTAGTCTCATCCTCTGTGTGAAATATTATATGCGCTATGCAAATTTTTGTCGTGTTTGGGAACTGATTTGGTAGCAGATAAATTGTTGTTCCGGAATCTAGTTAGTGAGTCTATAACTTTATTATCTTTATGCCAGCTATCTTTTCCTAAGATTTATTTTCTAAATATGAACTAATATTTGTTCAAAATAGCAGTTTTTTTCAGAAATATCTCTAGTGTTTCATCATAACAATACACTAACCAAAACATATTCCCGTAATTCATAGACACTATGGGTAAATGCAGATAAAATATCATTACTTTTGTATTAAAACTCTGCCAGAATAGCAAAGTGAAAAAAAAAAATTCTTTAATATGCAGGAAACTAGGGATTCTTTAGTAAAATATTAGTTATGACAGTTACTTTGATTTTGGCAGCACAGTATTAGAAAATTATATATATCTACATCTATATTTGTTGTAAGACACGTGGCTCACTGAATCTCAGTCATTTTGTCACACAAGACATTAATGTCACACAAGAAATGCAATACTTTGGTTTTTCGTGGCTGGTAGATACAAGCGTAGCTGCCTCGTATGTCAAATTATTGCCAAAGATTTTAGGCTGCAAACAACCTTCGAAGAACTAGATCAAATGCTTCCTCAGTGGTGTTCTGATCTGGGGAAAGACGCACAGAAAATTCTTTCCTGTCCTTTTTCCCACTCTTTTCCTGGCAGAATAAAGCTGTTCCTTTTTTTTACTTTCTTTCTTTTGCTCCCCAGGATGAGGCTTACAAAGTTATTAGCATAAACATAACTTTTGGCAGGCAAACAGCCATTCCCTCTGTATAAATTTACTTCTATTATTTCCTTGTGGGTAGTCAGCATTGCAGGACTAGTCCAAGCGAGAATTGCCCAATGACATCAACAGAGAGGCCTCTTCCAGAGCTCCCAGCTGAACTGCCTTCCCAGTGCCAACATCCTACACCCTGATGGTGCCAAAGCACCTTCTCCTTCTCATGGGAACAGGAGGAACTTGCCTATCCTTGGTATACAAAATATTGGATTAGCCGCTCAAGTTAAAGGTTAGCTCCAAGAGCCCTTTAGTTTTCCATTCCCATTCTATGAGGAAATTAGCTTATTTTACTGCACAAAACCCTCAGTTCACATGAAGTGAATGAGTCCATTAAGTTGAGGTGCCTTGTCTTCCCAGAGTCAATCTGAAATTGGTGGGAGAGCACATCTAGAAGACAATTGGCCTAGACAAGGTCTAATCACAAGGTCATAACTCCTTCTGCTAAGTATAGAGAGCAGATAGGACAGCTAAGGTCTTTACAAGTTTTAAGTTAGGTAGCTGGCACCCAGTAAGTATGTTTGTGCTTGCACCAAGCCTCAGAACTGCAGATGCTGTCAGGCAAAGATATTTTTGTCAGGCAAATTTTTGTCACCTGGTTTCAGACAAGAGAGCTCTTTTACACAAGATTTTACCACCATAGAATAAAACCTTTGCTTCTGTATTCAGTGTGTCCAGGTTTCTTCTTGGTTCTTTTTGTCCCTTGAAAGGAAGCAGTAGGATCATTACATCTCTGAGCTGCAACAGCTGAAGATGACCTGGAGAGGCAAATTTGACCAAGAAGAGAATTAAGTGGATAAAGATAATGAGAACAATACTGGGCAGGGTGGAGAGGAAGGAAAACAGAATTTGAGAAGGTGTGTAATTGTTGCTTTGCAATAAGACAAATCAACTGCACCAGTGACATTCATGATATATGTTTGTCCAACCTGCTAATAAAACCTGCAACGGTACACTTCCCAACAGCTCTCTCTCTTCTGGTGTTAAATAGCTTTGATTCTCTGCCCTTAGATTCTCTGCTCATTTGAGCAGATGTTTCTGTCTGCCCTACCCTCACACCACATTCTCCAGCTCCTCACATTAAAGTTTCATTGTTAATGTTTGTTCTGCCTTTTCATATCTAGACAATCTTTCACCTAGCCAGGGCAGGTGTAATGTCGAGCATATTCTGTGCCAAACGTAGCAGATACATGTTCCTGGATCAGTCTTTACATTCTTTTCCAACTTGTCAATACATACGTAATATGTTTTTATGGATTTTTTTTTTAAAATCTGTACCACAAGATGCAACTTGTTAATGTTTGTGTCTGCAGTGAGTATATACTTTTCAAGGACATTTCTGCAAAAACAGGATAAGGCTGGCTAAGAGGCTGGTTATGGAAACCATCTCCTGGTTATGGAAATAGTCCTGGTTTGGGCCAGGAAAAAAAGCGATTACTTTAATAGCATTTCTTACACCACAATTATAATAGTTTATGAATAAGTTCTGTAATTTCCAAAATACCTGGTTTTATCGTAGCAATATCGCACCTCCTGAACAGGGAATTCCACAACATTTTCAGGGTTAAATACTTTCTGCTCTCGCTTATATCTTCTGCCTTTTCAAAATATATCTGCCTTTTCAAAATATATCTTACATTTCCTATTGGAAACAGCCATGGGGATGTGGATACTGCATTGTTTCTCTTTTGCCTTCTGGGTGTGGAAAGTGATGGGAACTTAATAGTGATGGGAACTTAATAGGACTTAATATTTGATAATATAATAACCGAGCTCCTGCAGTATGGACTAGCTGTTAAATCCTTAGTGTTCCTAAAACTAGGAAGAATATGTACATGCCTCTGACCCTTCTTTTGATATAGTCAGTTCAGTAGAGCTGAAGAGGTAAAACAAAAGCAGACCTGAGCTTTTATCAGAACTTTCTGAAATTCAATAGTCATTATCAAAACATTGTGTAAATGTTATAGTTCCACCGTTCCAGGTTTTGGCCTGGTTTCTGATTGCACTTGAATTGTTTCTGAGTGATCAAAAGAGAAATTAATAAATACCTAGTAAGAAAACTCACTTTATGTTATTTACAGTTTAGTCTAATCTCCAGACATTTAGATAGCTGTGATAAACATTCCTTTGAACTGAACCTAACCTGTTCCTGAAGTATTGCAGAGCACTGAAGTCTAGGAAAGCATTGAATACAACTGCTGTCTTAAACGAATCAGTCTTCTTGAGTGCTCATCCAAGGTTTTACAAAACCTAGAAGACTATACATTGTGTGTTCACGTAGGTATTTCATACCTCTTGCTGCAGAGCAGCAATTTGTTCAATTTTATTGAAAGCGGATGATCTAAAAGAAGGGGACTTGTTATGTAAGGTATGAAGAGGCTGAATAGGGTTTTATATGCTTTCCAAAGCAGGCATCTATTAATAGAAATCAGAGCCTGGAAAATATCTTCCAGTGTAGCCATAAGCAATTCAAAAACATAATTAACAAATAGCCAGCAGATGTCATTTGCATTTAGGTTGTTAATGCCAGGATGCTATTGTTAGGGATATGAAGTACTTCCAGAACTTTCACTTTGGGGAATACAAGATTTTCCTTGGAGTTTGAAATGTGCTGCTTATTACATTGTTGTGGAAATTAGATCAAAACATTATCATCTACATTGTTAAAAGTTGAAAATATGCATCAAACAAACCTGTTTTTTTCAGAGTAGCTCCCACTGTTGAGTGAAATATGGGTTTTTTTGTTTTTTTAAATTTAAAATATAATCCCCAAACTCATGAGTGTTTCATACTAAAACTATTTTCAGTAAAGCAACATCAAGCTGTATGAATAAAGTTAATTTAAATATAATTAAATAAAATAACTTAAAATAATATAAATTAATTATAATTAAAATATACATTATAATTAGATAATAATAATTAAAGTTAGTGAAAAAATCCCTAGACTGAAACAGGAAATCTGCATCTGTTTAATTTATGGCCTTTCCGTTCAGGTGATGTAAAAGACTATGTCAGAAGAAGAGCTGCTTTAAGAAAAATATTTCTGCAAAAATATTTACACTTACAATTCCTATACACATTTAAATTTTGTTAAAACTGACTGGATGTCCTGGTGAGCACTATGTGTGGTTGGAGAGGGCCACCCAAATCCTTAGAGCGGCCCTAGAAACTAATAGGTGAAGCAGAAGTAGAAGCAGTTATTCTGTAAATTTGCCAGAGCATAAGTGAGCATTTTTTCTATTTCTGTTGCAGGGACCCTTCCCAGGAGGATCAACCAAGGTAAGATGTTAAGATGAACAAGGTGTATCTGAAGAATCCTATAATAAAGTGGTGTTGCTGAGCATTTTTAGACATCAAGTTTAGTTGGATGATATTGACCTATGTTGAATACAATAATTGTAGTAATTTAAAGTTCATCTCAATCTTCATATCATTTTACTTTCACATTAGCAAAATCTTATTTGAGGATATGCACATCTGTATACTGAGTGTAAATTGCTTTCAGCCTCCTTTAGGAGGTGCAATGTTACAGAATAGCAACTTTGCATAGCACAAAATGCTTGTTGGTGTGACTGGCTGCCTTTTGGCAGGACATGTGCCTCAGAGAGCCTCCAAATGTACCTTAGACATAGAGCAGTAAGAAAGCAACAATATACATTTCTACATATTTAACTTTGTATAGTGGTAAGTGAGGCCCTGCTCATGTTTACTCTTTAGTCATTATTGGAATAAACACAATTAATAAAAAGATGAAGAGAGCAAGTTTTAATAGCAATTTAAGGTTTTGTTCCCATCTTGATCCAGCACAAAACCTCAGCTTTACTCAGATAAGTGTCTGATACCATTAGTTTTTCTACCTTTTTGCATTTAAAAACCCCTGTGTGCCTCCCAGGCTAACATATTATGCAGAACACAACTTCAAGAAGTCCCAAGGCCCCCAGAGTAGATTATTAGGCTGAAAATGTACAATTTCCTAAGCCAGTCTTCCTGATTTTATGAACCCTCCATCAAAATTTTTGTGAACATTGGACCCCAGAAAGCATGTAGAGGGACCAAAAGAAAAAGCTCTCACAGTTTAAAGGCAGATGACAGGAGCTTCCAGCGTATTCAGTTTGAATGCTGGCTGGACTACACGTGGCTGACTCTGCAACTTCTTACCATAATCTAGTTTCTGGTAGAGCTGAGCAATAAGAATGCCCAGGTGGCTTCATCCTAGCATATGTGGCCGTGTGACACAGACTGTTATGGGTGCCACAGATAAACCATTTACAATATGAACCCCAGGAAGCTTTTCCTTGTCATTGGCACTCTTACAAGATACTTGATAATTCTTAATTAATACTATCATGAGACAAGACCTTAACAGGTGAGAGGCAGCAGAGGACTCATGCAGAAAAAACTTAGAGCTTAAGGAATACATGGGAAGAAGCCACCATGGGTGAATGATAGGTATGGGGTTTAGCAGATCCAAACTAAGCTTCTTGAGTGATTACTACCACCAGGAAAGCATTGAAGGGTGATTATCTTGGGAATGAGACATGCTATCAGCTGGCTCAATCAGATAAGTCAGAAGCTCACCTCCTAAGCTTTTCTTTCAAGCTTGTGCTCTCTGAAAGGCTCTATGAAAGGCCATTCCTTTGAGAACCAGCTCTCCCAAGTAGTGTGTAGTAACCTCAAGCTTGAAGTGAAACACTGAAACGACAGTGCCTGCGGGATGACCTGGAGTTTGTGGTGCAGATTTGGGCTGTCCTTATTCTGAACTGCAGACTGGAATATATAGGCATGGATTTAAGAAACAGCATCTGAGTATCTCTAGCTAAATTTTTGAATAATAAAAGAATAAAGCAGAAGACTAAATCTGCGCTCAAGTAGATTAACTAGAAACCTACTTTCTATTAGTATTCTAATTTATGAAAAATAAACCACAGAAGTGCCCACATAAATATTTACCTCTGCTTTTTATAGGATGTACTGATGGACAGAACATCAGCAAAAACCTGCCTAGTGTCCAGTATCCTCCCACATAATTCTCTTTGGGATGTGGCCATATTTACACAATGTATATATTTAACTATTGATGTGGGCCCATTTCCAAATGCTGTTAAGTAATTCATGGGAAACATAAACAAGAAACTCTTTCACTTTATACAAACCTGCAAGTGTTTGATGTTACACACATCCTTCAGTTCTCTATTCTCAGTAACATTCCAGACAAAAAAAAAAAAAAAAAAAAATTACCTTGACAAATATAAGGCAATGGGTAAATTAACCCTAGAACACAATTACTTGTGAAATCTCACTAAAGCTGAAAAGCAGAAGGGGTAAAGTTGCAGGGTAAGAATAGCTGCACAGCACACTCATTCTCAGAAGAGTGCTCTGCCTTTTCCCCAGCATCTAAACTCTACATATGTTAGAATAGATGAACTGTTTTAAAACACTAAGTAAATATTAAACTTCTACACTCTGTCTTTTTGTTTGCATTTTTGACATTTGGCTGTAACATGCTGCAAGTTTCTCAGATGAAATCACTTTTTAACAAGATGGCAGAAAGCTCCAAAGGAATACAAACAATTAGAGCTCATAAAAATAGACATTTTCCTAAATGTTAGAGTGCTTCTCGCTAAGTGCACTTTTTTTTAGGAGTCAAGTGATGTCAGTATTCTCCCAGCTGCCAGATTTAAAAATTTGCAGCACACTCTGAATCAGCCTTTTTCTTGCTCTTGCCTTATAAAAAGTGGTGAAACCTCTGTAAAGCACATGCTCTTTGTTGGACTGAAAGGCCATACTGCAGAACTCACTGCTGGAGCTCTTCCTTCTTCATTTTATCTGCTAACAGCTTTTTGAAGAGACACAACTGCTCTGTGAAGCTTTCTTCTCTTTCAGACTGTGTACATGTTTTAGTTACATAGCCTTCAGCTTTTGCTTTGTTACCTGAGCAAGGTCATGAATAGAAGTCACGTTTAAATAATGTTTACTTTTTTTCATTATTGAGAAGAAATTAATTCTTTCAGGTAAAAAAGAAAATGTGTGAACTGCGTAGGTAAAAAAACCCAAGTGTTACACCGGCTTGTGGATGCCTGGATGCCTGGATGCTTAATCTGTGCATCCAGGACTCCCTCGGATACACACTGAATTTAAGGCACAAGTTGTTGGTATTTTGAAAGTGTAATTGTTCCACTTTCTGACAGAAAGTTAATCCTAGAAAACAGAAAATAGTTTTAAACAGCAGGTTGAGAATAAGTAGGCTTTGTTCCTAGATTTGCTGCTGTCTTTGACAGCAACCTCAAATAATACCAGAACTTTCAGAAGAATCTCATCCTGCAATGTCAATTAAAGGTATCTAGGAACTGGTTTTCCTGTGATAATCAAGGCTCCTGTGCACTTTAATAGGAGTATCAAAACTAAACATAGAAAAATTAAATTGCGTGTATCTCAGACTAAGCACTACAATTTAAGAGAGCTTTGGTTGAAAAATTTTTATATTCCCGTTTCTAGCTCCTGCCAATATAGACAGAGTGGCCGTAACATTGACAAAAGAAAAATATTTGTCAAGTCAGTGTATTCTGAACATATTCTGGACATTAATGTAATTAATTACAAATACCTTTAAGAAACAAAATTTGGCTACACAGTTTTCAGAGGCCAAAAAATCTATTCACTTACAGATTAATTTATTTGAATTGCTGGTAATACATTATCATAGTTTGTTTGTAAATCAGGCTTACCTTCCCATAATGCAGGAAAACTGAGTTCTGACCAAAGCTCTTACCACGTTATCAACCCTAAGCTACTATATATTTAATGTCTGCCACTTCAAAGTGTGGCTTTTCTGTAACAGAGGAATCATCTGTCCTAACTATTATTAAGAGATTCAATCTACAATATAATGGCAATGAAAATTTGTCTCTTCCCCTGCTAAAAGAAATTACCCCAAATCAGTAACAAATTTCTCTTCTGCCCATGAATTCTATTAACATCTTCCGAAGAACAAAATAAAATTGGCTTGCTTTTTCCATTCTCAACAAATATTTATAATCTAGTTTCACTTCTTTGGTGGAACTTCTTTGGTATCGTCTGCAAGAAGTGTATGGCATCAGCAGTTATAAATACTCCTAAACTCATCTCATTTGGAAATGAGAGGGAAAGAAGTGTAACTTAAGCTGCTGTTAAAGTCTGTAAGGGTGGGATTTATCACCCCCAACTCTAGCCATCTAAATTTAAACTCCAAGCTTCAATTACTTGTCTGTTTTCACAAGATGGTAATGGAGAGAGAAGCACCTCCACTGGATGAGTCATGCCACTTTAAGATGTAAATCTAAGATAGGTGGGAAGTGTCTGTCTTTCCATTAGAGAAGTCACCTAGATGATTAATTTATACAAGGCATCTGACTTTCAAACAGGTAAAATAAGTTGAAAGAAGTCCCAAGAAACTACACACTCCAGAGCAGGAAAAGCATAGAAGAACCTGGCATGAAATACAGGGGAATTACTCTCAACTGACTTTGAGGCTAAAGCAATAAATTAAAAAACAAATGCTGAGACTATCCTTGAGGAAAGAAGAAATATTAAAATTATATTCTAACTTTATTTAATAAATACCCTGATTTCTGTGTTTAGCAGTGAAGTTCTGTAAAGAACTATTCCTCATAATTTAGTGATTGCTTTACTATGCTTCATATTGTTATTCTTATTTTGAATTTTATATATATTCAGTCAGCAGATAGAGACACAATGAAGTCAACTGCTATCAACCATCTGCTCAGGACTTCTGGCCTACACAGAGGAGGAACCATGCTGGAAAGGGATTCACGTAAGTCTAAAAATCCTGCATTTCCTGGAAGAGGAGCCAAACCAGATGTCAAGAGGCAACAGGATTGACAGTGGGGCTCAGCACTGGGACTAATAGAAAAATGGGATGTTGCAGTACTGCTTCAGATCCTCTCCTGACAAAGCCAGTCATAAAATTTATGAAGTTATTACCTCTGGGCTAGAAGGGGTAGGGATAACAATAAAAGCATAATATAATTTTAAAACATATTAGCTTGTTGCTCTTTTTCTGTATCTTTTCGGTTTCTAACTCCAGAGGTATTCCGAAGAGACTTTTGGATCTAGACAGACTCACCACAACTTTTTCAGCTTGCTTCCTGCCTCTGACTTTCTCTACAATCCTGGCTTGTAAACTGCTGTCCTCCAACAGTTCCTTGTGGCACTGTCATAGTGCTATCCAAAAATACATGTCGTCCACAAAGAAGCCTCCTCTGTGCTTGGAACTGATACTGGCATCCTGGATCTGGCTGGATTTTGCTTTCAGCTCATTAATTTCCTTCAAGAACATTTTTTTTCCAATGGAAATGTTTCAGGTTCAATGAGTCATCTGGACAACCACTTTAACCCAAACAGTGCTGGACTAGAAGAGTTCAGGTAGAACTGACTCTCTAGGTTATGTGTGGTCTTTTTTTTTTTCCCTATTTATGAGTTGTTACACATAGATGTTCCTTTGCTTAAAATACCCAATGCAATTATAGGAAAATTAGTTTACAGATATATTACTGTATGTTTTGGAGGTAATATAACATACAGAGGTATCAAATTCTTTCCCTGCTTACCCAGTTTTAGTGGTCCTCAGGACTGCATGGCATATTCAGTCATAGTCAGTTCTTTTCTGCAAAACATGCACCAGACTGCATTTTGTATTGCTAGTATTCTAGAACATGGAACAGTATTGGCCAAAGATGCATAGAAATGTAATTTGGGATTACAGAGGAATTTTTAAGCTTTTTTGTGTTTCCTGCAGTTTCAGACGCTGTTCTCCTATTCCTTTGGTCTGTGCGCACAGACAGGCACACTAATACCTTTATTACATAACTCTTCAAAAATGCTCTGGTTTCACAGGAAAGATGCATCTCGTTCACACACCTTATGCAAACAAGATAGATTGCTGCACAAGTGGGAACATGCAACATTACGCTTGGAAAGGCTATTAAGGTGAAGTCGTCATGGCCCTTTCCTGCACTAGATAGTAAAACCCTCCCCTTGGCTTGTTTTCTTCTCTTTCTGGGACTGACAAAACACTGCTTCTTCATTGCTAACAGGGAAGAGCTGTTCAATGAAAAATAACACCCTCTTCACGCTGAAGGTTGCATTGACCTCTGCTGAACGTACTGTTATGCAGCAGATTTGATGCCGGTTGGACAGTTTTTTAGGAGCTAACCCAAATGACATGCATTGCACAAATAAGCATATGTGTTAGCTTAAACTTGTGTCAGCCTTTATCATCACTCTCACCTTTGCCACAATATGAATGCAGCTGTATAAAGGCAAGTGTCTCAGCAAGCAGTAGGATGAATGAACTATGGCTGATCCTTGATGCTGATCTTTAAAAGTGTCCATAATCTTCAGCTGGAGGCTTTGCACAGCTGGGGCACATAAGCAGTTTGTCTCAACTGCACATCTGTAGTCAAATCACTCGTTTTATCTCAGCTGGCTATTCTGTCTTCTCAACAACCTGTTCACAATGTCTTTCAGAAATTAGTGATTAAGAGACTTCTCCTAAATGGTAAATTTGCACAGAAGCTACTAGGGCAGAAGGGGAGGCAGACAATATTATTATGTTTTGACAAGAAACTGGGCTGCGATAGTTCTAGAAGATTTTCCTTTAGTTAATAACTAAATCATAGGAGCTGAAATAAAATTGTACGCCCATATTTTCAGACAATGAAATATTGTAATATTTAATTATAGTCCGATACATACTATTCTCCAGGACAGCACTTGAGTTATAAAAAATTTTCTCAGACAGCAGTGGACTTCTTATCTATGTATATTAGCTCAAGCTAGATTCCTGATAATGAGCATGTAAAATGAGAGAGGAGCAATCTTCATTAGTAGTTTTCTATTAGTAGTTGATTATTTCTAAATTCTTTAAGTTCATTATTCTCAAGAAGTTTCTGTATGTAGCAGAATACATACTGGTTAGATCTAACCTGATTTAAGTCACTTTAAATTAAATTTGAGTCAATTTTAGAATACATTTCTTGAAAGGAAGAGGAAATTCAGTGAAAAAAGAATGGAGAATAGACACTGCAGGTAAGATGCTGACAGCTGCATTTCACTACTCCTTCGCTATTTCCCCTCCCCCTATCTAACTCTGGTACTTTTCCTGTAATGCTCCTCACTGCAGGGCAGCTTAGGAGTGTTTTGGCAGGGAATAGTCTGCTTATTCTCCCTGGAGACTGCACAGGGATCATAAATCCTTCTGGAGTTCTTAACCCTTATATGTATCTGACAGCTCTAATCTGCATTACTAAGTTTTAGCAAGAGGCACTGCTTTCATATGGACAGAAGGGACACGTATTCAAATTGCTGGGTAGCCAGTCACACACTTTCTCATATTGTTGAGAGCAAGCAGAGCCTGCTGTGCATTGGAAGCGCTCTGTTTGAGACACAGCAGTGTCATAATTAATACTCAAGATAGAAATAGGTCACTGAACTTCTTTTGAGAAATTCATCATTGTCTTAATCATATCAGTGAATTCTGCACAGTTTTCCCTAAAGTTAGAGTTTGTGTTATTCTCCTCTGTCTTTTCCTCCTGGCATAATTGGCACTTCATTCATGCCTTCTACTGTTAAAGTGAGAGGGAATGAGGTGCCACTGCTAATCATTACAGCAAGCTGATAGTAAGTGCTGGTGGTCTTCTCAGAGAAAAAGAGAATCAGAGCAGATGTTCAAATGACAGAACATTTTGTGAAAAACCTTCTTCTGGCTAAATAAAATATGAGAGAAACCTACCCTTACATATGTTACTTCTGACTTTAGAGCAGTATGATTTTGATATTATTCCAATGTTGTTTTCACTGAGAAAGCACTGCTCCATGTTTATTTCAGAGCATTTTAGTTCACGAGAAAACACTTATCCTGCATATAAAACACAGAAAATAAACTACATGTTCCAAATGGCGTATTATTTTGTTGTTACAGTCAGAGAAAAGATTGATGTCTTGTGTCTTCTTGTTGCACAGGTCCAAAGCTTCAAGAACCACTGAAAGGTGCTGGAATACTGACTTATAATGCTTGGGGTTTTTCCATGGTTTAGCATTAGAGTTTGACTGACTCTGTGTTTCTGAAGATGACAGAACATTCTTTCTTTTCATTTTGCAGGTTTTTTTCATCTCTGGTACATAAGGATTGATTTCACTGCACTGATTGCTTAAGGGAAGTGCTATCTAAAATGTTTGAATGTGTGCAGTCATCAGAGGCATGTTTTGCAACTTTCTGTTAGAATCTAATAAATATACAGCAATTAAAGAAGAGATTCTGAGAATCCAGTAGGCAGGCAAACAAGTTTCTAAAATGGGCACTTTCCACTCTTGAGTATTTGCCAGCATAATTTTTACAAGAATCCAGCAGTTCCTGCTGTGAAGCTCCACTGTTTGTTAGATAGAATGAAACACATTTTATTCAGAGTTCAAAACCCAAAACAATATGTGAAAATTGATAGAGTGGTACCAGTGAGATTATATGTGACAGTTTTAGCAAGGCCCCAGTATTTCGTTTGAATAAAAAATACCCTCTGATTATCAACAAAACAAATCCAAATATGACATTGAAAAACTCATAATCCTTTAGTGACAAGCTAGACTGGCAGCAGTAGCGCCCAATGAGGGGTCAGTAAGTAGTGTCTTCATATAGCTTGGCTTCATAGATGCTATAGAGACCAGATAATTATATAATTTCAAGGGAAGGGATTATCATACATGTGAAGTATGGGGGGACATAGAAATAAAGCATCTATTCCCACAAAAGTTCATTGAAGGAATTTTCCCAAGAATAGTAAAGATGTACCAGAACACAGTGGTTCACAAGTTTTTAGTGTGATTTAACATCTGCTACAGCTGTGTGTCTTTTTATACTGAATGTCCATAGAGTTTTCAGAGTTCATCTTGATTCTGTCTAGCTATCTCCACTTTTCTCAGGAGGTTACTAATGGAAAATTGCCAGCAGGTCCAGTTTTAGCTCAGTGGATGTTCTGGGGTGTATTATGTACTTTGAGAATATTTCTTTCATATTCACTTAATGCTCATATCAGAAGTTAAATTCCAGCCTACAAAAGCATGTACGTAATGTCACGTTAGCAGAATAGCAGTGATTTCCTATGAGTTTCTTAGTTTTCCCGATGTATATGCTGTTAGAAAGGCGCTTCCTACCCATTTTAAGGATTTTAAGATCTTAATAGAAAAACAGTACAAAATTATATATTATTTGCCATGCATAGTTAAACTCTTGCAACATGAAGAGAACAAGATATCAAAGAGCAATTCATTAAAACGGTATTTGAAAGGTAGATGTATATTTATAAAGAACAGTTTTTTCCAGGTTGTATGTGGAAGGCTTTGGATTTTATCCAGTATGGTTCCGTTTGTCTGGCTTTTCTGAGTCTGTGACAACAGAAGTGACGTCAATATGAATTACAATCAGAAGCAGCCAATGCTGCTTTTTAAGATATCTGGTGTGCGTTACAACACTTACTTTCCCTTAGTTAGCATAAGGGTCTTTAAGATGCTATTTACGTTTTATTAAACAGCATCAGTATGACTCTTCAGCCTGAAAGCACATAACAACAGCAATGAAAGAAATTGAATCAGTCGTATTTCTTGTTCCAGAATATCCTACCACCTCAATTCATTGAGGTTTCTGAAGGTGAATAAATTAATCCCAAGTCATAACGATCTTTTTAAAAAGAATATTTTCAGTGAATACCTCTCCAGACATGTAATGAGAATTGGAGGACCAAAAAATGTCCGAGAATTATTCCAACCCATGAACACCTCTTAAGTTGCTCCAGAAAAAGTCAGGAGGAATTAATAATATCACTTATGGCTCTCAATCTTTACCCATGGAAAGTTCTGTGAACCAAAATGTCTATATGATAAAATTTACTGAAAATATTCTGCACCATGATGCAAACACTGACATTATGGAGGAAATGTTTTCTTTGACATCTTATCATCTTACAGATAATTACTTCATCTGACCAATGAAATTGCAAAAATTAAATGCCTTTGTCTCATCCTGATTAAACAGTGAGTCTGATGGAGTAAATTTGAAATTCAGTTCCCAAAATTACAGTGTAGCACATATTTCAAAACACCCAGCCTATCATACTCACTTCATGGTATGTGAAAAAGAGGTGAGATTGAATGTCAGCTGTGCATCAGGGCCTTGAGTATGTCCTTCTCTCCCTTTCTGCATGACACCAACAGGACAGCTTGATTCATGAAGGACTGTATATTAATTCTACATGGCTGGCTTCCTGGGTCTATCTCACTCAGCTATGTGCAATCTATTGTATTCCCTGTAATGAAACCCACAGTGATGATATTTGGAAAGCTAATATGTCCAAGCAATGCAGTCATTGATTCCCATCCAAGAACTTAATCAACAGAACACATTTTCTTCTACTGTGAGGTCTCATGAATTAATTAATGTGATTCAAGATTCTTGTGTGTTGAAAATGTGTTTGGTTATTTATAGGCTAAAGACAAACACTTTCAACTGGAACAGATTATTCGCTGTTCTAATATGAGGCATGGTTAACCTGGTGCTCAGTAGCTGGAAACAAATATCATTCTAATAGATTCCTATGTAGGGAGTCAAAAAGAACATCTCATTTTCTTTTTTACATAGAGTACCTTAGTTCCAGAAGCACAATGCCTTGTAGTCCTGAGAGAAAATGAAAGTATAACAAACCACAAAGATACATCTTCTGTGAAGCATGGATTGTCTTTATTTTGCTGTCTTAATTTAGAGGAAAATTCATTTTGCCAGACTTGCTTTCTCCTTAAATAGACAGAAGGCCAAAGAGAACCTAAGGGATTTTAACTTCTCTGTTTTTTTGTAATTTTTACTAGATGCACAGATTTGCCTAGTTTAGCTTGTATGAGAAATGAAACTGAC
The DNA here is from genome assembly GCF_036169615.1 of Heliangelus exortis. NCBI lineage: Eukaryota > Metazoa > Chordata > Aves > Apodiformes > Trochilidae > Heliangelus > Heliangelus exortis. Next base: position 22,990,260 of record NC_092454.1, on the reverse strand, counting down.
ATGCTCCAGGTAACCTGCTGCAGTAATATGAGAGTTAACACATGTTGCAGAACCCATAGAGTACTACTCTTATTAAGGTAAGCTTTTAAACCTGCCTTCCAAGTTTTCAGGCTTTTTTGTAACAGGCATGTGTAAGCATCTTTGAACTACTTATCTGGAAAAGATCTTAGTTCCTTTGACAGTTGTTTCTGACAAGAGAGGGTCTGTGACAGCTCTGTAATAAAGATGATGGTTCAGTCTGGGTTCATTCTCACACAGACATGAAAGGTGTAATGAATAAAAAATAAGCTAATCAGAGGCATATAAGCACATTCATATTAACAGCTGGTTATATAATAATTAGGTTTCACATTTTTGCTGTGGCTTTTCATCTTAACTTCATGATTGTCTCAGGTTAGGCCAGAGAATTTTCAGTGGACAAACTATTTCTTCCTATGTTCACATAATGTGTTTCAGAGTAAGAATTGTTCTGCTTCAAGTCCTCAAATACAGCAGCAATATTAGAAAAACACCATTAAAGCTATAATATAGCTCCTTTCCCCATCTTCTTTCTCTCACCATCATTAGGCTGTATACAATTGTCAGAATGATCAGCTGTCTTAAACAGCTTCCTGGCTTTAAAATTAAACTGGTAATACAGACCATGCTCTCAATTCCAATGTGGAATAAGATGGCTTGGACCTATAGTGATTGAGACTGAATAATAGTTGTATATGGAAATGAAGCAATTTCAAAGGAGCTTTAGGGAAATTACTCTAAAACTCTCTAGGTTTTCACCAATCAACAGCTAAAAAGGCATACATGTTGGATCAATGTGACCTGAGAAAAAGAGATATGACCGGGATTTCATTGACAAGTTTCAATCTCATGAGAATTCAGAGGGCAAAGTTAATTCTGTTCTTTGAGGAATGGAAATTTCAAAAGTATCTGACCTTTAAAATGAAAGCTGTATCCATTTTGCTCAATTCTGTAACTTCACATTATGGTTAGAGTTCAGTTATTATGACTGAACTCCTGAATGTATATCATTGATAAGCTGATTCTTTTCTTTCTTTTCCTTCTCATTAATTATTTAATGAGACCATTGTTGCAGCTGCAGGGCTGAAAGAACAGTAAAAGTCATGACATCAATTTTATCTGAGTTTGTGAAATACTTGGCTTAAGCAGGTATCTCAGTGACCAGGACTTTGGCTCCATACAATTGTATTTGCCTCTAGAGGTGCATACAAATATACATTAATTCATTTTCAGTATTTAGGAACTGTATATCACAGAATTAGAGGTGCAAGCTTAATTAAGAGTATTCAAACTCAGCTATCAAAATAATATTAATTTCTAGTAATCCACAGGCACTCACAGAATCACAGAAAATTAGGGGTTGGAAGGGACCTCAAAAGTTCATCAAGTCCAAGCCCCCTTCCAGAGCAGGTTCACCTACAGGAGGTCACACAGGAACACATCCAGGTGGATTTTGAATGTCTCCAGGGAAGGAGACTCCACAACCTCCCTGGGCAGCCTGTTCAGTGCTCTGTCACCCTTGCAGTGAAAAAACTTTTCCTCGTGTTTGTATGGAACCTCATATACTCAGGTTTATATCCATTGCCTCTATCAGTGGGCATAATTGAGAAGACTATGGCACCATCCTCCTGGCTCTCTCCATTTATGTATTTATAAACATTGACGACGTCACCCCTCACCCTCCTCTTCTCCAAGCTGAAGAGACCCAGCCTTTCCGTATAAGGGAGGTGTTCCATTTCCTTAATTATCTTGGAAGCTCTGCTCTGGACTCTTTCAAGCAGTTCCCAGTCCTTCTTGAACTGAGAGGCCTAGAACTGGACACAATATTCTAGATGTGGCCTCACCAGGGCAGAATAGAGAGGGAGGAGGACCTCTTGTGACCTACTGGCTACCCCCGTTTTAATGCACCCTAGGATGCCATTGGCCTTCTTGGCCACAAGGTCACATTGATGGCTCATGGTCATCCCCCAGCACCCCCAGGTTCCTTTCCTCTACTTCACTGCTCTCCGACAGCTCAGTCCCCAGCCTGTACTGGTTCCTGGGGTTGTTCCTACCCAGATGTAAGACTCTGCATTTGCCCTTGTTGTAATTCATTAAATTTCTCCCTGCTCAGCCTTCTTCTCTTCCATATGCTTGGAGATGAGCTCCAGAATGAGCCTTTCCATCATTTTTTCATGGATGGAGGTGAGGCTGAGTGGTCTGTAATTGCCTGGATCATCTTGCCCTTTTGAAGACTGGAGTGACATTGGCTTTCCTCAAGTCCTCAGGCACCTCTCCTGTTAGCCATGATCTTTTGAAAATGATGGAGGGTGGTAAGGCTATAGCATTAACCATCTCTCCCATCACTCATGATTGTATCCCATTAAGGTCTCATTTTGTACATGGACTTGTGTACATTCAATTTGTGTAACTGATCTCTAACCCAGTGTTCATTGACCACTGGAGAGTCTTCCCTCCTCCAGGCTTTATCTCTTATGTCCAAGGTCTGGAATGCACAAGGGCTGGTCCTAAGAGTAAAGACTGAAGCCAAGAATTTGTTGGATTTTCAAAGTTTTAAAATTTATTCCAATAATGAAGAACTTGTCTAATGGCAAAACTAATTTATAAATTTCATCCCAAGCTAAAAAGACCAATATCTCAAATATTTATTCAACAAATAGGAAATCTACACCAGAGTACGTAAAGCACACATTACATTGCTAATGTCATGTACTCTGTGTCAGTCTTTCAAGATACAACAAATCTAGTCTTGCCATAAAACTTACTGTGTGTAATTGAAAGTGGGTGTCAAATCAAGCAAAATAAATTCTGGGGAAAATATGTTCATGTTCATGGTACTTGATGTCACTTTGAATAATAAGGTGGTATGAAGTGCAGGCCAAGTCAAATTTTGCCAGATGCATTTCTTGCATTCTGGCAGATAAACCTAAACCACACAGAGTTTGATCTACAGCAGACTAAAGAATTGACTGTTGCAGTTGAAGTCAAGAGTTTGACTTTTCAATGAATAACAATCTGAGAAAAAATAGCTGTTGCTATTATAAAACTGTCAATTTTGAATTAACTTCTCGTTTTGTGTTTTCCTCCTCTCCTCCCCTCCCCCAGTTAGCAAAACTACCAACTAACTTCACAGAATGTCATTTAAAAACATTCACAAACAACCAAGACCGGGTCTTTAGTTGTAATAAATACTCAGAGGTGAAAGAGCCATATTAAAAACTCACAAGAAAAAATAGATGCAGAAGCCTGGAAAGTGATTAAATCACAATAAAAGAAATGCTAAAATCATGAGACTATTAGAGGAAAATCTAGGAGGGAATGAATCATTCTTTATGTACAATATAATTTCAGTGATGTGCTGTAAATAATGCACAAGGTCTCATAACAAATGAGACGGAAACAAAGCAGAACATTAGTGGCTGGCTATTCATTTTGTGATCATCACACATTCTGGGAACCATAAAGGGGGATTGGGCTTCTAGGATATGAAAATACCCTAAGTACTTATTTTAAATTACTAATATTTTAAGGAAACACTGACCATCTAAATGTAGTCTACATACTCATAAAATGCTTTTCTGCAGTTTTGGAAAGACTGAAATAAACTAAGAAGAGCACAGAGAATCAATTAGATAGTTTTCTGCTTGCTTTGCCAAGTTGCAACCTGGGACCATCTCACAATGGAAAATAGTTCTTCTGTCACACTCAGTCTGAGATATTTTTAGGGAAGAGTATCTCTGGATTTAAATATGCATGTAATTTAATTATTGATGATGCTTTTGAGGAGAAGCAGTAAATAAAATCTTTGTAAATTAACCTAAGCAGGCCTGTGTTACAAACACCCCAATCTTCATTACTCATCTGTGTATGGTTTTTTTCTTTTAATATAGGCATGCATTGTTCTTTAAAATCTAGACTGACATTTGGGCTCATATTTTTGCTGGTGAAATAGATGTATCCAGGGATTAAGATAAAAGTAATTTAAAGGCACTCCAAGCAAAAAGGCCCCCGTAGGTGAGCTTTGATTAACATGTACTTATTTTTCCAAATATATGTCAATCCATTCCCAATCTGTGTGAATTTTCATATAGTCAGGTTGTCTTCCTCCATCTCTTCTGATAATGGAGTGGCCAGGGATTCATCACCTTTTCAAAGAGTTTGCTTTGTTGTGATTACTGATTTGGGACTGTAGTTGTTGGTGCTCTCTTGGGGCTAAGAGAAAAATGCTTCCCAGATGACTCACTAAAATGGAAATAAAATGTCAGACTGGACCTAGTAATCACTAAAGAGATGATTTTTAAAGCAAATTACAGTATTTTAACTTAAAAAAATCCGCGCCATTTTCATACTCCAAATCTGGCAGAAGTCCATAAGAGTAGCTGCTTTGTGCAGCATAGAACCTCCTCTACAGAGAGGAACTGACCAACTGTAGGGCAGTAACAACAGAGCAAGCAATGACATCTTCCCTCAGTCTCCTTTTCTCCTGACTAAACAATCCAGGATCTCTCAACTCTCCATAGAGTTGTTCTCTAGACCCTTCACTGCTTGGTTTCCCTTCTCTGAACTCACTCCAGCACACTGATGTGTGTCTTGTGGTGGAGGCCCCAAAAATGACCACAGCATTCAAGGTGGGGCCTCACCAGTGCTGAGTACAGGGGCACAGTCACTCCCCTTCTCCTGCTGGTCAAACTATTTCTGATGCAAAATGGGATGCTGTTGGCCTGCTTGGCCATCTAGGCACACCTCTGGCTCATGGTCACCTGGTTGTTCATTAACACCTGCAGGTCCTTTCCTGATGGACTGTTTTGCAATCACTCTTCCCCAAACCATTTCCTGAGGTTGTTGTGAGAACCCGGCACCTGGCCTTGCTGCATCTTAAACAGTAGGCCTTGTCCCATTGATCTAGGCTGTCCAGATCTCTCTGTGGAACTGTCCTACCCTCAAGCAGATCAATACTCTCGCTGAGTTTATGTCTTACACATGACAGGAACTCTCACTTGTTTTTAGTAAAACAAAAATGCTTTCTTTAAAGCAGTGTTATGATTCTTCATACACCTGAAACTTCTGACTAGAAATCATCTTTTCTCACTTGGTCTTCGCAAGAGTCTCACAAACTCTTTAGTATCTCCTGAGTATCAAGGAGAGAGATAGAGTTAAGAACACGGGAAGACATCCATCTCACCCCATGTGTGAATGTCACGTAATCCCAAAATTATGTACTGAATGATGCTATTGAAATCTTTCACTTCAACTAGAAAGCCATTTCTTTCAAATGTCCAAGTTTAAACAATGTTACTTAGTAGTGGTGTACCCTGATACCTTTCTTAGGTCTAAAGACTATAAAGTTGGCTTTTCTCCAGTCTTCATACTTGCTCATGTACTTTTAACTTTATTTTCTGCATTTTATTTAACAAGATTAAAACTTAGAAATAATTAAGCATTATTTTCATGAATCTTTTGCGTTCCTCTCAGCATGTAAAATTGTAGGCACGACATACCAACTATTCTGTTATTCTGTTTAGCATATGAAAATGCATTCTGCATGGCATGAGAAAAGCTCTTGAAGTAGCTTTCAGAAACCTTTACTGTGGAATGCTATTGATATTTCCAAAGAATTTCAGAAGCAGAGCAAAGTACTTATTCAAGTTCTATTCAGTGTCTGCATCAAGGCTTTAATATACAAGATAAAGCCAAACAATTTGCCTGTTTTACCCATTGGTGCCTATCATTTAGAGTTTAAGACAAAGCTGCTATGCAGCTAAGAAGGAAGTTGGGAATTTATGACTAGTAACTCTTATTGATACATTTCCCCTTCCTTTCCCTGTCTGGAAAAAGCATAGTTTTGGACATTTTTTCAGATGCCTGTAAGACAACTGTTCTTTCCTGAGATTCCTGACTCACTTCCTATCTTCCTGTAAATAGTTTTGCCCAAGAATTTTTCATCCAGTAGTCTCCCTGCTCCCTATCTTCAGTCTATTTACATTCAGAAATATTCAATATGCTAAGGCTTGAAAGCAAAGAGATAATTAATATTTATTTAGGGATTCTTTCTGAAGTATTTTATTCCACATGCTCTTCTGAAACTGAGTAATTCAGTCCTGGAAGAGTGATGTATTTAATGAGCCTCTCAGTATGTTTCAAGATAGGGATTCTCTCTGCTCACTTGGCTTACTGTCAACACTGTCAGAAAGGAAATGATGGAAAATAAGAGCCTGGAATGTAAGGTTTAACTGAGGTCATGGATATATTTAAGTACATATATTACATGACTGTCCACATGAAATGGAAGATTTGTTTATGTACAATTTAGTTAAGGAAGTGGATGTTTAGAGAATAATCATATTTGATCTAGAGTTGCTAAGTATCTTTTTTTACACCAATTTTAAAGGAGAATGGAGAAGTATGGAAAGTTCTCTGCAGAAGAATACACATGTTGGCAATATTTCTCTTTTGTGATAAATACCTGTGAGAACTAGCATTATGTATTTTGGAAAGTTACGTATGAAAAGTAGCTTTTAGAGATAGAAAGTAAATAAACCACAAAATTTTAACTCATTGTGCATTCTATTTTTTAGTTCTGTCTGTTATGTTTAGGAAAAATATTTGAAAGAAGTTATTGCCTTACTTAATTTCATACCATATCACATTTATTGCCATGGCTTCTGCTCTGTACCAAAGCCCTTGCTAGAGTGCAGCAGCCATATTAACCAATATACTCATTAAGTCACTTGAGAGCTACTTGATGAAATAATCCCAGTTGATATACAAGAAAGCAATACTAGATCTGCATTAATTTTCCCTAGGAACTGGGTTTACCTCTGCTGTTGCTGAAACAGGGCTGAAAACCAAAAAGGTATCATTGAACCAGTTCCTTGACGTCTACGTTGAGGTCTAACCAGATATATGGAAGTGGTATTTGGTATAGAAGCCTCATTTAAAATACATGACGTATTTCCTTAAAGTCCAGATACTTATAAGTAACTTCTTTAAATTAGCCAAATCAACCCTGCAGTTAAAAAGAGGTTTCTTGGTTTTTACAGCATTGCTCTTTCTTGATCTTATTTTGGAATCAGCTTGTGAATGACTGATACCAAATCCTCCCAGAATAAATCTGATAAACCTGATTAATTCAGAGGATTATATGGCTTAAATAAAGCACAAGTACAGATTGCCACCAATGTCATTAATTTTGGAAAATGTGTTTCTAAAATATTACAAAGTTTGCAAGTATACAGATTACACTGATTTCAGTAGTTACTGGTTTCTTTCAAATTATCCATATGAAATTATACATTCTGATATTCTTTTTAGCAGTACAGGACAGCTAGAGGTGTCACTCTATATAAAGTATTGTGATAACAAAGATCACAGATTGGACTGAAGAGAAGATAGAAATATCAGCACAGCTCACCTGAATTAGAAAAATCCTACAGTTTATATCTACCTCAACCATGATTTGATTTCAGTGATATGCAACAGCTGTTGATTTAAAACAAACAAAAAAATCAAATCAAAACAAAACAAAACAAAATCCCAAGAGTCTCAGCATAGCTACAAGCATAACAAATAATGACCTTGGCTTATAGCCATGATAGCAACTGAAAAGACTTCCCACAATGTGTTAGGAGAAAGGTTTTAACTACTGTTTCCCATGACTGGGTGTCTCAACAACAGAGCAAGGCTGAAAAAAGGGTTCTGCAGCAAAGGAGTTTACTCTGAGGCACAAGATAATTTTCGATCACACCACAGGAATTCTGCTTCAGTCCTATATGGAAAATTCCTGTTCCAGTGGCTCTGCTTGGAACTACTTTCGGAATTAAAAAAATATACTTATAAATGGTGGTGAAGTCCTACTATATTAATATTACAATCAATGTCAATATTTATTTATATTTCTCAAAGGAACAGAACAATACAGACTTGAGAAGTTTTTTCAGTGTTTACTGTTAGCTTTAGGAGGTTTGTCAAGTCAAAGTTAAAATACTGGAGTTTGCTCTCAGGCTGACATTTGGAAATTTCTCTGTGTACTTTCATTAAATGTATGAAGGGAGTGCTACTGGTCTGTAGTTGCAGGAATGTAGAAAAAAAATAATTAATCCCTTTCAAAATTAAAAAAAAGTCTGAGGAGGCTTTTCTGACTTTTTGCCTAGCAGCTCATTCTTAAGTCACTTAGCTGGTGCATTTTTTCCTCATATGCTCAGGAGATGCAAAAACGCACAAATACAGTGTCATCAACTTGATTACCATGTTTATAGATGGCAAAGAAAATTTGAAAAATGGGGAATTGTTAAGTGGGGAGTTGAACAAAAGTTACATAATGTTAAATGTATGATTCACTTCTATTCCAAAAGATCAATCCACTGATCTTCAGGCAAGAAAACAAATTTTTAGGTCAATAAATAATTAGCTGACATTACTGCATATACCACTGGTTAGCACAGATGCTGGCATGCATATGCTGTGCTTGAAATACCTAAACCCTCTCTAGTCACCTCCGACACAGTTGCAGAAACTTCCCCTCAGCCTTCTGCAGGGAAGCTCAGAAGGAACCCATGTGTCTCTTCTGTGGCTTTACACTCTCTAGTTTTTGATGTGTGTGTATGGAAAATGCTCCATGCTCCACTACCTGACTTTCTTATTGTCACAGCTGCTACCCCATTGAATTCGATCCTTGAGGTCTTACTCTTTCTGTTGGGTCCAAGGCTCTGTGCAAGCACCCAGCAGAAGTCAGCACCAGCAATAGACAGAATTTTCTACTTACAATTGTTCAGTCACACAGACCTCCTCTGATTTCATTGTAAGGTTCCTCACTTAACCTTCTTCATAGAATAAATCAGTAGGGTGATAATAAATACCAATACTGAATTCCATGGTAGCTTCTCAAGCTGCAGTCCTCCAACACATGAGAAGGGGAAGCTGACAGCAGCAAGTAGACTGAAGTTCTAGCTGCACTGTGCCAACAAACAGAGAAAACCAGCCATGTAATACATAAAAAAAGTGTCTACTTGCAAGGAATCTCTTAAATAATCCTGAAAATGTAAGAATAAATATGCTAAAAAATTTAAACTTTTTCTGTTGTAAAGGGACAGTTCTTGTCTGTGAGGCTTCCCTCATTGATTTTGCAAGGTAAGCATAAAGGAGTCAAATTTAGAGTATCATTGCAGTGTAGAAAAATGGAGGATAGAAATGTAGGCTTCCCAGTTATCATGAAGGTGATTTTTGCTAAAAGGCTAGAGTGAATGAAACACGCACTGTTGGAAATCCCTCCTGCTTGAAAAAGAGTTTGATATTTAGTATATCTTCAGTGATGAGCACTGCAATCACCATGATGAATGCAGCGATACTTGTGGAAATTAAAAAAAGACAGCATCAAGTGGTGCCAGTGTTGTCTTTTGTAAAGATGCAGAGAAGCAGAAAAACAACTGGAGTATCAAAGACTGTGCAGGAAATGGCCACCAACATCAGGTGCCTGAAATAGGAACAGAGGACACTAAAATCACTTAGTATTAATTCTTCCACAGAAAAGGTACAACTTTTGGTAATTTGCAGTCTAAGGACTTCTTCACTATAGTTAATAACATTTGCTGGATTTTTCTTCCATTAAGGTTGTATGGTCATTTTTTGACTTCACAAAAAAAAATTTTTTTTCCCTGCTTCCCATGACAAGTTACCCAACCTCCCTCCCTTTTTTTTTAGCTGAACCTGCCTAACCATAGCTCTGTTAGATGTTTTCTAGGCCTTCTATTTGAATAGGCAGTCAACTGCCATTACCTACCTGCTTTTTTCTTGCACCTAGTGATTTCTGTGGACCATTGTCTGGGCCTCTTTCAGCTATTTCCATAGTGAGGAGCTCCTGTGTATCTGTTCACCAGGTGTATCTGATCTCCAGGCCACTCCTGCTCATGGATCATCTGTGAACCTTTTCTTGTCCTGCTGCTTTTCAAACACAGACCACTCAGAGCTACATACAGAATTCAGCATGCTGCAGCTGCTGCCTGCACACTATGCCCTCACAGTGCTTTCCATGAAGGCAGAGGACCTAGGGGGAGCAGGATAATAATCCCAACAATTGCTGTTTAAATTTACAGACACAATACACAGTTCCTGGATTCTGACTGTTTCAGAGTGAGTAAGCAATGCCACTTTTAAATGTTCACCCTTAAAACTGATATTACAGACAGTCTTGCAGAACCTAGCTAAGCAAGGACAGTGCATTGTCAGTAGAACAGAACTACTGTGAAAGCTAAATGAAGATCTAAGAATTAGGCTTTATTTCTTATCGGGAAAGGCACAGCGAGTATGTAGTAACTGTTGTCAGGACTTGGGGTGGGTGGCCTCTTGAGAGTGGTAGCTACATGGAAATTCCCATGTTTTGGGCAAAGAAAGAAAAAAAGAAAGTGAAACCTGTTGCCTTGTAAGACATGTAGCCAAGTGTCATGATTTAATGCTGGCCTGGCAATTAAACCAAATAACAGATGCTCTCTATTAATCCCCTTCCCCCCCCCTTGATAAAGAAAGGAGAGAGAATCAGGGAGAGAGACTTATGGGCTGGAAACTAAACTACCCAGCTTTAATAAACAATAATGATAAAAAGGAAAAAAATTACTAGATATATACAAATACACAGGAAAATTGATACCACATTCCTCCCCCTTTTCCCCAGTAACTCTCACATCACCTCTGAGGCTGCAGGGCAGCCCTGGGAAAGTCCAGGCTGGACTCCTGGAGTCAGCAGCAGTCAGGAGCTGAAGGCAGGAACACACAGATTCAGGCTGGCACAGATCAGGACCACAGGCAGAGGAATGGATGGAATCCTCCCAGGATGCTGAAGCAAACAGGAACAGGAGAAGAAGGAAGGGGTTTGACCCTTGTGATCCCTCAAATTTATGCTGCACGTATGGGATGGAATACTCTGTTTTGTCGATTTTGGCCATCTATTTTGTCCGTTCCTCCCTAAGGGAGGGTTTGCAGCTGTGACCTATTTACTCCTTTTCTCCTCCCAGAGGGCAAAATGTTCCTCAGAGCTGAGCAGTGGCCCTGGTTCTGCAGACCATTCTCTAGCAGTAACTATAAACATTGAGTTTTATCAATCCCAGATGCAGACACTGACTGAGAAACTTGCTGTTAATTTCAGCAAGTGCAGCTACTTACAAGAGACTTAGCTGAAAGCAGAAGTACAAGACAGAAAATTACCTTTATCCTGGCCCAAACCAGGACACCAGGACAGGAATGTCTTTACTGACTTCTGTGTGTGATAGAACTGCATGACACTAGTGATTGAAGTGAAAAAAAATTTTAACTGTATTAAGAGTAAACTGAGAAATTATCATTCACTCCAAGTGCTGTTAATATTCCATTAGCACTTCCAGGTTTAAAACACAAAATATAACAAAACCATAACAATTTTAACTTCATGTGAAGAGAAGTACACACAGACAAGATGTCCTGAAAACTGCAGATGATTGCAGACCTGCAAAGATGACAAGTAAGACTAAAATTCTCACTCAATGGGAGCTGTTTATTTAGTTAGCATTTCATTCTACAACTTTAAAAAAACACTGGGCAAAAATGCCGGTCTGAGTTTCTCTTCTTGCAAGAGTTAAAAAATAAAACTTAAATATCACTATATGTATTCCTCATGTATTTCCACATTGTATCAATTTGAACAAATGGTTTCAATCATTCATATACAATAAAAGAAACAGCAGGAAAAGCTTAACTTTTGTTCTGCAAGGAGGGCTTATTACTTACTGGAAGGATGTTCCTGAAAACTTAAATGGATATTGATCCAGGTGATGGTATTTAAAGGTATTGGGGTATCTAGAGGTTACATGCCAATGCAGAAGTTGCAAAAAACACTGCATATCTAATTTATGTAAAGATAAATGTCAGATTTTGAAAGTCCAACTGAGATTTCTATCCACAGCTTGAGTTATTTCAGTGACTTAAAAACAAAACTGTAGCATCCTTAGGTGATAAATGCCATGAAGGAAAAACAGAAATAAAGCTGGTTAAAGTATGGGTCATTTAAGCTACTGTTTTGCCTATCCATTGGCAGTTCAGCAGGAGTTGCCCACTTTCATACGTAAAACAGTGAGGAGAATACTCCTACAGAAGACTATTGCAAACACTTGCATTCAGAAGAGCACACAAGCTCCTAAAACCACTTGGAAGTAGTCTGGGAGAGAGTCTGTCTTAAAGGCCCTTTCTCCTGGGCCAGTGGATGCAGAGTTTGGAGGCTGGATTCCTGGTGAAGTTGGTCAAGACAACTAAGGCTTCAGGATCCCTCCCTCATCTAGACAGGTTTATGAGAATTGCTTGTGAAGCCCCAAGTCCTCTGTACAGCAACCTGAACCCTACCACTAGCATCACCAATAAAAGACATATAAACCTACCTCCCAGTAATGGTTACCATACTCCATGTGTACAAAATTTGTTCCTGTATCCTCCGTGAGATGGACTCAACAAATACAAAACAAAAAGAGAAATCTTGGCATCAGTTTCAAAATCAGGCCCCATTTCCTTCAATAGATAAATAAAGATGATAAAATACTGCAGTAAAATAATCCATACCATGAATGGTAAGCAGAAATCCATCAGTATGAATCTGGTGGTTTTTATAAAACAGTTCATTTTACAACGGTCAAAGCAATTATTAGGTCTTTTCTGACTTACTATGTTGCTTTTGTTCTTTTCTCGCAACTCATATAAACTCAGTATACTTTTGTTTAGAAGGAACTAAAACACAGTAAAGTAGAAAATCATTGAACAACGTGCCCTTTCAGTGACATATTCCTTTAAAATGGATAATTTGTATATTCAAGGCTTAGGAAATCGATGAGGCTTAATAATTTACTTTCTGTGTAGTTCTCACACATATTTGACAACTTGGTTTATGACCTTATTGTTATTGAAAATGCTCATTTTTCAATTTAGACAAGAGCTTCGAAGTTTCAGGAGTCATAGACTATTCCTCTTTCTTTTACTTGGTTATGTGTCTTCAACTGCCTTTCCCATATAACCCCTCCACATCCCATATATTTGGTTACATCTTTGGGAAACGGTGCTATCTTTTATTAAGTTTAAGTCAAGAGAAATAGCTGTCATGAGTACTCAATTTATTTCTCATGTCAATGATAAAACACTTCTCCCTCTCACAGCCTTGCAAACAACTTGGAGTGAAATTTTTGTGAAAAGTACTCTAATTATAAACAAAGTATTGATGGAAGGCATTTTTTTTTCCCCAAAAATATATACATTTCTACGTGGTGCTAGTTAAGACCTACTGCCAATGCCTTTTCTGTCTGTGCAATTTTTCCATTGGAAATTTTCTTTCTTCAGGTGATAAAGCTATTAATTATCAGATCTGTAGGTATGGGATGATCTCATCCCACACTAAGCATTTCTGAGGGAAAGAGATACAAAAAAGGTACTATATGATTAAGAGTAGAATGCAATCAGATCATTTGCTTATCCTAAGTAGAGAAAACCCTGTATCATTTGTCAGCTATTTATGTTTATGAAATAAAATAATGGTAGAAGTGGCCATTCTGCAGTGACCTGCAGAAGTCGTCATCTTAAATTTTAAGTTCAGTTCCTTGTGGATACTTCTAAAGAGATATTTTCTAAGCATCCTTTTTGCTTGAAGTTTGTGTTTTCTATAGGAGCTATTCAAATGGAGGGGTTTATTTTGTGTGCTTTTTTAACTGTACATATTAACTAAACATTTAACTTACTCTTTTGAAATTTTCTTAAATATTTCCTAAATATTGCACTAGAGTCCATTATAGAAGCAATTAGAGCCATATGTTCAATTTGAATTACAGGAAGAATTTTAACAAAATATTTTTACATTTCTTTAAATAGGATGTTTCCTTCATGTAACTGCTATAAAAAAGGAATGATGGATACAAACTTCCTTGTGGTATTGCTTCTTCACCAGTATTATCTTGTGTGCATGGGAGACAGCAGTTAACAAGCAGTGATATGCTGCTGCTGCTTTGGATATTTTGAACAAGTCCAGTGCTCCTGGGTTCGGTAAATCAACATGAAGAAAAAACAGCTACAGAACTTGTGTGCAAGTAGGCAATGAAATCAGCTTAGCCTCTGTTTTGCATCAGAAAACACTTACAATAAAGGGTGTGTATACAAAGAAAAAAAGCAACTGACTCAAAGCTCATTGAAGTAAAAAGTTTTAACAATCATGGTAAGTGTCTTTGCTTCATCAGGACCTAGGCGATACCTAGCAATAATGCAGTTGTTCTAAAAATTCAAATATTGCACTTGGGGATTTTTATAGGTATGCTGTAAAAAACAAACAAACAAAAAAAACCACAACAGAATGAGAAAGAGGATGTTTTGAAAAGATCCTCAACTCTCCCACAGTTGGATAATTTCTCATGGGAAACGTGGAAGACAGGACTTCCAGAGCATGTCAGAATGGGGCTCTTTCCCCAGCTTCATAATTGCCTGACTGCCTGTATAAACTTACTCAAGTCATAATCTTTTTATCTGCCAAATAAGAATCTTAATGCTCACTTGTCTTTGTAAAGAAGATACAACTGTAAATATCTTCTTGCTCTGTACATTTGGGGAAAAGTTATTCAAGGCTCCCACACAGATCCATACAAAATTCTTCAAATGAAGTTGCTGATTATAGATGTTTGTGAGTGAAAATATGTGCATATAACCTGATGACAGTGGCTTTGAAAATAATACTTTATCACTCAAGGAGGATACTTGCTGGATCTATATTAGCTTGTAATTTCCTGCAAAACTACAAATTTCTTACATGGCCGTAGGGTGTCTGTTCTGTGGCAAGCTGAAGTTACCATTTTATTCAGGTTTACAAATCTTGCTAATTATTGTAATTTATGAATTCATGATTTCCGTCACAGGTTTTATTATGACTTGTCAGAAAGTTGGTTTTCAAGCTCATGAATAACTTCATCTGTAATCTCCCCTTAAGCATCCTGGGCTAGTAGAAGTTGTCCCTCCTCATGGCAGCGGAGTTGGAACCAAAATTATCTTTAAGGTCCCTTCCAACCGAAACTATTCTGTAGTTCTATAATCCTGTGCCTGGAAAGAGCCAACTGGATCAACATAAGTATTTCATTTTAATAAGTGTGAAATACTTAATTTAAACTTCAAATCCCTTTGAAACAATGTAAGAAATTTCAAAAGAAAATAATTATTTTGAAATTATTAATAAAATTTACATGTAAAATATGGAAATGGGCCTTTGGATATTTTAAACACATTTTCAAATTTTTATTTTTACAAGAAAGATTATATATTAATGTATATATATATGTTTAACAAAGAAGTTTCTGCCACAGCAAATTTTTCCAGTGGAAAATGGATTGTTTATTTATTATTCCAACTCTGAGACTGATGTTATGCAGTATCAGCAGCACTGAAGTCCAGGGGAGCCAATGGGTATCTCATGGTGTGCCACAAAATTAATCTGTCACATGAATGGGATCCATTCAGTGGTTTGATACTCTTAATGTCCTTCTTCAGACAGCTCACATTCTCTGCCCTAAAATGTTATGAAGTCTACCTGAATATCATTAAATGGTTCATTAAATGAAATATGTTACACTTAAAGAAACTATGAACCTGGAAGGAAGACTTAAATGGCGAAGTGTCTGTTAGGAGAGACTGTACATCCTTCTCTAGGGAAGACTGTAGAAGAGACTGTAGTCTGCAGGAGAGACTCTACAGTGTAGTGAAATGAGGCAACCAGGTGCCACTAATTACCAGGTAGTGGGCATGAGCTTGTGTTAAGCCCACCTGTGCCTGATTAGGGCGGGCCCCTACTGCGCATGAGCAGGACTGAGGGGCCAATAAATGGTGAGCTTCCAAACACAGGCTCAGCTCATTTCCTGAGCAAGCCAGCAGAGAGGTCAGCCGATTCTGGAGCAATAGCACCAAGCCAGGCTAATCAACCCTGAGGGCAATAGACTCAGAGCACTATTTGTGAACTTCTGGAACACCTATTTGGATCTCAGAGCACCTTGCCCTAAGAGAGGTTCATCTTGCAACACTACAACATCAGGAATCTTTATAGCAGAAAGACTACATTTAAACTTGTGAAAAAGCACTGCTATCTGCAAAGATACAAGCTACTGAGGTTGCATGAAAAATGCATATGAGGAAATGTACTTATATGCCTTTCTCTGTGCCTGTGTAAACTACTGTGCTCTCAGAGAATGCAGGTGCATGACCACCACTTTTAGCATATAATTGAAGTAGGCTGTGGAAGCCCTGGTATAATACTTGTTGAGTTTCCCTAATTGAAGAAAAGTTGGTAAATAACTTGGCAACAACTTGTACACGACAACCATATTATCAGACAACAGTAAATACTTCAAAGTCTCCAACCTTTCAGAATCAAACTCGGGAAAAAGGTGCGGGATTTAGAAATACGAGTAGGGAAAAACATCATATTTATTTAGACAACACAAAAAAATTTCTCATTATGCTGAAAATCCCTAAGGATTTAAAATGGGGATTGTCTTTCCACAATAACATATCTGCAGGTGCAGACGGAAAGGTCTTAGAGCATGAGTCATAGAGTGTATTTTCCTTAACTATGGAAAATGCAAGAATAGATGTTTTAAAATTCACATGAGCTTCCATATGATTTTAGGGTAGTCCTGTTTTTTATTAGAATGGGTTAGATTAGATAACCTGTTACCATCAATCCCTAATTTAGCAGGGCCTATTTAACTGTTTCTTTCTGAAAGGTTAGACTTCCAAACTGCTGTTTATCTCTCAGGTAGGGCTGAGGATCTATATGAAACACAAAATCAGGTTAATTTGCACTGGTAGAAGTATACCAATAAATTGCAGGTTGGCAGCATGCTAATGCTATTTGAGCAGGAAAAGCATCTGCTGCAAGGTGCACTTCAAGCCTGAAGCTGCACACAGCCAGCAGGTGAATCAGTGCTTTCCAGAGAGGAGATGAATACATTTTCACCATCTTTTCTTTTGCTGTGGAAAGAGGGGGTGACGTAGAAACTACTCTTCCATTTCTTCTACTTTCTCTTAGTTGTTTATCTGAGCTTCAGAACAATATATTTCAAAGAAAAAAGGAGGGCTTAGCCCAATATGATTCCAAAAATTTACTACATACAGAGCCTCAACAATCTTGAATATTGAGGATCCCTGTGCTCAAATTGGACTTCACAGTTTTTAGAGGACTTTTTTCATGGAAGACTTCCTTTTGAACTTTTTCCATTGTCTCCAATGCATTGCTGCTGATGATTCCCAAATTAGCTGCATTACAGTGATGTTGTTCACACAATTTTGAAACTCCTTTGGGATAAAACAGCTGCAGCAATATTAAAATACATCCATTAAAAAAAAAATCTGGAAATCCTACAACTTTATAACAGTAATATACTTTGTCTGCATCTTCCAATGAGGAAGCCAACTAAGAATCATAATATGCTGAGTTGGAAAGTTGAGTCCAACTACTGTCCCTGTGTAAGGCACCCCCAGAATCACACTGTGTGCTTGGCTGAGAGCATCATCCAAACCCTTCTTGAATTCAGGCAGGCTTGGTGCTGTAACCACTTCTTGGGGAGCTTGTCCCAGTGCTCAACTGCCTTCTGGGTGAAAAACCTTTTCCTGATATCTAACCTAAACCCCTCGTGATTCAGCTTTCAGCCATTTCCCCAAATCCTGTCTTTGGTTACAGGAACGAAGAAATCAGAAGTGTACAGACAGGGTGATTCAGAGAGCAGGAACCTTTTGGAAGGCAGAATGGAGCTGTTACATCTGTCTAGGTTGGAGGTTCTTTATTTTCTGACTAAAGACTAAATCCTTGGGTGACCAGAGGAGCTGAATTTAAGATATGCATTCCTATAACAGCCTCTCTGGCAGCATGTTTTAGAATGTTATCTTCTCTTTTTTTTTTAAATTACCAAGGATTAACTAGAAAAAACAAACCTGGAGTACCAATATCTGAGCACATTAAATGATCTGAAAGAATACAATTTCTCTGGAGACAAGATAGTGATGTGGTGAGGTTTTGGCACTTTATTTTTCATTAGGTAGCTCCTTCTCTCTCACCTTCATGATGTCACATGTTGGGACAGTCTTAGAAATACAGTCTCTGTTCTGTAATGGTTGCACTGCTTTCATGTCTTAATTCACTTTAATTGTTCTTCTCTTTCATAAATCACTGCAACCATAATTTTTTTCTGAGCATAGTTGTGTGTGGATAAAAAGCATTCGAATAAAAAAATCAGAAGAATGTGTAGCTTTATGTTGCCAGGTTTGATCTCTTTTATTTCAGTAGGAGAAACTGTATTTGAAATTATGTGAATGAGAGACAATAAAGAATCTTGCATTTTTAGAACATTGCTGAGGTTGTTTCACTACAAGCTAATTTCCAGAAGAAACACATATTATTTCATTGTAAAGTTGCTGTCAAGTGTATCATAACTAATAGTGCAATTTATTGTAGTTACCAGGGGAAAAAAATAGCCATTCATTTGCAGCTGAAAGCTTTTCTGAAAAACTATTGTTTGTATGAACTATAGATCAGTACAGAAAAACTGTGAGCAGTTTGATAAAATATTTTCACTGGTTTCAATGGAAATTTAAATGAGGCACTAAGGAAAATTCCTGGAAAGTTCTAAGTTTGAGTTCTGATTTTCTTTCAGTTTCAGAGTATTTGCTAATGTTCAAAACCTGAATTGACTTGTAGCTGGTAGTCCTGATCATAAGAGGAGTAAAATATATTCTTTCCTCTCTGTTTGCAACATTGTTTCTTAAGGCATTTTTTTAAAAGTGATGTAGCTATCTGTGACTCCATATTTATAATCTGATCTGGCAGAGGACAACTTTAACTCAGTGTGTAGTCTCTCTAAACCTCTTGTAGCACCAGATTTTTGTATTTTAATTCTCCTGTAAGTAATATCTATGGTTAGGGGTTTTTCAATAACATCGGGTAAAATTGTGGTAAGCTTAATATATTTTTCATTAAAATAAAAGGAACACAGAAAAATGTGAGCAGAATATTTTTATGAAAATATTTGTTTTGATTTAACACAGACAATACAACTTTTAAGCATTTCAGTAAAGAATAACAATTAGAGAGCAAATTGAAATTGTTTGTTTCCATTGGTCAAGATGAAAGGAAAAATCAATTCACGTAAATAAGAGCAGTGGTTTTATCTAATGAAAACATCAAATTATCAAAATAACTCCTTAATTTTTCACCTGCATGTTCTTTTTAATTATTAATAGTGGAAAACATAGCCTTTTTAGGGCTTATGAAATAGGTATTCTTCTGCATGTATTCTTCTACACTACACACTCACTCACTACATACAATGGGATGTCAGACACTCAGAGATGAAAGAAAAGGTTAAAAAGATGAAAAATTGGATGTTCCCAGGCAGAGTGCACCCAGCTCAGAAATCAAACTCCATCCTGGGCTACATGAAAAGAAGCGAGGCCAGCAGGACAAGGAAGGTGATTCTCCCACTCTACTCTGCTGCCATGAGATCCCACCTGGAGTACTGTGTCCCGTTCTGGAGCCCCCAGCACAGGAAGGACATGGAACTATTGGAGCAAGTCCAGATGAGGGTCATGCTGATTATCAGAGGGCTGCAGCACCTCTCCTGTGAAGACAGGCTGAGAGACCTACGGTTGTTCATCTTGGAGAAGAGAAGGCTCCAGGGAGACTTTGTTGTGTCCTTTCTATATATGAACAGGGCTTATAAGAAAGATTAAGAAAGACTTTTTGCCAAGGCATGTAGAGATATGGAACAATGGACAAGGATTTTAAACAAGGATAGATTTAGACTGGATATAAAGAAGAAAATGTTTTTATTAGAGTGATAAGACACTGAAATATGTTGTCCAGTAAAGCTGTGGATGCTCCCTCACTAGATGATTTCAGTGTTAGATTGCAGGGACCTTTGGGACAACCTGATCTAGAGAAAGATGTCCCTGACCATGGCGAGGGGAGTTTGACCTCCTAAGGTCGTAGAATCATAGAGTAGTTTTGGTTGGAAAATCCCTTTACGATCATCAAGTCCAGCCATTAAGCATTTTGTCCTATTTTGTCTCCTTTCTACTCCAACGTTGCAGTCCCCAGCAGTGCTCAAATATTGATGTTCTCATTCTAAGCAGTCTCTCCCTTCTTACTCAAACCATTCAATAGTTTTATTATATGGTATTTGTCTACTTCTCCATTTAAAAGATTACGAACTGATTCAATTGTGTTTTCCTGTTTGTTCCCACATAACTTTGACCTGGGAAATTGATTTGACCTGAACAGTGTCAGATGAGTTACTGCTGCTGAGTAGACAAGACAACTTGCCAGACTGTGCTGTATAAAGGTGCTTTCCTTATTTCAGTCACTGATTGTCTGAATAATGAAAGGGCTGAAACAATCAAGTCTTTACCAAACAGTTCTGAACAATATGACCGTTGAGTACATTTCAATGTAAAATATCACCTGAAGATTCCTTGCCTTTTAACAAAACCTATTACAAATTTAAAAAAAAACAAAAAACAAACCAAAACAATTATTATTGACCTGTTTTCATGACCTCAGAAGATGATAAATTGCACAGATGAAATAAAACATGGCTTTGTGTATGAGATTTTACTGAAACATATTACTGCATATGCTTCTGCTTCATTTGCTGCTTAGATGACAGGCAAAGATGAAATGTCTAGAAGAGTTCATTACTGCATATGTAAACAGGAAATATTTGCCACACAGGGGCACTGGTACATTTACCATAAAGGTTCAGTGCAGACAGTGGAAAGTACCCAGGTTTGCAGCATGGAGAAAGCCAGCTCATTCTGGAAGGTCCTGGAGCTTCCCAGTCAGAGAGTTTATACAACTGATCTTTATTTATGGAAAGTTTGTTGTCCTTGTATACAGTGTGGTGAAATGTTCAGCATTTCTTACTTGAAGGCTTGCTTCAAATGATGGTAGGAAGAATACTTTATGTAAACAGAAAAGCTGCACATGCATTGTGGATTTCATCATGCTTGCATTTCTCATTGAAGGTGAGTTCAAGTTTAACTTGAACTTGTTTCACTTTTGAACTGAAACTTGAACTTTTTCAGTTTCAGGTTTAACTAGAACTTTTTTCAGTTGGTACTAACAAAAGCAAAGCATTAGTGAATATTAAATGTTAAACTGAAGCTTACCATAATTGAATTGTGGAGGCAATCGTGTGTAGAAATGTAAGAGGAAAATACCTGGGGCACTGAGGGGAACTGTCTTCCTGTAGATTGCCCTTGAAGATATTGTCCCTTTCTACCATGTGACTATACTAGTAGCCTGTGAATTCAAACAGGAGTAGTAACCTGTATTATGTTTTCTTGTTGTTGTTGGGATTTCCTGGCTTTAGCCCCCCTGAGCATTTGCATATCTACTATAGCTGAGTGAAAGCTGTGACTAGACCAAATGTATGAACAGTCTTGTGCATTGTCCAGTCCTGTTCTGTCTAACATAAACCATAATTTTGCATTTATTTGGGGGGTTCATAGGACATGTAAATGTAGTACTAACTAGTTCCACCAGCTTCACAGCATTCTTGTGCCCAGATATCAGCATGAGGCTGCTCTAAAGAGCCATAGAATCAGACATCGGTTTTGGGTTTTTGTTTTCCTTTTTTTTTTTTTTTTTCCAGGCAAGGAGTAAAATAAAGTTTTAAAATGAGCAGGGAAGTACAAAGTTCAGAAATCCCAAAATCCAACAAAAAAAAAAAAAATACACAAAACTTGTAATGATGAACTAACTTACCATTTTTCAAGGTGAGTGATGGGTTTCAGGGCAGTAGGGCAGAAAAAATATTGTTCTACTCCCATTGGCCTAGGTATTTAATTTGAAAAGCTGGCATTTCATCATGTGTCCTGTAGTTAGCTACCAAAATACTTGCAGGCATTATTTCTCAGTATAATTTTTTTCTGGAGTTCTTTAAGGTATATAATTACTGTAAATCCTGTTCTTATCACATTTCACATAATTTTCTTCATGCTGTATTCTCCTTTTTGTTCTACATATTTTTCACAAACTTGGGAAAGAGGTGATTTTTGACAGTATGGAATAGAGTTGAATACTGGATTTGAAGATCTTGGCATTTGTCATTGTTTAAGAAACTATTAAATCATCAGATATTCAAACTAATTTTACAGTTAGCCCCACAGATTCTTCACGCTCTATTTCAAATTCCTCTGTGCCAGTGCTATCATAGTTGTTGGCTGCCTGCCATAGTCATAGCAATCTGTCTTCACATACATCATATCAAAATATTCAGTGGTAAAAAATTCAGATAAAAGGGAACTAGAACTCTTCAAATACAGCTGGTCTAAGTTTATCTTTGGAAGTTTTCCAGCAGGACCCTTCACTTGTCAGATCTTTAGCCTTTTTCTCTTCTTTTTTCTGTTGCTGCTGTTGTTCTTCTTGTTGGTTTTGGTTGGGGTTTTTTTGTTTGTTTGTTTGTTTTTGGGGGTTATTTTGTTTTGGTTTTCCTTTTCTAGTAATATGAGTAACAAGCTGACTAGAAGAAAGGGAAATGTCTCACTTACGCCAAATGAGATGAAAATTAAGCAAACCTTTTAACAAAGTTTATATTCAAGAAAAGCATGACAGGAGAGCTCTATAGAGACCTCAAACCAGCTGGGAAGAGGGGCAGGAGGCTTTTTTCTGGTGTCATCTAGAGTCTCACTTTAGTATGAGAAGATAAAGCAACTGTAACAAATTTCAGAGTAAAGTGAAAAGATGAAGCAGCTGGTAGCAGTTTTTCAAGTCCAAGGCTATCCTGGTTGCTAAAAGCTCTTAAAAGAATTTATCAAAAGGACCAAGCAGCAATAATGTCAGAATAAGGTTCATAGATACCTCTGAGACCTGGAACTTTCTAAACTGAAATTACTGAGTTTCCAATGTGATGTCAAATCACCTCATGTCCACACAGTTCACAGAATCAAAAGGTACAGCAGTATGTTTCCCAGCAACAAACAGTACTTCTTCCTGGTTCACTATTGTAATTTAGAAACAGAAAATCAACAAATTGCAAAGTCAAAGCAGAAAATGGAGCCGTCATGATAAGTTTAATCATATAATTAACAAGGTATGGATAACCTTGGATGAGGGAGACATAGTATCGGTTAAACTGGAAAGAATGCGGCAGTCACACTCATTACAGAAAGCCAAAAAAAAAAAAAAAAAAAAAAAAAAAGAAAAAAATTAGAAATAGTAGGGTTCAAAGTTACCGAGCAACTGCATAAAGGAAGAAATGTCAAACAATGCATTTTTTCTTTGTGAGTGAACTGACTGCAAAATTATTGCTATGCAATAAATTACACTGGGAAGTTTCTTTAGATATTTTCTCAAATTTGTCAATACTGTTTTTTACTTTGTCTGAAATACATTTAATTAACACATAATAAATGTTTACAAAAATGAAAAGGACAACCTAGATGCACTTTGTTGGGATAAATGCAGTCAATTTGGCAAATTCCCTAAGAATGTTAAGATTACAAAACTATGTGAGAAAGTACAAGATCCACCCTTTCATATCTGTAGTTGATTAAAAAAGCAAATGCAAATACCAACTCATATTCCACCTTGCTCAGGCAGCACGGTGGGAGCAGTCCTTGAGGAGAGAAGATTTTTCAAAAGGGAAAATTTCAACAAATCTAGAACTACACTGTGCCTGACCCTTGTACAGCGTGCCTATGAGCTGACCAACAGCCTTATAAATGTTATGGCTTGGTCAGAGTTGCAATCTAAGCACTTTCTTTCTTCTTCCTTAGATGATTAAGTCCCACAGGCTTGCCAGAGGTATGGTCCTAGCCACAGCTCTGCAGCAGCTCAAGGGATAAGAAAGGGGTGGCATATTACTCCTTGTAAAGCAAGGTGTTTTTGTTTATGCCAGTGGTCTCAGGGGAGACTTTTGATTCTTACATGATCTATTGTTTTAAGGTGCACTCTAAAAAACACAAAAATATTACAGTCTATTACTGGTCTGCAATCGGTCTCAGAACACAGCAAGTTTTCTTTCAGTGCTTGAGTGAGAGGTATTTCACACAAGAGATTATAATCTCTTAAAATCAAACATGCTCTGTAAAGTATCAGTA